>NW_027260944.1:0-349908 GCF_045791955.1 Oncorhynchus clarkii lewisi
TGTGGAAGAGCTGGTAATGTCTAATATTTATCTATGTGGGACTGATACCAGTGTGGAATAGCTGGTCATGTCTAATATTTATCTATGTGGGACTGATACCAGTGTGAAAGAGCTGGTCATGTCTAATAGTTATCTATGTGGGACTGATACCAGTGTGGAAGAGCTGGTAATGTCTAATATTTATCTATGTGGGACTGATACCAGTGTGGAAGAGCTGGTCATTTCTAATAGTTATCTATGTGGGACTGATACCAGTGTGGAAGAGCTGGTCATTTCTAATAGTTATCTATGTGGGACTGATACCAGTGTGGAAGAGCTGGTCATGTCTAATAGTTGTCTATGTGACTTATACCAGTGTGAAGAGCTGGTCATGTCTAATAGTTATCTATGTGACTGATACCAGTGTGGAAGAGCTGGTCATGTCTAATAGTTATCTATGTGACTGATCCCAGTGTGGAAGAGCTGGTCATGTCTAATAGTTATCTATGTGGGACTGATACCCGTGTGGAAGAGGTGGTCATGTCTAAAAGTTATCTTTGGGACTGATACCAGTGTGGAAGAGCTGGTCATGTCTAATAGTTATCTATGGGACTGAAACTAGTGTGGAAGAACTAGTCATGTCTAATAGTTATCTATGTGGGACTGATACCAGTGTGGAAGAGCTGGTCATGTCTAATAGTTATCTATGTGGGACTGATACCAGTGTGGAAGAGCTGGTCATGTCTAATAATTATCTATGTGCAACGGATACCAGTGTGGAAGAGTTGTTCATGTCTAATAGTTATCTATGGGACTGATACGAGTTTGGAAGAGCTGGTCATGTCTATTAGTTATCTATGTGGGACTGATACCAGTGTGAAGAGCTGGTCATGTCTAATAATTGTCTATGTGACTGATACCAGTGTGGAAGAGCTGGTCATGTCTAATAGTTATCTATGGGACTGATACCAGTGTCGAGGAGTTGGTCATGTCTAATAGTTATCTATGGGACTGATACCAGTGTGGGAGAGCTGGTCATGTCTAATAGTTATCTATGTGGGACTGATACCAGTTTGGAAGAGCTGGTCATGTCTAATAGTTATCTATGGAACTGATACCAGTGTGGAAGAGCTGGTCATGTTTAATAGTTGTCTATGTGGGACTGATACCATTGTGGAATAGCTGGTCATGTCTAATAGTTATCTATGTGGGACTGATACCAGTGTGGAAGAGCTGGTCATGTCTAATAGTTATCTATGTGGGACTGATACCAGTGTGGAAGAGCTGGTCATGTCTAATAGTTATCTATGTGGGACTAATACCAGTGTGGAAGAGCTGGTCATTTCTAATAGTTATCTATGTGGGACTGATACCAGTGTGGAATAGCTGGTCATTTCTAATAGTTATCTATGTGGGACTGATACCAGTGTGGAAGAGCTGGTCATGTCTAATAGTTATCTATGTGGGACTAATACCAGTGTGGAAAAGCTGGTCATTTCTAATAGTTATCTATGTGGGACTGATACCAGTTTGGAAGAGCTGGTCATGTCTAATAGTTTTCTATGGAACTCATACCAGTGTGGAAGAGCTGGTCATGTCTAATAGTTATCTATGTGGGACTGATACCAGTGTGGAATAGCTGGTCATGTCTAATATTTATCTATGTGGGACTGATACCAGTGTGAAAGAGCTGGTCATGTCTAATAGTTATCTATGTGGGACTGATACCAGTGTGGAAGAGCTGGTAATGTCTAATATTTATCTATGTGGGACTGATACCAGTGTGGAATAGCTGGTCATGTCTAATATTTATCTATGTGGGACTGATACCAGTGTGGAAGAGCTGGTCATTTCTAATAGTTATCTATGTGGGACTGATACCAGTGTGGAAGAGCTGGTCATGTCTAATAATTATCTATGTGCAACAGATACCAGTGTGGAAGAGTTGTTCATGTCTAATAGTTATCTATGGGACTGATACGAGTGTGGAAGAGCTGGTCATGTCTATTAGTTATCTATGTGGGACTGATACCAGTGTGAAGAGCTGGTCATGTCTAATAATTGTCTATGTGACTGATACCAGTGTGGAAGAGCTGGTCATGTCTAATAGTTATCTATGGGACTGATACCAGTGTCGAGGAGTTGGTCATGTCTAATAGTTATCTATGGGACTGATACCAGTGTGGGAGAGCTGGTCATGTCTAATAGTTATCTATGTGGGACTGATACCAGTTTGGAAGAGCTGGTCATGTCTAATAGTTATCTATGGAACTGATACCAGTGTGGAAGAGCTGGTCATGTCTAATAGTTATCTATGTGGGACTGATACCAGTGTGGAAGAGCTGGTCATGTCTAATAGTTATCTATGTGGGACTAATACCAGTGTGGAAGAGCTGTTCATGTCTAATAGTTATCTATGTGGGACTGATACCAGTGTGGAAAAGCTGGTCATTTCTAATAGTTATCTATGTGGGACTGATACCAGTGTGGAAGAGCTGGTCATGTCTAATAGTTATCTATGTGGGACTGATACCAGTGTGGAAGAGCTGGTAATGTCTAATAGTTTTCTATGGAACTCATACCAGTGTGGAAGAGCTGGTCATGTCTAATAGTTATCTATGTGGGACTAATACCAGTGTGGAATAGCTGGTCATGTCTAATATTTATCTATGTGGGACTGATACCAGTGTGAAAGAGCTGGTCATGTCTAATAGTTATCTATGTGGGACTGATACCAGTGTGGAAGAGCTGGGAATGTCTAATATTTATCTATGTGGGACTGATACCAGTGTGGAAGAGCTGGTCATTTCTAATAGTTATCTATGTGGGACTGATACCAGTGTGGAAGAGCTGGTCATGTCTAATAGTTATCTATGTGACTGATACCAGTGTGGAAGAGCTGGTCATGTCTAATAGTTATCTATGGGACTGATACCAGTGTGAAGAGCTGGTCATGTCTTTTAGTTATCTATGGGACTGATACCAGTGTGGAAGAGCTGGTCATGTCTAATAGTTTTCTATGTGGGACTGATACCAGTGTGGAAGAGCTGGTCATTTCTAATAGTTATCTATGTGGGACTGATACCAGTGTGGAAAAGCTGGTCATTTCTAATAGTTATCTATGTGGGACTGATACCAGTGTGGAAGAGCTGGTCATGTCTAATAGTTATCTATGTGGGACTAATACCAGTGTGGAAAAGCTGGTCATTTCTAATAGTTATCTATGTGGGACTGATACCAGTTTGGAAGAGCTGGTCATGTCTAATAGTTATCTATGTGGGACTAATACCAGTGTGGAATAGCTGGTCATGTCTAATATTTATCTATGTGGGACTGATACCAGTGTGAAAGAGCTGGTCATGTCTAATAGTTATCTATGTGGGACTGATACCAGTGTGGAAGAGCTGGTAATGTCTAATATTTATCTATGTGGGACTGATACCAGTGTGGAAGAGCTGGTCATTTCTAATAGTTATCTATGTGGGACTGATACCAGTGTGGAAGAGCTGGTCATGTCTAATAATTATCTATGTGCAACAGATACCAGTGTGGAAGAGTTGTTCATGTCTAATAGTTATCTATGGGACTGATACGAGTGTGGAAGAGCTGGTCATGTCTATTAGTTATCTATGTGGGACTGATACCAGTGTGAAGAGCTGGTCATGTCTAATAATTGTCTATGTGACTGATACCAGTGTGGAAGAGCTGGTCATGTCTAATAGTTATCTATGGGACTTATACCAGTGTCGAGGAGTTGGTCATGTCTAATAGTTATCTATGGGACTGATACCAGTGTGGGAGAGCTGGTCATGTCTAATAGTTATCTATGTGGGACTGATACCAGTTTGGAAGAGCTGGTCATGTCTAATAGTTATCTATGGAACTGATACCAGTGTGGAAGAGCTGGTCATGTCTAATAGTTATCTATGTGGGACTGATACCAGTGTGGAAGAGCTGGTCATGTCTAATAGTTATCTATGTGGGACTAATACCAGTGTGGAAGAGCTGTTCATGTCTAATAGTTATCTATGTGGGACTGATACCAGTGTGGAAAAGCTGGTCATTTCTAATAGTTATCTATGTGGGACTGATACCAGTGTGGAAGAGCTGGTCATGTCTAATAGTTATCTATGTGGGACTGATACCAGTGTGGAAGAGCTGGTAATGTCTAATAGTTTTCTATGGAACTCATACCAGTGTGGAAGAGCTGGTCATGTCTAATAGTTATCTATGTGGGACTAATACCAGTGTGGAATAGCTGGTCATGTCTAATATTTATCTATGTGGGACTGATACCAGTGTGAAAGAGCTGGTCATGTCTAATAGTTATCTATGTGGGACTGATACCAGTGTGGAAGAGCTGGTAATGTCTAATATTTATCTATGTGGGACTGATACCAGTGTGGAAGAGCTGGTCATTTCTAATAGTTATCTATGTGGGACTGATACCAGTGTGGAAGAGCTGGTCATGTCTAATAGTTATCTATGTGACTGATAACAGTGTGGAAGAGCTGGTCATGTCTAATAGTTATCTATGGGACTGATACCAGTGTGAAGAGCTGGTCATGTCTTTTAGTTATCTATGGGACTGATACCAGTGTGGAAGAGCTGGTCATGTCTAATAGTTTTCTATGTGGGACTGATACCAGTGTGGAAGAGCTGGTAATGTCTAATAGTTATCTATGTGGGACTGATACCAGTGTGGAAGAGCTGGTCATGTCTAATAGTTATCTATGGGACTGATACCAGTGTGGAAGAGCTGATAATGTCTATTAGTTATCTATGTGGGACTGATACCAGTGTGGAAGAGCTGGTCATGTCTAATAGTTATCTATGGGACTGATACCAGTGTGGAAGAGCTGATAATGTCTATTAGTTATCTATGTGGGACTGATACCAGTGTGGAAGAGCTGGTCATGTCTAATAGTTATCTATGTGACTGATACCAGTGTGGAAGAGCTGGTCATGTCTAATAGTTATCTATGTGGGACTGATACCAGTGTGGAGGAGTTGGTCATGTCTAATAGTTATCTATGGGACTGATACCAGTGTGGGAGTGCTGGTCATGTCTAATAGTTATCTATGTGGGACTGATACCAGTTTGGAAGAGCTGGTCATGTCTAATAGTTATCTATGGGACTGGTACCAGTGTGGAGGAGTTGGTCATGTCTAATCGTTATCTATGGGACTGATACCAGTGTGGGAGAGCTGGTCATGTCTAATAGTTATCTATGTGGGACTGATACCAGTTTGGAAGAGCTGGTCATGTCTAATAGTTATCTATGGAACTGATACCAGTGTGGATGAGCTGGTCATGTCTAATAGTTGTCTATGTGGGACTGATACCAGTGTGGAAAAGCTGGTCATGTCTAATAGTTATCTATGGGACTGATACCAGTGTGGGAGAGCTGGTCATGTCTAATAGTTATCTATGTGGGACTGATACCAGTGTGGAAGAGCTGGTCATGTCTAATAGTTATCTATGGGACTGGTACCAGTGTGGAGGAGTTGGTCATGTCTATTAGTTATCTATGGGACTGATACCAGTGTGAAGAGCTGGTCATGTCTATTAGTTATCTATGGGACTGATACCAGTGTGGAAGAGCTGGTCATGTCTAATAGTTATCTATGTGGGACTGATACCAGTGTGGAAGAGCTGGTAATGTCTAATATTTATCTATGTGGGACTGATACCAGTGTGGAAGAGCTGGTCATGTCTAATAGTTATCTATGGGACTGATACCAGTGTGGAAGAGCTGGTAATGTCTAATATTTATCTATGTGGGACTGATACCAGTGTGGAAGAGCTGGTCATGTCTATTAGTTATCTATGGGACTGATACCAGTGTGGGAGTGCTGGTCATGTCTAATAGTTATCTATGTGGGACTGATACCAGTGTGGAAGAGCTGGTCATGTCTAATAGTTATCTATGTGACTGATACCAGTGTGGAAGAGCTGGTCATGTCTAATAGTTATCTATGGGACTGATACCAGTGTGAAGAGCTGGTCATGTCTTTTAGTTATCTATGGGACTGATACCAGTGTGGAAGAGCTGGTCATGTCTAATAGTTTTCTATGTGGGACTGATACCAGTGTGGAAGAGCTGGTAATGTCTAATATTTATCTAAGTGGGACTGATACCAGTGTGGAAGAGCTGGTCATGTCTAATAGTTATCTATGGGACTGATACCAGTGTGGAAGAGCTGATAATGTCTATTAGTTATCTATGTGGGACTGATACCAGTGTGGAAGAGCTGGTCATGTCTAATAGTTATCTATGGGACTGATACCAGTGTGGAAGAGCTGGTCATTTCTAATAGTTATCTATGTGGGACTGATACCAGTGTGGAAGAGCTGGTCATGTCTAATAATTATCTATGTGCAACAGATACCAGTGTGGAAGAGTTGTTCATGTCTAATAGTTATCTATGGGACTGATACGAGTGTGGAAGAGCTGGTCATGTCTATTAGTTATCTATGTGGGACTGATACCAGTGTGAAGAGCTGGTCATGTCTAATAATTGTCTATGTGACTGATACCAGTGTGGAAGAGCTGGTCATGTCTAATAGTTATCTATGGGACTTATACCAGTGTCGAGGAGTTGGTCATGTCTAATAGTTATCTATGGGACTGATACCAGTGTGGGAGAGCTGGTCATGTCTAATAGTTATCTATGTGGGACTGATACCAGTTTGGAAGAGCTGGTCATGTCTAATAGTTATCTATGGAACTGATACCAGTGTGGAAGAGCTGGTCATGTCTAATAGTTATCTATGTGGGACTGATACCAGTGTGGAAGAGCTGGTCATGTCTAATAGTTATCTATGTGGGACTAATACCAGTGTGGAAGAGCTGTTCATGTCTAATAGTTATCTATGTGGGACTGATACCAGTGTGGAAAAGCTGGTCATTTCTAATAGTTATCTATGTGGGACTGATACCAGTGTGGAAGAGCTGGTCATGTCTAATAGTTATCTATGTGGGACTGATACCAGTGTGGAAGAGCTGGTAATGTCTAATAGTTTTCTATGGAACTCATACCAGTGTGGAAGAGCTGGTCATGTCTAATAGTTATCTATGTGGGACTAATACCAGTGTGGAATAGCTGGTCATGTCTAATATTTATCTATGTGGGACTGATACCAGTGTGAAAGAGCTGGTCATGTCTAATAGTTATCTATGTGGGACTGATACCAGTGTGGAAGAGCTGGTAATGTCTAATATTTATCTATGTGGGACTGATACCAGTGTGGAAGAGCTGGTCATTTCTAATAGTTATCTATGTGGGACTGATACCAGTGTGGAAGAGCTGGTCATGTCTAATAGTTATCTATGTGACTGATACCAGTGTGGAAGAGCTGGTCATGTCTAATAGTTATCTATGGGACTGATACCAGTGTGAAGAGCTGGTCATGTCTTTTAGTTATCTATGGGACTGATACCAGTGTGGAAGAGCTGGTCATGTCTAATAGTTTTCTATGTGGGACTGATACCAGTGTGGAAGAGCTGGTAATGTCTAATAGTTATCTATGTGGGACTGATACCAGTGTGGAAGAGCTGGTCATGTCTAATAGTTATCTATGGGACTGATACCAGTGTGGAAGAGCTGATAATGTCTATTAGTTATCTATGTGGGACTGATACCAGTGTGGAAGAGCTGGTCATGTCTAATAGTTATCTATGGGACTGATACCAGTGTGGAAGAGCTGATAATGTCTATTAGTTATCTATGTGGGACTGATACCAGTGTGGAAGAGCTGGTCATGTCTAATAGTTATCTATGTGACTGATACCAGTGTGGAAGAGCTGGTCATGTCTAATAGTTATCTATGTGGGACTGATACCAGTGTGGAGGAGTTGGTCATGTCTAATAGTTATCTATGGGACTGATACCAGTGTGGGAGTGCTGGTCATGTCTAATAGTTATCTATGTGGGACTGATACCAGTTTGGAAGAGCTGGTCATGTCTAATAGTTATCTATGGGACTGGTACCAGTGTGGAGGAGTTGGTCATGTCTAATCGTTATCTATGGGACTGATACCAGTGTGGGAGAGCTGGTCATGTCTAATAGTTATCTATGTGGGACTGATACCAGTTTGGAAGAGCTGGTCATGTCTAATAGTTATCTATGGAACTGATACCAGTGTGGATGAGCTGGTCATGTCTAATAGTTGTCTATGTGGGACTGATACCAGTGTGGAAGAGCTGGTCATGTCTAATAGTTATCTATGGGACTGATACCAGTGTGGGAGAGCTGGTCATGTCTAATAGTTATCTATGTGGGACTGATACCAGTGTGGAAGAGCTGGTCATGTCTAATAGTTATCTATGTGGGACTGATACCAGTGTGGAAGAGCTGGTCATGTCTAATAGTTATCTATGTGGGACTAATACCAGTGTGGAAGAGCTGTTCATGTCTAATAGTTATCTATGTGGGACTGATACCAGTGTGGAAAAGCTGGTCATTTCTAATAGTTATCTATGTGGGACTGATACCAGTGTGGAAGAGCTGGTCATGTCTAATAGTTATCTATGTGGGACTGATACCAGTGTGGAAGAGCTGGTAATGTCTAATAGTTTTCTATGGAACTCATACCAGTGTGGAAGAGCTGGTCATGTCTAATAGTTATCTATGTGGGACTAATACCAGTGTGGAATAGCTGGTCATGTCTAATATTTATCTATGTGGGACTGATACCAGTGTGAAAGAGCTGGTCATGTCTAATAGTTATCTATGTGGGACTGATACCAGTGTGGAAGAGCTGGTAATGTCTAATATTTATCTATGTGGGACTGATACCAGTGTGGAAGAGCTGGTCATTTCTAATAGTTATCTATGTGGGACTGATACCAGTGTGGAAGAGCTGGTCATGTCTAATAGTTATCTATGTGACTGATACCAGTGTGGAAGAGCTGGTCATGTCTAATAGTTATCTATGGGACTGATACCAGTGTGAAGAGCTGGTCATGTCTTTTAGTTATCTATGGGACTGATACCAGTGTGGAAGAGCTGGTCATGTCTAATATTTTTCTATGTGGGACTGATACCAGTGTGGAAGAGCTGGTAATGTCTAATAGTTATCTATGTGGGACTGATACCAGTGTGGAAGAGCTGGTCATGTCTAATAGTTATCTATGGGACTGATACCAGTGTGGAAGAGCTGATAATGTCTATTAGTTATCTATGTGGGACTGATACCAGTGTGGAAGAGCTGGTCATGTCTAATAGTTATCTATGGGACTGATACCAGTGTGGAAGAGCTGATAATGTCTATTAGTTATCTATGTGGGACTGATACCAGTGTGGAAGAGCTGGTCATGTCTAATAGTTATCTATGTGACTGATACCAGTGTGGAAGAGCTGGTCATGTCTAATAGTTATCTATGTGGGACTGATACCAGTGTGGAGGAGTTGGTCATGTCTAATAGTTATCTATGGGACTGATACCAGTGTGGGAGTGCTGGTCATGTCTAATAGTTATCTATGTGGGACTGATACCAGTTTGGAAGAGCTGGTCATGTCTAATAGTTATCTATGGGACTGGTACCAGTGTGGAGGAGTTGGTCATGTCTAATCGTTATCTATGGGACTGATACCAGTGTGGGAGAGCTGGTCATGTCTAATAGTTATCTATGTGGGACTGATACCAGTTTGGAAGAGCTGGTCATGTCTAATAGTTATCTATGGAACTGATACCAGTGTGGATGAGCTGGTCATGTCTAATAGTTGTCTATGTGGGACTGATACCAGTGTGGAAGAGCTGGTCATGTCTAATAGTTATCTATGGGACTGATACCAGTGTGGGAGAGCTGGTCATGTCTAATAGTTATCTATGTGGGACTGATACCAGTGTGGAAGAGCTGGTCATGTCTAATAGTTATCTATGGGACTGGTACCAGTGTGGAGGAGTTGGTCATGTCTATTAGTTATCTATGGGACTGATACCAGTGTGAAGAGCTGGTCATGTCTATTAGTTATCTATGGGACTGATACCAGTGTGGAAGAGCTGGTCATGTCTAATAGTTATCTATGTGGGACTGATACCAGTGTGGAAGAGCTGGTAATGTCTAATATTTATCTATGTGGGACTGATACCAGTGTGGAAGAGCTGGTCATGTCTAATAGTTATCTATGGGACTGATACCAGTGTGGAAGAGCTGGTAATGTCTAATATTTATCTATGTGGGACTGATACCAGTGTGGAAGAGCTGGTCATGTCTATTAGTTATCTATGGGACTGATACCAGTGTGGGAGTGCTGGTCATGTCTAATAGTTATCTATGTGGGACTGATACCAGTGTGGAAGAGCTGGTCATGTCTAATAGTTATCTATGTGACTGATACCAGTGTGGAAGAGCTGGTCATGTCTAATAGTTATCTATGGGACTGATACCAGTGTGAAGAGCTGGTCATGTCTTTTAGTTATCTATGGGACTGATACCAGTGTGGAAGAGCTGGTCATGTCTAATAGTTTTCTATGTGGGACTGATACCAGTGTGGAAGAGCTGGTAATGTCTAATATTTATCTAAGTGGGACTGATACCAGTGTGGAAGAGCTGGTCATGTCTAATAGTTATCTATGGGACTGATACCAGTGTGGAAGAGCTGATAATGTCTATTAGTTATCTATGTGGGACTGATACCAGTGTGGAAGAGCTGGTCATGTCTAATAGTTATCTATGGGACTGATACCAGTGTGGAAGAGCTGATAATGTCTATTAGTTATCTATGTGGGACTGATACCAGTGTGGAAGAGCTGGTCATGTCTAATAGTTATCTATGTGACTGATACCAGTGTGGAAGAGCTGGTCATGTCTAATAGTTAAATATGTGGGACTGATACCAGTGTGGAGGAGTTGGTCATGTCTAATAGTTATCTATGGGACTGATACCAGTGTGGGAGTGCTGGTCATGTCTAATAGTTATCTATGTGGGACTGATACCAGTTTGGAAGAGCTGGTCATGTCTAATAGTTATCTATGGGACTGGTACCAGTGTTGGAGAGCTGGTCATGTCTAATAGTTATCTATGGGTCTGGTACCAGTGTGGAGGAGTTGGTCATGTCTAATCGTTATCTATGGGACTGATACCAGTGTGGGAGAGCTGGTCATGTCTAATAGTTATCTATGTGGGACTGATACCAGTTTGGAAGAGCTGGTCATGTCTAATAGTTATCTATGGAACTGATACCAGTGTGGATGAGCTGGTCATGTCTAATAGTTGTCTATGTGGGACTGATACCAGTGTGGAAGAGCTGGTCATGTCTAATAGTTATCTATGGGACTGATACCAGTGTGGGAGAGCTGGTCATGTCTAATAGTTATCTATGTGGGACTGATACCAGTGTGGAAGAGCTCGTCATGTCTAATAGTTATCTATGGGACTGGTACCAGTGTGGAGGAGTTGGTCATGTCTATTAGTTATCTATGGGACTGATACCAGTGTGAAGAGCTGGTCATGTCTATTAGTTATCTATGGGACTGATACCAGTGTGGAAGAGCTGGTCATGTCTAATAGTTATCTATGTGGGACTGATACCAGTGTGGAAGAGCTGGTAATGTCTAATATTTATCTATGTGGGACTGATACCAGTGTGGAAGAGCTGGTCATGTCTAATAGTTATCTATGGGACTGATACCAGTGTGGAAGAGCTGGTAATGTCTAATATTTATCTATGTGGGACTGATACCAGTGTGGAAGAGCTGGTCATGTCTATTAGTTATCTATGGGACTGATACCAGTGTGGGAGTGCTGGTCATGTCTAATAGTTATCTATGTGGGACTGATACCAGTTTGGAAGAGCTGGTCATGTCTAATAGTTATCTATGGAACTGATACCAGTGTGGAAGAGCTGGTCATGTCTAATAGTTGTCTATGTGGGACTGATACCAGTGTGGAATAGCTGGTCATGTCTAATAGTTATCTATGTGGGACTGATACCAGTGTGGAAGAGTTGTTCATGTCTAATAGTTATCTATGTGGGACTGATACCAGTGTGGAAGAGCTGGTCATGTCTATTAGTTATCTATGTGGGACTGATACCAGTGTGGAAGAGCTGGTCATGTCTAATAATTGTCTATGTGACTGATACCAGTGTGGAAGAGCTGGTCATGTCTAATAGTTATCTATGGGACTGATACCAGTGTCGAGGAGTTGGTCATGTCTAATAGTTATCTATGGGACTGATACCAGTGTGGGAGAGCTGGTCATGTCTAATAGTTATCTATGTGGGACTGATACCAGTTTGGAAGAGCTGGTCATGTCTAATAGTTATCTATGGAACTGATACCAGTGTGGAAGAGCTGGTCATGTCTAATAGTTGTCTATGTGGGACTGATACCAGTGTGGAATAGCTGGTCATGTCTAATAGTTATCTATGTGGGACTGATACCAGTGTGGAAGAGCTGGTCATGTCTAATAGTTATCCATGTGGGACTGATACCAGTGTGGAAGAGCTGGTCATGTCTAATAGTTATCTATGTGGGACTAATACCAGTGTGGAAGAGCTGGTCATTTCTAATAGTTATCTATGTGGGACTGATACCAGTGTGGAAAAGCTGGTCATTTCTAATAGTTATCTATGTGGGACTGATACCAGTGTGGAAGAGCTGGTCATGTCTAATAGTTATCTATGTGGGACTAATACCAGTGTGGAATAGCTGGTCATGTCTAATATTTATCTATGTGGGACTGATACCAGTGTGAAAGAGCTGGTCATGTCTAATAGTTATCTATGTGGGACTGATACCAGTGTGGAAGAGCTGGTAATGTCTAATATTTATCTATGTGGGACTGATACCAGTGTGGAAGAGCTGGTCATTTCTAATAGTTATCTATGTGGGACTGATACCAGTGTGGAAGAGCTGGTCATTTCTAATAGTTATCGATGTGGGACTGATACCAGTGTGGAAGAGCTGGTCATGTCTAATAGTTGTCTATGTGACTTATACCAGTGTGAAGAGCTGGTCATGTCTAATAGTTATCTGTGTGACTGATACCAGTGTGGAAGAGCTGGTCATGTCTAATAGTTATCTATGGGACTGATACCAGTGTGAAGAGCTGGTCATGTCTATTAGTTATCTATGGGACTGATACCAGTGTGGAAGAGCTGGTCATGTCTAATAGTTTTCTATGTGGGACTGATACCAGTGTGGAAGAGCTGGTAATGTCTAATATTTATCTATGTGGGACTGATACCAGTGTGGAAGAGCTGGTCATGTCTAATAGTTATCTATGGGACTGATACCAGTGTGGAAGTGCTGATAATGTCTATTAGTTATCTATGTGGGACTGATACCAGTGTGGAAGAGCTGGTCATGTCTAATAGTTATCTATGTGACTGATACCAGTGTGGAAGAGCTGGTCATGTCTAATAGTTATCTATGTGGGACTGATACCAGTTTGGAAGAGCTGGTCATGTCTAATAGTTATCTATGGGACTGGTACCAGTGTTGGAGAGCTGGTCATGTCTAATAGTTATCTATGGGTCTGGTACCAGTGTGGAGGAGTTGGTCATGTCTAATCGTTATCTATGGGACTGATACCAGTGTGGGAGAGCTGGTCATGTCTAATAGTTATCTATGTGGGACTGATACCAGTTTGGAAGAGCTGGTCATGTCTAATAGTTATCTATGGAACTGATACCAGTGTGGATGAGCTGGTCATGTCTAATAGTTGTCTATGTGGGACTGCTACCAGTGTGGAGGAGTTGGTCATGTCTAATAGTTATCTATGGGACTGATACCAGTGTGGGAGAGCTGGTCATGTCTAATAGTTATCTATGTGGGACTGATACCAGTTTGGAAGAGCTGGTCATGTCTAATAGTTATCTATGGGACTGGTACCAGTGTTGGAGAGCTGGTCATGTCTAATAGTTATCTATGGGTCTGGTACCAGTGTGGAGGAGTTGGTCATGTCTAATCGTTATCTATGGGACTGATACCAGTGTGGGAGAGCTGGTCATGTCTAATAGTTATCTATGTGGGACTGATACCAGTTTGGAAGAGCTGGTCATGTCTAATAGTTATCTATGGAACTGATACCAGTGTGGATGAGCTGGTCATGTCTAATAGTTGTCTATGTGGGACTGATACCAGTGTGGAAGAGCTGGTCATTTCTAATAGTTATCTATGTGGGACTGATACCAGTGTGGAAGAGCTGGTCATGTCTAATAGTTGTCTATGTGACTTATACCAGTGTGAAGAGCTGGTCATGTCTAATAGTTATCTATGTGACTGATACCAGTGTGGAAGAGCTGGTCATGTCTAATAGTTATCTATGGGACTGATACCAGTGTGAAGAGCTGGGCATGTCTATTAGTTATCTATGGGACTGATACCAGTGTGGAAGAGCTGGTCATGTCTAATAGTTTTCTATGTGGGACTGATACCAGTGTGGAAGAGCTGATAATGTCTATTAGTTATCTATGTGGGACTGATACCAGTGTGGAAGAGCTGGTCATGTCTAATAGTTATCTATGTGACTGATACCAGTGTGGAAGAGCTGGTCATGTCTAATAGTTATCTATGTGGGACTGATACCAGTGTGGAGGAGTTGGTCATGTCTAATAGTTATCCATGGGACTGATACCAGTGTGGGAGAGCTGGTCATGTCTAATAGTTATCTATGTGGGACTGACACCAGTTTGGAAGAGCTGGTCATGTCTAATAGTTATCTATGGGACTGGTACCAGTGTTGGAGAGCTGGTCATGTCTAATAGTTATCTATGGGTCTGGTACCAGTGTGGAGGAGTTGGTCATGTCTAATCGTTATCTATGGGACTGATACCAGTGTGAAGAGCTGGTCATGTCTATTAGTTATCTATGGGACTGATACCAGTGTGGAAGAGCTGGTCATGTCTAATAGTTTTCTATGTGGGACTGATACCAGTGTGGAAGAGCTGGTAATGTCTAATATTTATCTATGTGGGACTGATACCAGTGTGGAAGAGCTGGTCATGTCTAATAGTTATCTATGGGACTGATACCAGTGTGGAAGAGCTGATAATGTCTATTAGTTATCTATGTGGGACTGATACCAGTGTGGAAGAGCTGGTCATGTCTAATAGTTATCTATGTGACTGATACCAGTGTGGAAGAGCTGGTCATGTCTAATAGTTATCTATGTGGGACTGATACCAGTGTGGAAGAGCTGATAATGTCTATTAGTTATCTATGTGGGACTGATACCAGTGTGGAAGAGCTGGTCATGTCTAATAGTTATCTATGTGACTGATACCAGTGTGGAAGAGCTGGTCATGTCTAATAGTTATCTATGTGGGACTGATACCAGTGTGGAGGAGTTGGTCATGTCTAATAGTTATCTATGGGACTGATACCAGTGTGGGAGAGCTGGTCATGTCTAATAGTTATCTATGTGGGACTGATACCAGTTTGGAAGAGCTGGTCATGTCTAATAGTTATCTATGGAACTGATACCAGTGTGGATGAGCTGGTCATGTCTAATAGTTGTCTATGTGGGACTGCTACCAGTGTGGAGGAGTTGGTCATGTCTAATAGTTATCTATGGGACTGATACCAGTGTGGGAGAGCTGGTCATGTCTAATAGTTATCTATGTGGGACTGATACCAGTTTGGAAGAGCTGGTCATGTCTAATAGTTATCTATGGGACTGGTACCAGTGTTGGAGAGCTGGTCATGTCTAATAGTTATCTATGGGTCTGGTACCAGTGTGGAGGAGTTGGTCATGTCTAATCGTTATCTATGGGACTGATACCAGTGTGGGAGAGCTGGTCATGTCTAATAGTTATCTATGTGGGACTGATAGCAGTTTGGAAGAGCTGGTCATGTCTAATAGTTATCTATGGAACTGATACCAGTGTGGATGAGCTGGTCATGTCTAATAGTTGTCTATGTGGGACTGATACCAGTGTGGAAGAGCTGGTCATTTCTAATAGTTATCTATGTGGGACTGATACCAGTGTGGAAGAGCTGGTCATGTCTAATAGTTGTCTATGTGACTTATACCAGTGTGAAGAGCTGGTCATGTCTAATAGTTATCTATGTGACTGATACCAGTGTGGAAGAGCTGGTCATGTCTAATAGTTATCTATGGGACTGATACCAGTGTGAAGAGCTGGGCATGTCTATTAGTTATCTATGGGACTGATACCAGTGTGGAAGAGCTGGTCATGTCTAATAGTTTTCTATGTGGGACTGATACCAGTGTGGAAGAGCTGATAATGTCTATTAGTTATCTATGTGGGACTGATACCAGTGTGGAAGAGCTGGTCATGTCTAATAGTTATCTATGTGACTGATACCAGTGTGGAAGAGCTGGTCATGTCTAATAGTTATCTATGTGGGACTGATACCAGTGTGGAGGAGTTGGTCATGTCTAATAGTTATCTATGGGACTGATACCAGTGTGGGAGAGCTGGTCATGTCTAATAGTTATCTATGTGGGACTGACACCAGTTTGGAAGAGCTGGTCATGTCTAATAGTTATCTATGGGACTGGTACCAGTGTTGGAGAGCTGGTCATGTCTAATAGTTATCTATGGGTCTGGTACCAGTGTGGAGGAGTTGGTCATGTCTAATCGTTATCTATGGGACTGATACCAGTGTGGGAGAGCTGGTCATGTCTAATAGTTATCTATGTGGGACTGATACCAGTTTGGAAGAGCTGGTCATGTCTAATAGTTATCTATGGAAATGATACCAGTGTGGATGAGCTGGTCATGTCTAATAGTTGTCTATGTGGGACTGATACCAGTGTGGAAGAGCTGGTCATGTCTAATAGTTATCTATGGGACTGATACCAGTGTGGGAGAGCTGGTCATGTCTAATAGTTATCTATGTGGGACTGATACCAGTGTGGAAGAGCTGGTCATGTCTAATAGTTATCTATGGGACTGGTACCAGTGTGGAGGAGTTGGTCATGTCTATTAGTTATCTATGGGACTGATACCAGTGTGAAGAGCTGGTCATGTCTATTAGTTATCTATGGGACTGATACCAGTGTGGAAGAGCTGGTCATGTCTAATAGTTATCTATGTGGGACTGATACCAGTGTGGAAGAGCTGATAATGTCTATTAGTTATCTATGTGGGACTGATACCAGTGTGGAAGAGCTGGTCATGTCTAATAGTTATCTATGTGACTGATACCAGTGTGGAAGAGCTGGTCATGTCTAATAGTTATCTATGTGGGACTGATACCAGTGTGGAGGAGTTGGTCATGTCTAATAGTTATCTATGGGACTGATACCAGTGTGGGAGAGCTGGTCATGTCTAATAGTTATCTATGTGGGACTGATACCAGTTTGGAAGAGCTGGTCATGTCTAATAGTTATCTATGGGACTGGTACCAGTGTTGGAGAGCTGGTCATGTCTAATAGTTATCTATGGGTCTGGTACCAGTGTGGAGGAGTTGGTCATGTCTAATCGTTATCTATGGGACTGATACCAGTGTGGGAGAGCTGGTCATGTCTAATAGTTATCTATGTGGGACTGATACCAGTTTGGAAGAGCTGGTCATGTCTAATAGTTATCTATGGAACTGATACCAGTGTGGATGAGCTGGTCATGTCTAATAGTTGTCTATGTGGGACTGATACCAGTGTGGAGGAGTTGGTCATGTCTAATAGTTATCTATGGGACTGATACCAGTGTGGGAGAGCTGGTCATGTCTAATAGTTATCTATGTGGGACTGATACCAGTTTGGAAGAGCTGGTCATGTCTAATAGTTATCTATGGGACTGGTACCAGTGTTGGAGAGCTGGTCATGTCTAATAGTTATCTATGGGTCTGGTACCAGTGTGGAGGAGTTGGTCATGTCTAATCGTTATCTATGGGACTGATACCAGTGTGGGAGAGCTGGTAATGTCTAATATTTATCTATGTGGGACTGATACCAGTGTGGAAGAGCTGGTCATGTCTAATAGTTATCTATGGGACTGATACCAGTGTGGAAGAGCTGATAATGTCTATTAGTTATCTATGTGGGACTGATACCAGTGTGGAAGAGCTGGTCATGTCTAATAGTTATCTATGTGACTGATACCAGTGTGGAAGAGCTGGTCATGTCTAATAGTTATCTATGTGGGACTGATACCAGTGTGGAAGAGCTGATAATGTCTATTAGTTATCTATGTGGGACTGATACCAGTGTGGAAGAGCTGGTCATGTCTAATAGTTATCTATGTGACTGATACCAGTGTGGAAGAGCTGGTCATGTCTAATAGTTATCTATGTGGGACTGATACCAGTGTGGAGGAGTTGGTCATGTCTAATAGTTATCTATGGGACTGATACCAGTGTGGGAGAGCTGGTCATGTCTAATAGTTATCTATGTGGGACTGATACCAGTTTGGAAGAGCTGGTCATGTCTAATAGTTATCTATGGAACTGATACCAGTGTGGATGAGCTGGTCATGTCTAATAGTTGTCTATGTGGGACTGCTACCAGTGTGGAGGAGTTGGTCATGTCTAATAGTTATCTATGGGACTGATACCAGTGTGGGAGAGCTGGTCATGTCTAATAGTTATCTATGTGGGACTGATACCAGTTTGGAAGAGCTGGTCATGTCTAATAGTTATCTATGGGACTGGTACCAGTGTTGGAGAGCTGGTCATGTCTAATAGTTATCTATGGGTCTGGTACCAGTGTGGAGGAGTTGGTCATGTCTAATCGTTATCTATGGGACTGATACCAGTGTGGGAGAGCTGGTCATGTCTAATAGTTATCTATGTGGGACTGATAGCAGTTTGGAAGAGCTGGTCATGTCTAATAGTTATCTATGGAACTGATACCAGTGTGGATGAGCTGGTCATGTCTAATAGTTGTCTATGTGGGACTGATACCAGTGTGGAAGAGCTGGTCATTTCTAATAGTTATCTATGTGGGACTGATACCAGTGTGGAAGAGCTGGTCATGTCTAATAGTTGTCTATGTGACTTATACCAGTGTGAAGAGCTGGTCATGTCTAATAGTTATCTATGTGACTGATACCAGTGTGGAAGAGCTGGTCATGTCTAATAGTTATCTATGGGACTGATACCAGTGTGAAGAGCTGGGCATGTCTATTAGTTATCTATGGGACTGATACCAGTGTGGAAGAGCTGGTCATGTCTAATAGTTTTCTATGTGGGACTGATACCAGTGTGGAAGAGCTGATAATGTCTATTAGTTATCTATGTGGGACTGATACCAGTGTGGAAGAGCTGGTCATGTCTAATAGTTATCTATGTGACTGATACCAGTGTGGAAGAGCTGGTCATGTCTAATAGTTATCTATGTGGGACTGATACCAGTGTGGAGGAGTTGGTCATGTCTAATAGTTATCTATGGGACTGATACCAGTGTGGGAGAGCTGGTCATGTCTAATAGTTATCTATGTGGGACTGACACCAGTTTGGAAGAGCTGGTCATGTCTAATAGTTATCTATGGGACTGGTACCAGTGTTGGAGAGCTGGTCATGTCTAATAGTTATCTATGGGTCTGGTACCAGTGTGGAGGAGTTGGTCATGTCTAATCGTTATCTATGGGACTGATACCAGTGTGGGAGAGCTGGTCATGTCTAATAGTTATCTATGTGGGACTGATACCAGTTTGGAAGAGCTGGTCATGTCTAATAGTTATCTATGGAAATGATACCAGTGTGGATGAGCTGGTCATGTCTAATAGTTGTCTATGTGGGACTGATACCAGTGTGGAAGAGCTGGTCATGTCTAATAGTTATCTATGGGACTGATACCAGTGTGGGAGAGCTGGTCATGTCTAATAGTTATCTATGTGGGACTGATACCAGTGTGGAAGAGCTGGTCATGTCTAATAGTTATCTATGGGACTGGTACCAGTGTGGAGGAGTTGGTCATGTCTATTAGTTATCTATGGGACTGATACCAGTGTGAAGAGCTGGTCATGTCTATTAGTTATCTATGGGACTGATACCAGTGTGGAAGAGCTGGTCATGTCTAATAGTTATCTATGTGGGACTGATACCAGTGTGGAAGAGCTGATAATGTCTATTAGTTATCTATGTGGGACTGATACCAGTGTGGAAGAGCTGGTCATGTCTAATAGTTATCTATGTGACTGATACCAGTGTGGAAGAGCTGGTCATGTCTAATAGTTATCTATGTGGGACTGATACCAGTGTGGAGGAGTTGGTCATGTCTAATAGTTATCTATGGGACTGATACCAGTGTGGGAGAGCTGGTCATGTCTAATAGTTATCTATGTGGGACTGATACCAGTTTGGAAGAGCTGGTCATGTCTAATAGTTATCTATGGGACTGGTACCAGTGTTGGAGAGCTGGTCATGTCTAATAGTTATCTATGGGTCTGGTACCAGTGTGGAGGAGTTGGTCATGTCTAATCGTTATCTATGGGACTGATACCAGTGTGGGAGAGCTGGTCATGTCTAATAGTTATCTATGTGGGACTGATACCAGTTTGGAAGAGCTGGTCATGTCTAATAGTTATCTATGGAACTGATACCAGTGTGGATGAGCTGGTCATGTCTAATAGTTGTCTATGTGGGACTGATACCAGTGTGGAGGAGTTGGTCATGTCTAATAGTTATCTATGGGACTGATACCAGTGTGGGAGAGCTGGTCATGTCTAATAGTTATCTATGTGGGACTGATACCAGTTTGGAAGAGCTGGTCATGTCTAATAGTTATCTATGGGACTGGTACCAGTGTTGGAGAGCTGGTCATGTCTAATAGTTATCTATGGGTCTGGTACCAGTGTGGAGGAGTTGGTCATGTCTAATCGTTATCTATGGGACTGATACCAGTGTGGGAGAGCTGGTCATGTCTAATAGTTATCTATGTGGGACTGATACCAGTTTGGAAGAGCTGGTCATGTCTAATAGTTATCTATGGAACTGATACCAGTGTGGATGAGCTGGTCATGTCTAATAGTTGTCTATGTGGGACTGATACCAGTGTGGAGGAGTTGGTCATGTCTAATAGTTATCTATGTGGGACTGATACCAGTGTGGAAGAGCTGGTCATGTCTAATAGTTATCTATGGGACTGATACCAGTGTGGGAGAGCTGGTCATGTCTAATAGTTATCTATGTGGGACTGATACCAGTGTGGAAGAGCTGGTCATGTCTAATAGTTATCTATGGGTCTGGTACCAGTGTGGAGGAGTTGGTCATGTCTAATCGTTATCTATGGGACTGATACCAGTGTGGGAGAGCTGGTCATGTCTAATAGTTATCTATGTGGGACTGATACCAGTTTGGAAGAGCTGGTCATGTCTAATAGTTATCTATGGAACTGATACCAGTGTGGATGAGCTGGTCATGTCTAATAGTTGTCTATGTGGGACTGATACCAGTGTGGAAGAGCTGGTCATTTCTAATAGTTATCTATGTGGGACTGATACCAGTGTGGAAGAGCTGGTCATGTCTAATAGTTATCTATGGGACTGATACCAGTGTGAAGAGCTGGTCATGTCTAATAGTTATCTATGGGACTGGTACCAGTGTTGGAGAGCTGGTCATGTCTAATAGTTATCTATGGGTCTGGTACCAGTGTGGAGGAGTTGGTCATGTCTAATCGTTATCTATGGGACTGATACCAGTGTGGGAGAGCTGGTCATGTCTAATAGTTATCTATGTGGGACTGAGACCAGTTTGGAAGAGCTGGTCATGTCTAATAGTTATCTATGGGACTGGTACCAGTGTTGGAGAGCTGGTCATGTCTAATAGTTATCTATGGGTCTGGTACCAGTGTGGAGGAGTTGGTCATGTCTAATCGTTATCTATGGGACTGATACCAGTGTGGGAGAGCTGGTCATGTCTAATAGTTATCTATGTGGGACTGATACCAGTTTGGAAGAGCTGGTCATGTCTAATAGTTATCTATGGAACTGATACCAGTGTGGATGAGCTGGTCATGTCTAATAGTTGTCTATGTGGGACTGATACCAGTGTGGAGGAGTTGGTCATGTCTAATAGTTATCTATGGGACTGATACCAGTGTGGGAGAGCTGGTCATGTCTAATAGTTATCTATGTGGGACTGATACCAGTTTGGAAGAGCTGGTCATGTCTAATAGTTATCTATGGGACTGGTACCAGTGTTGGAGAGCTGGTCATGTCTAATAGTTATCTATGGGTCTGGTACCAGTGTGGAGGAGTTGGTCATGTCTAATCGTTATCTATGGGACTGATACCAGTGTGGGAGAGCTGGTCATGTCTAATAGTTATCTATGTGGGACTGATACCAGTTTGGAAGAGCTGGTCATGTCTAATAGTTATCTATGGAACTGATACCAGTGTGGATGAGCTGGTCATGTCTAATAGTTGTCTATGTGGGACTGATACCAGTGTGGAGGAGTTGGTCATGTCTAATAGTTATCTATGTGGGACTGATACCAGTGTGGAAGAGCTGGTCATGTCTAATAGTTATCTATGGGACTGATACCAGTGTGGGAGAGCTGGTCATGTCTAATAGTTATCTATGTGGGACTGATACCAGTGTGGAAGAGCTGGTCATGTCTAATAGTTATCTATGGGTCTGGTACCAGTGTGGAGGAGTTGGTCATGTCTAATCGTTATCTATGGGACTGATACCAGTGTGGGAGAGCTGGTCATGTCTAATAGTTATCTATGTGGGACTGATACCAGTTTGGAAGAGCTGGTCATGTCTAATAGTTATCTATGGAACTGATACCAGTGTGGATGAGCTGGTCATGTCTAATAGTTGTCTATGTGGGACTGATACCAGTGTGGAAGAGCTGGTCATTTCTAATAGTTATCTATGTGGGACTGATACCAGTGTGGAAGAGCTGGTCATGTCTAATAGTTATCTATGGGACTGATACCAGTGTGAAGAGCTGGTCATGTCTAATAGTTATCTATGGGACTGGTACCAGTGTTGGAGAGCTGGTCATGTCTAATAGTTATCTATGGGTCTGGTACCAGTGTGGAGGAGTTGGTCATGTCTAATCGTTATCTATGGGACTGATACCAGTGTGGGAGAGCTGGTCATGTCTAATAGTTATCTATGTGGGACTGAGACCAGTTTGGAAGAGCTGGTCATGTCTAATAGTTATCTATGGGACTGGTACCAGTGTTGGAGAGCTGGTCATGTCTAATAGTTATCTATGGGTCTGGTACCAGTGTGGAGGAGTTGGTCATGTCTAATCGTTATCTATGGGACTGATACCAGTGTGGGAGAGCTGGTCATGTCTAATAGTTATCTATGTGGGACTGATACCAGTTTGGAAGAGCTGGTCATGTCTAATAGTTATCTATGGAACTGATACCAGTGTGGATGAGCTGGTCATGTCTAATAGTTGTCTATGTGGGACTGATACCAGTGTGGAAGAGCTGGTCATTTCTAATAGTTATCTATGTGGGACTGATACCAGTGTGGAAGAGCTGGTCATGTCTAATAGTTATCTATGGGACTGATACCAGTGTGAAGAGCTGGTCATGTCTAATAGTTATCTATGGGACTGGTACCAGTGTTGGAGAGCTGGTCATGTCTAATAGTTATCTATGGGTCTGGTACCAGTGTGGAGGAGTTGGTCATGTCTAATCGTTATCTATGGGACTGATACCAGTGTGGGAGAGCTGGTCATGTCTAATAGTTATCTATGTGGGACTGAGACCAGTTTGGAAGAGCTGGTCATGTCTAATAGTTATCTATGGGACTGGTACCAGTGTTGGAGAGCTGGTCATGTCTAATAGTTATCTATGGGTCTGGTACCAGTGTGGAGGAGTTGGTCATGTCTAATCGTTATCTATGGGACTGATACCAGTGTGGGAGAGCTGGTCATGTCTAATAGTTATCTATGTGGGACTGATACCAGTTTGGAAGAGCTGGTCATGTCTAATAGTTATCTATGGAACTGATACCAGTGTGGATGAGCTGGTCATGTCTAATAGTTGTCTATGTGGGACTGATACCAGTGTGGAAGAGCTGGTCATTTCTAATAGTTATCTATGTGGGACTGATACCAGTGTGGAAGAGCTGGTCATGTCTAATAGTTATCTATGGGACTGATACCAGTGTGAAGAGCTGGTCATGTCTAATAGTTATCTATGGGACTGGTACCAGTGTTGGAGAGCTGGTCATGTCTAATAGTTATCTATGGGTCTGGTACCAGTGTGGAGGAGTTGGTCATGTCTAATCGTTATCTATGGGACTGATACCAGTGTGGGAGAGCTGGTCATGTCTAATAGTTATCTATGTGGGACTGAGACCAGTTTGGAAGAGCTGGTCATGTCTAATAGTTATCTATGGAACTGATACCAGTGTGGATGAGCTGGTCATGTCTAATAGTTGTCTATGTGGGACTGATACCAGTGTGGAGGAGTTGGTCATGTCTAATAGTTATCTATGGGACTGATACCAGTGTGGGAGAGCTGGTCATGTCTAATAGTTATCTATGTGGGACTGATACCAGTTTGGAAGAGCTGGTCATGTCTAATAGTTATCTATGGGACTGGTACCAGTGTTGGAGAGCTGGTCATGTCTAATAGTTATCTATGGGTCTGGTACCAGTGTGGAGGAGTTGGTCATGTCTAATCGTTATCTATGGGACTGATACCAGTGTGGGAGAGCTGGTCATGTCTAATAGTTATCTATGTGGGACTGATACCAGTTTGGAAGAGCTGGTCATGTCTAATAGTTATCTATGGAACTGATACCAGTGTGGATGAGCTGGTCATGTCTAATAGTTGTCTATGTGGGACTGATACCAGTGTGGAAGAGCTGGTCATTTCTAATAGTTATCTATGTGGGACTGATACCAGTGTGGAAGAGCTGGTCATGTCTAATAGTTGTCTATGTGACTTATAACAGTGTGAAGAGCTGGTCATGTCTAATAGTTATCTATGTGACTGATACCAGTGTGGAAGAGCTGGTCATGTCTAATAGTTATCTATGGGACTGATACCAGTGTGAAGAGCTGGGCATGTCTATTAGTTATCTATGGGACTGATACCAGTGTGGAAGAGCTGGTCATGTCTAATAGTTTTCTATGTGGGACTGATACCAGTGTGGAAGAGCTGATAATGTCTATTAGTTATCTATGTGGGACTGATACCAGTGTGGAAGAGCTGGTCATGTCTAATAGTTATCTATGTGACTGATACCAGTGTGGAAGAGCTGGTCATGTCTAATAGTTATCTATGTGGGACTGATACCAGTGTGGAGGAGTTGGTCATGTCTAATAGTTATCTATGGGACTGATACCAGTGTGGGAGAGCTGGTCATGTCTAATAGTTATCTATGTGGGACTGATACCAGTTTGGAAGAGCTGGTCATGTCTAATAGTTATCTATGGGACTGGTACCAGTGTTGGAGAGCTGGTCATGTCTAATAGTTATCTATGGGTCTGGTACCAGTGTGGAGGAGTTGGTCATGTCTAATCGTTATCTATGGGACTGATACCAGTGTGGGAGAGCTGGTCATGTCTAATAGTTATCTATGTGGGACTGATACCAGTTTGGAAGAGCTGGTCATGTCTAATAGTTATCTATGGAACTGATACCAGTGTGGATGAGCTGGTCATGTCTAATAGTTGTCTATGTGGGACTGATACCAGTGTGGAAGAGCTGGTCATGTCTAATAGTTATCTATGGGACTGATACCAGTGTGGGAGAGCTGGTCATGTCTAATAGTTATCTATGTGGGACTGATACCAGTGTGGAAGAGCTGGTCATGTCTAATAGTTATCTATGGGACTGGTACCAGTGTGGAGGAGTTGGTCATGTCTATTAGTTATCTATGGGACTGATACCAGTGTGAAGAGCTGGTCATGTCTAATAGTTATCTATGGGTCTGGTACCAGTGTGGAGGAGTTGGTCATGTCTAATCGTTATCTATGGGACTGATACCAGTGTGGGAGAGCTGGTCATGTCTAATAGTTATCTATGTGGGACTGATACCAGTTTGGAAGAGCTGGTCATGTCTAATAGTTATCTATGGAACTGATACCAGTGTGGATGAGCTGGTCATGTCTAATAGTTGTCTATGTGGGACTGATACCAGTGTGGAAGAGCTGGTCATTTCTAATAGTTATCTATGTGGGACTGATACCAGTGTGGAAGAGCTGGTCATGTCTAATAGTTATCTATGGGACTGATACCAGTGTGAAGAGCTGGTCATGTCTAATAGTTATCTATGGGACTGGTACCAGTGTTGGAGAGCTGGTCATGTCTAATAGTTATCTATGGGTCTGGTACCAGTGTGGAGGAGTTGGTCATGTCTAATCGTTATCTATGGGACTGATACCAGTGTGGGAGAGCTGGTCATGTCTAATAGTTATCTATGTGGGACTGATACCAGTTTGGAAGAGCTGGTCATGTCTAATAGTTATCTATGGAACTGATACCAGTGTGGATGAGCTGGTCATGTCTAATAGTTGTCTATGTGGGACTGATACCAGTGTGGAAGAGCTGGTCATTTCTAATAGTTATCTATGTGGGACTGATACCAGTGTGGAAGAGCTGGTCATGTCTAATAGTTGTCTATGTGACTTATACCAGTGTGAAGAGCTGGTCATGTCTAATAGTTATCTATGTGACTGATACCAGTGTGGAAGAGCTGGTCATGTCTAATAGTTATCTATGGGACTGATACCAGTGTGAAGAGCTGGTCATGTCTAATAGTTATCTATGGGTCTGGTACCAGTGTGGAGGAGTTGGTCATGTCTAATCGTTATCTATGGGACTGATACCAGTGTGGGAGAGCTGGTCATGTCTAATAGTTATCTATGTGGGACTGAGACCAGTTTGGAAGAGCTGGTCATGTCTAATAGTTATCTATGGAACTGATACCAGTGTGGATGAGCTGGTCATGTCTAATAGTTGTCTATGTGGGACTGATACCAGTGTGGAGGAGTTGGTCATGTCTAATAGTTATCTATGGGACTGATACCAGTGTGGGAGAGCTGGTCATGTCTAATAGTTATCTATGTGGGACTGATACCAGTTTGGAAGAGCTGGTCATGTCTAATAGTTATCTATGGGACTGGTACCAGTGTTGGAGAGCTGGTCATGTCTAATAGTTATCTATGGGTCTGGTACCAGTGTGGAGGAGTTGGTCATGTCTAATCGTTATCTATGGGACTGATACCAGTGTGGGAGAGCTGGTCATGTCTAATAGTTATCTATGTGGGACTGATACCAGTTTGGAAGAGCTGGTCATGTCTAATAGTTATCTATGGAACTGATACCAGTGTGGATGAGCTGGTCATGTCTAATAGTTGTCTATGTGGGACTGATACCAGTGTGGAAGAGCTGGTCATTTCTAATAGTTATCTATGTGGGACTGATACCAGTGTGGAAGAGCTGGTAATGTCTAATAGTTGTCTATGTGACTTATAACAGTGTGAAGAGCTGGTCATGTCTAATAGTTATCTATGTGACTGATACCAGTGTGGAAGAGCTGGTCATGTCTAATAGTTATCTATGGGACTGATACCAGTGTGAAGAGCTGGGCATGTCTATTAGTTATCTATGGGACTGATACCAGTGTGGAAGAGCTGGTCATGTCTAATAGTTTTCTATGTGGGACTGATACCAGTGTGGAAGAGCTGATAATGTCTATTAGTTATCTATGTGGGACTGATACCAGTGTGGAAGAGCTGGTCATGTCTAATAGTTATCTATGTGACTGATACCAGTGTGGAAGAGCTGGTCATGTCTAATAGTTATCTATGTGGGACTGATACCAGTGTGGAGGAGTTGGTCATGTCTAATAGTTATCTATGGGACTGATACCAGTGTGGGAGAGCTGGTCATGTCTAATAGTTATCTATGTGGGACTGATACCAGTTTGGAAGAGCTGGTCATGTCTAATAGTTATCTATGGGACTGGTACCAGTGTTGGAGAGCTGGTCATGTCTAATAGTTATCTATGGGTCTGGTACCAGTGTGGAGGAGTTGGTCATGTCTAATCGTTATCTATGGGACTGATACCAGTGTGGGAGAGCTGGTCATGTCTAATAGTTATCTATGTGGGACTGATACCAGTTTGGAAGAGCTGGTCATGTCTAATAGTTATCTATGGAACTGATACCAGTGTGGATGAGCTGGTCATGTCTAATAGTTGTCTATGTGGGACTGATACCAGTGTGGAAGAGCTGGTCATGTCTAATAGTTATCTATGGGACTGATACCAGTGTGGGAGAGCTGGTCATGTCTAATAGTTATCTATGTGGGACTGATACCAGTGTGGAAGAGCTGGTCATGTCTAATAGTTATCTATGGGACTGGTACCAGTGTGGAGGAGTTGGTCATGTCTATTAGTTATCTATGGGACTGATACCAGTGTGAAGAGCTGGTCATGTCTAATAGTTATCTATGGGTCTGGTACCAGTGTGGAGGAGTTGGTCATGTCTAATCGTTATCTATGGGACTGATACCAGTGTGGGAGAGCTGGTCATGTCTAATAGTTATCTATGTGGGACTGATACCAGTTTGGAAGAGCTGGTCATGTCTAATAGTTATCTATGGAACTGATACCAGTGTGGATGAGCTGGTCATGTCTAATAGTTGTCTATGTGGGACTGATACCAGTGTGGAAGAGCTGGTCATTTCTAATAGTTATCTATGTGGGACTGATACCAGTGTGGAAGAGCTGGTCATGTCTAATAGTTGTCTATGTGACTTATACCAGTGTGAAGAGCTGGTCATGTCTAATAGTTATCTATGTGACTGATACCAGTGTGGAAGAGCTGGTCATGTCTAATAGTTATCTATGGGACTGATACCAGTGTGAAGAGCTGGTCATGTCTAATAGTTATCTATGGGACTGGTACCAGTGTTGGAGAGCTGGTCATGTCTAATAGTTATCTATGGGTCTGGTACCAGTGTGGAGGAGTTGGTCATGTCTAATCGTTATCTATGGGACTGATACCAGTGTGGGAGAGCTGGTCATGTCTAATAGTTATCTATGTGGGACTGATACCAGTTTGGAAGAGCTGGTCATGTCTAATAGTTATCTATGGAACTGATACCAGTGTGGATGAGCTGGTCATGTCTAATAGTTGTCTATGTGGGACTGATACCAGTGTGGAAGAGCTGGTCATTTCTAATAGTTATCTATGTGGGACTGATACCAGTGTGGAAGAGCTGGTCATGTCTAATAGTTGTCTATGTGACTTATAACAGTGTGAAGAGCTGGTCATGTCTAATAGTTATCTATGTGACTGATACCAGTGTGGAAGAGCTGGTCATGTCTAATAGTTATCTATGGGACTGATACCAGTGTGAAGAGCTGGGCATGTCTATTAGTTATCTATGGGACTGATACCAGTGTGGAAGAGCTGGTCATGTCTAATAGTTTTCTATGTGGGACTGATACCAGTGTGGAAGAGCTTATAATGTCTATTAGTTATCTATGTGGGACTGATACCAGTATGGAAGAGCTGGTCATGTCTAATAGTTATCTATGTGACTGATACCAGTGTGGAAGAGCTGGTCATGTCTAATAGTTATCTATGTGGGACTGATACCAGTGTGGAGGAGTTGGTCATGTCTAATAGTTATCTATGGGACTGATACCAGTGTGGGAGAGCTGGTCATGTCTAATAGTTATCTATGTGGGACTGATACCAGTTTGGAAGAGCTGGTCATGTCTAATAGTTATCTATGGGACTGGTACCAGTGTTGGAGAGCTGGTCATGTCTAATAGTTATCTATGGGTCTGGTACCAGTGTGGAGGAGTTGGTCATGTCTAATCGTTATCTATGGGACTGATACCAGTGTGGGAGAGCTGGTCATGTCTAATAGTTATCTATGTGGGACTGATACCAGTTTGGAAGAGCTGGTCATGTCTAATAGTTATCTATGGAACTGATACCAGTGTGGATGAGCTGGTCATGTCTAATAGTTGTCTATGTGGGACTGATACCAGTGTGGAAGAGCTGGTCATGTCTAATAGTTATCTATGGGACTGGTACCAGTGTGGAGGAGTTGGTCATGTCTATTAGTTATCTATGGGACTGATACCAGTGTGAAGAGCTGGTCATGTCTATTAGTTATCTATGGGACTGATACCAGTGTGGAAGAGCTGGTCATGTCTAATAGTTATCTATGTGGGACTGATACCAGTGTGGAAGAGCTGGTAATGTCTAATATTTATCTATGTGGGACTGATACCAGTGTGGAAGAGCTGGTCATGTCTAATAGTTATCTATGGGACTGATACCAGTGTGGAAGAGCTGGTAATGTCTAATATTTATCTATGTGGGACTGATACCAGTGTGGAAGAGCTGGTCATGTCTATTAGTTATCTATGGGACTGATACCAGTGTGGAAGAGCTGGTCATGTCTAATAGTTGTCTATGTGGGACTGATACCAGTGTGGAATAGCTGGTCATGTCTAATAGTTAACTATGTGGGACTGATACCAGTGTGGAAGAGCTGGTCATGTCTAATAGTTATCTATGGGACTGGTACCAGTGTGGACGAGTTGGTCATGTCTATTAGTTATCTATGGGACTGATACCAGTGTGAAGAGCTGGTCATGTCTATTAGTTATCTATGGGACTGATACCAGTGTGGAAGAGCTGGTCATGTCTAATAGTTATCTATGTGGGACTGATACCAGTGTGGAAGAGCTGGTAATGTCTAATATTTATCTATGTGGGACTGATACCAGTGTGGAAGAGCTGGTCATGCCTAATAGTTATCTATGGGACTGATACCAGTGTGGAAAAGCTGGTAATGTCTAATATTTATCTATGTGGGACTGATACCAGTGTGGAAGAGCTGGTCGTGTCTATTAGTTATCTATGGGACTGATACCAGTGTGGAAGAGCTGGTCATGTCTAATAGTTGTCTATGTGGGACTGATACCAGTGTGGAATAGCTGGTCATGTCTAATAGTTATCTATGGGACTGATACCAGTGTGGAAGAGCTGGTCATGTCTAATAGTTATCTATGTGGGACTGATACCAGTGTGGAAGAGCTGGTCATGTCTAATAGTTATCTATGTGGGACTGATACCAGTGTGGAAGAGCTGGTCATGTCTAATAGTTATCTATGTGGGACTAATACCAGTGTGGAAGAGCTGGTCATTTCTAATAGTTATCTATGTGGGACTGATACCAGTTTGGAAAAGCTGGTAATTTCTAATAGTTATCTATGTGGGACTGATACCAGTGTGGAAGAGCTGGTCATGTCTAATAGTTATCTATGTTTGACTAATACCAGTGTGGAAAAGCTGGTCATGTCTAATAGTTATCTATGTGGGACTGATACCAGTGTGGAAGAGCTGGTCATGTCTAATAGTTATCTATGGGACTGATACCAGTGTGGAAGAGCTGGTCATGTCTAATAGTTATCTATGTGGGACTGATACCAGTGTGGAAGAGCTGGTCATGTCTAATAGTTATCTATGTGGGACTAATACCAGTGTGGAAGAGCTGGTCATTTCTAATAGTTATCTATGTGGGACTGATACCAGTGTGGAAAAGCTGGTCATTTCTAATAGTTATCTATGTGGGACTGATACCAGTGTGGAAGAGCTGGTCATGTCTAATAGTTATCTATGTGGGACTAATACCAGTGTGGAAAAGCTGGTCATTTCTAATTGTTATCTATGTGGGACTGATACCAGTTTGGAAGAGCTGGTCATGTCTAATAGTTTTCTATGGAACTCATACCAGTGTGGAAGAGCTGGTCATGTCTAATAGTTATCTATGTGGGACTGATACCAGTGTGGAATAGCTGGTCATGTCTAATATTTATCTATGTGGGACTGATACCAGTGTGAAAGAGCTGGTCGTGTCTAATAGTTATCTATGTGGGACTGATACCAGTGTGGAAGAGCTGGTAATGTCTAATATTTATCTATGTGGGACTGATACCAGTGTGGAAGAGCTGGTCATTTCTAATAGTTATCTATGTGGGACTGATACCAGTGTGGAAGAGCTGGTCATTTCTAATAGTTATCTATGTGGGACTGATACCAGTGTGGAAGAGCTGGTCATGTCTAATAGTTGTCTATGTGACTTATACCAGTGTGAAGAGCTGGTCATGTCTAATAGTTATCTATGTGACTGATACCAGTGTGGAAGAGCTGGTCATGTCTAATAGTTATCTATGGGACTGATACCAGTGTGAAGAGCTGGTCATGTCTATTAGTTATCTATGGGACTGATACCAGTGTGGAAGAGCTGGTCATGTCTAATAGTTATCTATGTGGGACTGATACCAGTGTGGAAGAGCTGGTAATGTCTAATATTTATCTATGTGGGACTGATACCAGTGTGGAAGAGCTGGTCATGTCTAATAGTTATCTATGGGACTGATACCAGTGTGGAAGAGCTGGTCATGTCTATTATTTATCTATGTGGGACTGATACAAGTGTGGAAGAGCTGGTCATGTCTAATAGTTATCTATGTGACTGATACCAGTGTGGAAGAGCTGGTCATGTCTAATAGTTATCTATGTGGGACTGATACCAGTGTGGAAGAGCTGGTCATGTCTAATAGTTATCTTTGGGACTGGTACCAGTGTGGAGGAGTTGGTCATGTCTAATAGTTATCTATGGGACTGATACCAGTGTGGGAGAGCTGGTCATGTCTAATAGTTATCTATGTGGGACTGATACCAGTTTGGAAGAGCTGGTCATGTCTAATAGTTATCTATGGAACTGATACCAGTGTGGAAGATCTGGTCATGTCTAATAGTTGTCTATGTGGGACTGATACCAGTGTGGAAGAGCTGGTCATGTCTAATAGTTATCTATGTGGGACTGATACCAGTGTGGAATAGCTGGTCATATTTATTAGTTATCTATGGGACAATACCAGTGTGGAAGAGCTGGTCATGTCTAATAGTTATCTATGTGGGACTGATACCAGTGTGGAAGAGCTGGTCATGTCTAATAGTTATCTATGTGGGACTGATACCAGTGTGGAAGAGCTGGTCATGTCTAATAGTTATCTATGTGGGACTGATACCAGTGTGGAAGAGCTGGTAATGTCTAATATTTATCTATGTGGGACTGATACCAGTGTGGAAGAGCTGGTCATGTCTAATAGTTATCTATGGGACTGATACCAGTGTGGAAGAGCTGGTCATGTCTAATAGTTATCTATGTGGGACTAATACCAGTGTGGAAGAGATGGTCATTTCTAATAGTTATCTATGTGGGACTGATACCAGTGTGGAAAAGCTGGTCATTTCTAATAGTTATCTATGTGGGACTGATACCAGTGTTGAAGAGCTGGTCATGTCTAATAGTTATCTATGGGACTGGTACCAGTGTTGACGAGTTGGTCATGTCTAATAGTTATCTATGGGACTGATACCAGTGTGGGAGAGCTGGTCATGTTTAATAGTTATCTATGGGACTGATACCAGTGTGGAAGAGCTGGTCATATTTAATAGTTATCTATGTGGGACTGATACCAGTGTGGAAGAGCTGTTCATGTCTAATAGTTATCTATGGGACTGATACGAGTGTGGAAGAGCTGTTCATGTCTAATAGTTATCTATGTGGGACTGATACCCGTGTGGAAGAGCTGGTCATGTCTAATAGTTATCTTTGGGACTGATACCAGTGTGGAAGAGCTGGTCATGTCTAATAGTTATCTATGTGCAACTGATACCAGTATGGAAGAGCTGTTCATGTCTAATAGTTTTCTATGTGGGACTGATACCCGTGTGGAAGAGGTGGTCATGTCTAATAGTTATCTATGGGACTGATACCAGTGTGGAAGAGCTGGTCATGTCTAATAGTTATCTATGTGGGACTTATACCAGTGTGGAAGAGCTGGTAATGTCTAATATTTATCTATGTGGGACTGATACCAGTGTGGAAGAGCTGGTCATGTCTAATAGTTATCTATGGGACTGATACCAGTGTGGAAGAGCTGGTCATGTCTATTATTTATCTATGTGGGACTGATACAAGTGTGGAAGAGCTGGTCATGTCTAATAGTTATCTATGTGACTGATACCAGTGTGGAAGAGCTGGTCATGTCTAATAGTTATCTATGTGGGACTGATACCAGTGTGGAAGAGCTGGTAATGTCTAATAGTTATCTTTGGGACTGGTACCAGTGTGGGAGAGCTGGTCATGTCTAATAGTTATCTATGTGGGACTGATACCAGTTTGGAAGAGCTGGTCATGTCTAATAGTTATCTATGGAACTGATACCAGTGTGGAAGATCTGGTCATGTCTAATAGTTGTCTATGTGGGACTGATACCAGTGTGGAAGAGCTGGTCATGTCTAATAGTTATCTATGTAGGACTGATACCAGTGTGGAATAGCTGGTCATGTTTATTAGTTATCTATGGGACAATACCAGTGTGGAAGAGCTGGTCATGTCTAATAGTTATCTATGTGGGACTGATACCAGTGTGGAAGAGCTGGTCGTGTCTAATAGTTATCTATGTGGGACTAATACCAGTGTGGAAGAGATGGTCATTTCTAATAGTTATCTATGTGGGACTGATACCAGTGTGGAAAAGCTGGTCATTTCTAATAGTTATCTATGTGGGACTGATACCAGTGTTGAAGAGCTGGTCATGTCTAATAGTTATCTATGGGACTGGTACCAGTGTTGACGAGTTGGTCATGTCTAATAGTTATCTATGGGACTGATACCAGTGTGGGAGAGCTGGTCATGTTTAATAGTTATCTATGGGACTGATACCAGTGTGGAAGAGCTGGTCATATTTAATAGTTATCTATGTGGGACTGATACCAGTGTGGAAGAGCTGTTCATGTCTAATAGTTATCTATGGGACTGATACGAGTGTGGAAGAGCTGTTCATGTCTAATAGTTATCTATGTGGGACTGATACCCGTGTGGAAGAGCTGGTCATGTCTAATAGTTATCTTTGGGACTGATACCAGTGTGGAAGAGCTGGTCATGTCTAATAGTTATCTATGTGCAACTGATACCAGTATGGAAGAGCTGTTCATGTCTAATAGTTTTCTATGTGGGACTGATACCCGTGTGGAAGAGGTGGTCATGTCTAATAGTTATCTTTGGGACTGATACCAGTGTGGAAGAGCTGGTCATGTCTAATAGTTATCTATGTGCAACTGATACCAGTATGGAAGAGCTGTTCATGTCTAATAGTTTTCTATGTGGTAATGATACCAGTGTGGAAGAGCTGGTCATGTCTAATAGTTATCTATGGGACTGATACTAGTGTGGAAGAACTAGTCATGTCTAATAGTTATCTATGTGGGACTGATACCAGTGTGGAAGAGCTGGTCATGTCTAATAGTTATCTATGGGACTGATACCAGTGTGGAAGAGCTGGTCATGTCTAATAATTATCTATGTGCAACGGATACCAGTGTGGAAGAGCTGTTCATGTCTAATAGTTATCTATGGGACTGATACGAGTGTGGAAGAGCTGGTCATGTCTATTAGTTATCTATGTGGGACTGATACCAGTGTGAAGAGCTGGTCATGTCTAATAGTTGTCTATGTGACTGATACCAGTGTGGAAGAGCTGGTCATGTCTAATAGTTATCTATGTGGGACTGATACCAGTGTGGAAGAGCTGGTCATGTCTAATAGTTATCTATGGGACTGATACCAGTGTCGAGGAGTTGGTCATGTCTAATAGTTATCTATGGGACTGATACCAGTGTGGGAGAGCTGGTCATGTCTAATAGTTATCTATGTGGGACTGATACCAGTTTGGAAGAGCTGGTCATGTCTAATAGTTATCTATGGAACTGATACCAGTGTGGAAGAGCTGGTCATGTCTAATAGTTGTCTATGTGGGACTGATACCAGTGTGGAATAGCTGGTCATGTCTAATAGTTATCTATGTGGGACTGATACCAGTGTGGAAGAGCTTGTCATGTCTAATAGTTATCTATGGGACTGATACCAGTGTGGAAGAGCTGGTCATGTCTAATAGTTATCTATGTGGGACTGATACCAGTGTGGAAGAGCTGGTCATGTCTAATAGTTATCTATGTGGGACTGATACCAGTGTGGAAGAGCTGGTCATTTCTAATAGTTATCTATGTGGGACTGATACCAGTGTGGAAAAGCTGGTCATTTCTAATAGTTATCTATGTGGGACTGATACCAGTGTGGAAGAGCTGGTCATGTCTAATAGTTATCTATGGGACTTATACCAGTGTGAAGAGCTGGTCATGTCTATTAGTTATCTTTGTGACTGATACCAGTGTGGAAGAGCTGGTCATTTCTATTAGTTATCTATGGGACTGATACCAGTGTGGAAGAGTTGGTCATGTCTAATAGTTTTCTATGGAACTCATACCAGTGTGGAAGAGCTGGTCATGTCTAATAGTTATCTATGTGGGACTGATACCAGTGTGGAATAGCTGGTCATGTCTAATATTTATCTATGTGGGACTGATACCAGTGTGAAAGTGCTGGTCATGTCTAATAGTTATCTATGTGGGACTGATACCAGTGTGGAAGAGCTGGTAATGTCTAATATTTATCTATGTGGGACTGATACCAGTTTGGAAGAGCTGGTCATTTCTAATAGTTATCTATGTGGGACTGATACCATTGTGGAAGAGCTGGTCATTTCTAATAGTTATCTATGTGGGACTGATACCAGTGTGAAGAGCTGGTCATGTCTATTAGTTATCTATGGGACTGATACCAGTGTGGAAGAGCTGGTCATGTCTAATAGTTTTCTATGTGGGACTGATACCAGTGTGGAAGAGCTGGTAATGTCTAATATTTATCTATGTGGGACTGATACCAGTGTGGAAGAGCTGGTCATGTCTAATAGTTATCTATGGGACTGATACCAGTGTGGAAGAGCTGATAATGTCTATTAGTTATCTATGTGGGACTGATACCAGTGTGGAAGAGCTGGTCATGTCTAATAGTTATCTATGTGACTGATACCAGTGTGGAAGAGCTGGTCATGTCTAATAGTTATCTATGTGGGACTGATACCTGTGTTGAGGAGTTGGTCATGTCTAATAGTTATCTATGGGACTGGTACCAGTGTTGGAGAGCTGGTCATGTCTAATAGTTATCTATGGGTCTGGTACCAGTTTGGAGGAGTTGGTCATGTCTAATCGTTATCTATGGGACTGATACCAGTGTGGGAGAGCTGGTCATGTCTAATAGTTATCTATGTGGGACTGATACCAGTTTGGAAGAGCTGGTCATGTCTAATAGTTATCTATGGAACTGATACCAGTGTGGATGAGCTGGTCATGTCTAATAGTTGTCTATGTGGGACTGATACTAGTGTGGAAGAGCTGGTCATGTCTAATAGTTATCTATGGAACTGATACCAGTGTGGGAGAGCTGGTCATGTCTAATAGTTATCTATGTGGGACTGATACCAGTGTGGAAGAGCTGGTCATGTCTATTAGTTATCTATGGGACTGATACCAGTGTGAAGAGCTGGTCATGTCTATTAGTTATCTATGGGACTGATACCAGTGTGGAAGAGCTGGTCATGTCTAATAGTTATCTATGTGGGAGTGATACCAGTGTGGAAGAGCTGTTAATGTCTAATATTTATCTATGTGGGACTGATACCAGTGTGGAAGAGCTGGTCATGTCTAATAGTTATCTATGTGGGACTGATACCAGTGTGGAAGAGCTGGTCATGTCTAATAGTTATCTTTGGGACTGGTACCAGTGTGGAGGAGTTGGTCATGTCTAATAGTTATCTATGGGACTGATACCAGTGTGGGAGAGCTGGTCATGTCTAATAGTTATCTATGTGGGACTGATACCAGTTTGGAAGAGCTGGTCATGTCTAATAGTTATCTATGGAACTGATACCACTGTGGAAGAGCTGGTCATGTCTAATAGTTGTCTATGTGGGACTGATACCAGTGTGGAAGAGCTGGTCATGTCTAATAGTTATCTATGTGGGACTGATACCAGTGTGGAATAGCTGGTCATGTCTATTAATTATCTATGGGACAATACCAGTGTGGAAGAGCTGGTCATGTCTAATAGTTATCTATGTGGGACTGATACCAGTGTGGAAGAGCTGGTCATGTCTAATAGTTATCTATGTGGGACTGATACCAGTGTGGTAGAGCTGGTCATGTCTAATAGTTATCTTTGTGGGACTGATACCAGTGTGGAAGAGCTGGTAATGTCTAATATTTATCTATGTGATACTGATACCAGTGTGGAAGAGCTGGTCATGTCTAATAGTTATCTATGGGACTGATACCAGTGTGGAAGAGCTGGTCATGTCTAATAGTTATCTATGTGGGACTAATACCAGTGTGGAAGAGATGGTCATTTCTAATAGTTATCTATGTGGGACTGATACCAGTGTGGAAAAGCTGGTCATTTCTAATAGTTATCTATGTGGGACTGATACCAGTGTTGAATAGCTGGTCATGTCTAATAGTTATCTATGGGACTGGTACCAGTGTTGACGAGTTGGTCATGTCTAATAGTTATCTATGGGACTGATACCAGTGTGGGAGAGCTGGTCATGTTTAATAGTTATCTATGGGACTGATACCAGTGTGGAAGAGCTGGTCATATTTAATAGTTATCTATGTGGGACTGATACCAGTGTGGAAGAGCTGTTCATGTCTAATAGTTATCTATGGGACTGATACGAGTGTGGAAGAGCTGTTCATGTCTAATAGTTATCTATGTGGGACTGATACCCCTGTGGAAGAGCTGGTCATGTCTAATAGTTATCTTTGGGACTGATACCAGTGTGGAAGAGCTGGTCATGTCTAATAGTTATCTATGTGCAACTGATACCAGTATGGAAGAGCTGTTCATGTCTAATAGTTTTCTATGTGGGACTGATACCCGTGTGGAAGAGGTGGTCATGTCTAATAGTTATCTTTGGGACTGATACCAGTGTGGAAGAGCTGGTCATGTCTAATAGTTATCTATGTGCAACTGATACCAGAATGGAAGAGCTGTTCATGTCTAATAGTTTTCTATGTGGTAATGATACCAGTGTGGAAGAGCTGGTCATGTCTAATAGTTATCTATGGGACTGATACTAGTGTGGAAGAACTAGTCATGTCTAATAGTTATCTATGTAGGACTGATACCAGTGTGGAAGAGCTGGTCATGTCTAATAGTTATCTATGGGACTGATACCAGTGTGGAAGAGCTGGTCATGTCTAATAATTATCTATGTGCAACTGATACCAGTGTGGAAGAGCTGTTCATGTCTATTAGTTATCTATGTGGGACTGATACCAGTGTGAAGAGCTGGTCATGTCTAATAGTTGTCTATGTGACTGATACCAGTGTGGAAGAGCTGGTCATGTCTATTAGTTATCTATGTGGGACTGATACCAGTGTGAAGAGCTGGTCATGTCTAATAGTTGTCTATGTGACTGATACCAGTGTGGAAGAGCTGGTCATGTCTAATAGTTATCTATGTGGGACTGATACCAGTGTGGAAGAGCTGGTCATGTCTAATAGTTATCTATGGGACTGATACCAGTGTCGAGGAGTTGGTCATGTCTAATAGTTATCTATGGGACTGATACCAGTGTGGGAGAGCTGGTCATGTCTAATAGTTATCTATGTGGGACTGATACCAGTTTGGAAGAGCTGGTCATGTCTAATAGTTATCTATGGAACTGATACCAGTGTGGAAGAGCTGGTCATGTCTAATAGTTGTCTATGTGGGACTGATACCAGTGTGGAATAGCTGGGCATGTCTAATAGTTATCTATGTGGGACTGATACCAGTGTGGAAGAGCTTGTCATGTCTAATAGTTATCTATGGGACTGATACCAGTGTGGAAGAGCTGGTCATGTCTAATAGTTATCTATGTGGGACTGATACCAGTGTGGAAGAGCTGGTCATGTCTAATAGTTATCTATGTGGGACTGATACCAGTGTGGAAGAGCTGGTCATGTCTAATAGTTATCTATGTGGGACTGATACCAGTGTGGAAGAGCTGGTCATTTCTAATAGTTATCTATGTGGGACTGATACCAGTGTGGAAAAGCTGGTCATTTCTAATAGTTATCTATGTGGGACTGATACCAGTGTGGAAGAGCTGGTCATGTCTAATAGTTATCTATGGGACTTATACCAGTGTGAAGAGCTGGTCATGTCTATTAGTTATCTATGGGACTGATACCAGTGTGGAAGAGTTTTTCATGTCTAATAGTTATCTATGGAACTCATACCAGTGTGGAAGAGCTGGTCATGTCTAATAGTTATCTATGTGGGACTGATACCAGTTTGGAAGAGCTGGTCATGTCTAATAGTTATCTATGGAACTGATACCACTGTGGAAGAGCTGGTCATGTCTAATAGTTGTCTATGTGGGACTGATACCAGTGTGGAAGAGCTGGTCATGTCTAATAGTTATCTATGTGGGACTGATACCAGTGTGGAATAGCTGGTCCTGTCTATTAGTTATCTATGGGACAATACCAGTGTGGAAGAGCTGGTCATGTCTAATAGTTATCTATGTGGGACTGATACCAGTGTGGAAGAGCTGGTCATGTCTAATAGTTATCTATGTGGGACTGATACCAGTGTGGTAGAGCTGGTCATGTCTAATAGTTATCTATGTGGGACTGATACCAGTGTGGAAGAGCTGGTAATGTCTAATATTTATCTATGTGGGACTGATACCAGTGTGGAAGAGCTGGTCATGTCTAATAGTTATCTATGGGACTGATACCAGTGTGGAAGAGCTGGTCATGTCTAATATTTATCTATGTGGGACTAATACCAGTGTGGAAGAGATGGTCATTTCTAATAGTTATCTATGTGGGACTGATACCAGTGTGGAAAAGCTGGTCATTTCTAATAGTTATCTATGTGGGACTGATACCAGTGTTGAATAGCTGGTCATGTCTAATAGTTATCTATGTGACTGATACCAGTGTGGAAGAGCTGGTCATGTCTAATAGTTATCTATGTGGGACTGATACCAGTGTGGAGGAGTTGGTCATGTCTAATAGTTATCTATGGGACTGGTACCAGCGTTGGAGAGCTGGTCATGTCTAATAGTTATCTATGGGTCTGGTACCAGTGTGGAGGAGTTGGTCATGTCTAATCGTTATCTATGGGACTGATACCAGTGTGGGAGAGCTGGTCATGTCTAATAGTTATCTATGTGGGACTGATACCAGTTTGGAAGAGCTGGTCATGTCTAATAGTTATCTATGGAACTGATACCAGTGTGGATGAGCTGGTCATGTCTAATAGTTGTCTATGTGGGACTGATACTAGTGAGAAAGAGCTGGTCATGTCTAATAGTTATCTATGGGACTGATACCAGTGTGGGAGAGCTGGTCATGTCTAATAGTTATCTATGTGGGACTGATACCAGTGTGGAAGAGCTGGTCATGTCTAATAGTTATCTATGGGACTGGTAGCAGTGTGGAGGAGTTGGTCATGTCTATTAGTTATCTATGGGACTGATACCAGTGTGAAGAGCTGGTCATGTCTATTAGTTATCTATGGGACTGATACCAGTGTGGAAGAGCTGGTCATGTCTAATAGTTATCTATGTGGGAGTGATACCAGTGTGGAAGAGCTGTTAATGTCTAATATTTATCTATGTGGGACTGATACCAGTGTGGAAGAGCTGGTCATGTCTAATAGTTATCTATGGGACTGATACCAGTGTGGAAGAGCTGGTCATGTCTATTATTTATCTATGTGGGACTGATACAAGTGTGGAAGAGCTGGTCATTTCTAATAGTTATCTATGTGGGACTGATACCAGTGTGGAAAAGCTGGTCATTTCTAATAGTTATCTATGTGGGACTGATACCAGTGTGGAAGAGCTGGTCATGTCTAATAGTTATCTATGGGACTTATACCAGTGTGAAGAGCTGGTCATGTCTATTAGTTATCTATGGGACTGATACCAGTGTGGAAGAGTTTTTCATGTCTAATAGTTATCTATGGAACTCATACCAGTGTGGAAGAGCTGGTCATGTCTAATAGTTATCTATGTGGGACTGATACCAGTTTGGAAGAGCTGGTCATGTCTAATAGTTATCTATGGAACTGATACCACTGTGGAAGAGCTGGTCATGTCTAATAGTTGTCTATGTGGGACTGATACCAGTGTGGAAGAGCTGGTCATGTCTAATAGTTATCTATGTGGGACTGATACCAGTGTGGAATAGCTGGTCCTGTCTATTAGTTATCTATGGGACAATACCAGTGTGGAAGAGCTGGTCATGTCTAATAGTTATCTATGTGGGACTGATACCAGTGTGGAAGAGCTGGTCATGTCTAATAGTTATCTATGTGGGACTGATACCAGTGTGGTAGAGCTGGTCATGTCTAATAGTTATCTATGTGGGACTGATACCAGTGTGGAAGAGCTGGTAATGTCTAATATTTATCTATGTGGGACTGATACCAGTGTGGAAGAGCTGGTCATGTCTAATAGTTATCTATGGGACTGATACCAGTGTGGAAGAGCTGGTCATGTCTAATATTTATCTATGTGGGACTAATACCAGTGTGGAAGAGATGGTCATTTCTAATAGTTATCTATGTGGGACTGATACCAGTGTGGAAAAGCTGGTCATTTCTAATAGTTATCTATGTGGGACTGATACCAGTGTTGAATAGCTGGTCATGTCTAATAGTTATCTATGTGACTGATACCAGTGTGGAAGAGCTGGTCATGTCTAATAGTTATCTATGTGGGACTGATACCAGTGTGGAGGAGTTGGTCATGTCTAATAGTTATCTATGGGACTGGTACCAGCGTTGGAGAGCTGGTCATGTCTAATAGTTATCTATGGGTCTGGTACCAGTGTGGAGGAGTTGGTCATGTCTAATCGTTATCTATGGGACTGATACCAGTGTGGGAGAGCTGGTCATGTCTAATAGTTATCTATGTGGGACTGATACCAGTTTGGAAGAGCTGGTCATGTCTAATAGTTATCTATGGAACTGATACCAGTGTGGATGAGCTGGTCATGTCTAATAGTTGTCTATGTGGGACTGATACTAGTGAGAAAGAGCTGGTCATGTCTAATAGTTATCTATGGGACTGATACCAGTGTGGGAGAGCTGGTCATGTCTAATAGTTATCTATGTGGGACTGATACCAGTGTGGAAGAGCTGGTCATGTCTAATAGTTATCTATGGGACTGGTAGCAGTGTGGAGGAGTTGGTCATGTCTATTAGTTATCTATGGGACTGATACCAGTGTGAAGAGCTGGTCATGTCTATTAGTTATCTATGGGACTGATACCAGTGTGGAAGAGCTGGTCATGTCTAATAGTTATCTATGTGGGAGTGATACCAGTGTGGAAGAGCTGTTAATGTCTAATATTTATCTATGTGGGACTGATACCAGTGTGGAAGAGCTGGTCATGTCTAATAGTTATCTATGGGACTGATACCAGTGTGGAAGAGCTGGTCATGTCTATTATTTATCTATGTGGGACTGATACAAGTGTGGAAGAGCTGGTCATGTCTAATAGTTATCTATGTGGGACTGATACCAGTGTGGAAGAGCTGGTCATGTCTAATAGTTATCTTTGGGACTGGTACCAGTGTGGAGGAGTTGGTCATGTCTAATAGTTATCTATGGGACTGATACCAGTGTGGGAGAGCTGGTCATGTCTAATAGTTATCTATGTGGGACTGATACCAGTTTGGAAGAGCTGGTCATGTCTAATAGTTATCTATGGAACTGATACCACTGTGGAAGAGCTGGTCATGTCTAATAGTTGTCTATGTGGGACTGATACCAGTGTGGAAGAGCTGGTCATGTCTAATAGTTATCTATGTGGGACTGATACCAGTGTGGAATAGCTGGTCATGTCTATTAGTTATCTATGGGACAATACCAGTGTGGAAGAGCTGGTCATGTCTAATAGTTATCTATGTGGGACTGATACCAGTGTGGAAGAGCTGGTCATGTCTAATAGTTATCTATGTGGGACTGATACCAGTGTGGTAGAGCTGGTCATGTCTAATAGTTATCTTTGTGGGACTGATACCAGTGTGGAAGAGCTGGTACTGTCTAATATTTATCTATGTGATACTGATACCAGTGTGGAAGAGCTGGTCATGTCTAATAGTTATCTATGGGACTGATACCAGTGTGGAAGAGCTGGTCATGTCTAATAGTTATCTATGTGGGACTAATACCAGTGTGGAAGAGATGGTCATTTCTAATAGTTATCTATGTGGGACTGATACCAGTGTGGAAAAGCTGGTCATTTCTAATAGTTATCTATGTGGGACTGATACCAGTGTTGACGAGTTGGTCATGTCTAATAGTTATCTATGGGACTGATACCAGTGTGGGAGAGCTGGTCATGTTTAATAGTTATCTATGGGACTGATACCAGTGTGGAAGAGCTGGTCATATTTAATAGTTATCTATGTGGGACTGATACCAGTGTGGAAGTGCTGTTCATGTCTAATAGTTATCTATGGGACTGATACGAGTGTGGAAGAGCTGTTCATGTCTAATAGTTATCTATGTGGGACTGATACCCCTGTGGAAGAGCTGGTCATGTCTAATAGTTATCTTTGGGACTGATACCAGTGTGGAAGAGCTGGTCATGTCTAATAGTTGTCTATGTGCAACTGATACCAGTATGGAAGAGCTGTTCATGTCTAATAGTTTTCTATGTGGTAATGATACCAGTGTGGAAGAGCTGGTCATGTCTAATAGTTATCTATGGGACTGATACTAGTGTGGAAGAACTAGTCATGTCTAATAGTTATCTATGTAGGACTGATACCAGTGTGGAAGAGCTGGTCATGTCTAATAGTTATCTATGTAGGACTGATACAAGTGTGGAAGAACTAGTCATGTCTAATAGTTATCTATGTGCAACGGATACCAGTGTGGAAGAGCTGTTCATGTCTAATAGTTATCTATGGGACTGATACGAGTGTGGAAGAGCTGGTCATGTCTATTAGTTATCTATGTGGGACTGATACCAGTGTGAAGAGCTGGTCATGTCTAATAGTTGTCTATGTGACTGATACCAGTGTGGAAGAGCTGGTCATGTCTAATAGTTATCTATGTGGGACTGATACCAGTGTGGAAGAGCTGGTCATGTCTAATAGTTATCTATGGGACTGATACCAGTGTCGAGGAGTTGGTCATGTCTAATAGTTATCTATGGGACTGATACCACTGTGGGAGAGCTGGTCATGTCTAATAGTTATCTATGTGGGACTGATACCAGTTTGGAAGAGCTGGTCATGTCTAATAGTTATCTATGGAACTGATACCAGTGTGGAAGAGCTGGTCATGTCTAATAGTTGTCTATGTGGGACTGATACCAGTGTGGAATAGCTGGTCATGTCTAATAGTTATCTATGTGGGACTGATACCAGTGTGGAAGAGCTTGTCATGTCTAATAGTTATCTATGGGACTGATACCAGTGTGGAAGAGCTGGTCATGTCTAATAGTTATCTATGTGGGAGTGATACCAGTGTGGAAGAGCTGTTAATGTCTAATATTTATCTATGTGGGACTGATACCAGTGTGGAAGAGCTGGTCATGTCTAATAGTTATCTATGGGACTGATACCAGTGTGGAAGAGCTGGTCATGTCTATTATTTATCTATGTGGGACTGATACAAGTGTGGAAGAGCTGGTCATGTCTAATAGTTATCTATGTGGGACTGATACCAGTGTGGAAGAGCTGGTCATGTCTAATAGTTATCTTTGGGACTGGTACCAGTGTGGAGGAGTTGGTCATGTCTAATAGTTATCTATGGGACTGATACCAGTGTGGGAGAGCTGGTCATGTCTAATAGTTATCTATGTGGGACTGATACCAGTTTGGAAGAGCTGGTCATGTCTAATAGTTATCTATGGAACTGATACCACTGTGGAAGAGCTGGTCATGTCTAATAGTTGTCTATGTGGGACTGATACCAGTGTGGAAGAGCTGGTCATGTCTAATAGTTATCTATGTGGGACTGATACCAGTGTGGAATAGCTGGTCATGTCTATTAGTTATCTATGGGACAATACCAGTGTGGAAGAGCTGGTCATGTCTAATAGTTATCTATGTGGGACTGATACCAGTGTGGAAGAGCTGGTCATGTCTAATAGTTATCTATGTGGGACTGATACCAGTGTGGTAGAGCTGGTCATGTCTAATAGTTATCTTTGTGGGACTGATACCAGTGTGGAAGAGCTGGTACTGTCTAATATTTATCTATGTGATACTGATACCAGTGTGGAAGAGCTGGTCATGTCTAATAGTTATCTATGGGACTGATACCAGTGTGGAAGAGCTGGTCATGTCTAATAGTTATCTATGTGGGACTAATACCAGTGTGGAAGAGATGGTCATTTCTAATAGTTATCTATGTGGGACTGATACCAGTGTGGAAAAGCTGGTCATTTCTAATAGTTATCTATGTGGGACTGATACCAGTGTTGACGAGTTGGTCATGTCTAATAGTTATCTATGGGACTGATACCAGTGTGGGAGAGCTGGTCATGTTTAATAGTTATCTATGGGACTGATACCAGTGTGGAAGAGCTGGTCATATTTAATAGTTATCTATGTGGGACTGATACCAGTGTGGAAGTGCTGTTCATGTCTAATAGTTATCTATGGGACTGATACGAGTGTGGAAGAGCTGTTCATGTCTAATAGTTATCTATGTGGGACTGATACCCCTGTGGAAGAGCTGGTCATGTCTAATAGTTATCTTTGGGACTGATACCAGTGTGGAAGAGCTGGTCATGTCTAATAGTTGTCTATGTGCAACTGATACCAGTATGGAAGAGCTGTTCATGTCTAATAGTTTTCTATGTGGTAATGATACCAGTGTGGAAGAGCTGGTCATGTCTAATAGTTATCTATGGGACTGATACTAGTGTGGAAGAACTAGTCATGTCTAATAGTTATCTATGTAGGACTGATACCAGTGTGGAAGAGCTGGTCATGTCTAATAGTTATCTATGTAGGACTGATACCAGTGTGGAAGAACTAGTCATGTCTAATAGTTATCTATGTGCAACGGATACCAGTGTGGAAGAGCTGTTCATGTCTAATAGTTATCTATGGGACTGATACGAGTGTGGAAGAGCTGGTCATGTCTATTAGTTATCTATGTGGGACTGATACCAGTGTGAAGAGCTGGTCATGTCTAATAGTTGTCTATGTGACTGATACCAGTGTGGAAGAGCTGGTCATGTCTAATAGTTATCTATGTGGGACTGATACCAGTGTGGAAGAGCTGGTCATGTCTAATAGTTATCTATGGGACTGATACCAGTGTCGAGGAGTTGGTCATGTCTAATAGTTATCTATGGGACTGATACCACTGTGGGAGAGCTGGTCATGTCTAATAGTTATCTATGTGGGACTGATACCAGTTTGGAAGAGCTGGTCATGTCTAATAGTTATCTATGGAACTGATACCAGTGTGGAAGAGCTGGTCATGTCTAATAGTTGTCTATGTGGGACTGATACCAGTGTGGAATAGCTGGTCATGTCTAATAGTTATCTATGTGGGACTGATACCAGTGTGGAAGAGCTTGTCATGTCTAATAGTTATCTATGGGACTGATACCAGTGTGGAAGAGCTGGTCATGTCTAATAGTTATCTATGTGGGACTGATACCAGTGTGGAAGAGCTGGTCATGTCTAATAGTTATCTATGTGGGACTGATACCAGTGTGGAAGAGCTGGTCATGTCTAATAGTTATCTATGTGGGACTGATACCAGTGTGGAAGAGCTGGTCATTTCTAATAGTTATCTATGTGGGACTGATACCAGTGTGGAAAAGCTGGTCATTTCTAATAGTTATCTATGTGGGACTGATACCAGTGTGGAAGAGCTGGTCATGTCTAATAGTTATCTATGGGACTTATACCAGTGTGAAGAGCTGGTCATGTCTATTAGTTATCTATGGGACTGATACCAGTGTGGAAGAGTTTTTCATGTCTAATAGTTATCTATGGAACTCATACCAGTGTGGAAGAGCTGGTCATGTCTAATAGTTATCTATGTGGGACTGATACCAGTTTGGAAGAGCTGGTCATGTCTAATAGTTATCTATGGAACTGATACCACTGTGGAAGAGCTGGTCATGTCTAATAGTTGTCTATGTGGGACTGATACCAGTGTGGAAGAGCTGGTCCTGTCTATTAGTTATCTATGGGACAATACCAGTGTGGAAGAGCTGGTCATGTCTAATAGTTATCTATGTGGGACTGATACCAGTGTGGAAGAGCTGGTCATGTCTAATAGTTATCTATGTGGGACTGATACCAGTGTGGTAGAGCTGGTCATGTCTAATAGTTATCTATGTGGGACTGATACCAGTGTGGAAGAGCTGGTAATGTCTAATATTTATCTATGTGGGACTGATACCAGTGTGGAAGAGCTGGTCATGTCTAATAGTTATCTATGGGACTGATACCAGTGTGGAAGAGCTGGTCATGTCTAATAGTTATCTATGTGGGACTAATACCAGTGTGGAAGAGATGGTCATTTCTAATAGTTATCTATGTGGGACTGATACCAGTGTGGAAAAGCTGGTCATTTCTAATAGTTATCTATGTGGGACTGATACCAGTGTTGAATAGCTGGTCATGTCTAATAGTTATCTATGGGACTGGTACCAGTGTGGAAGAGTTGGTCATGTCTAATAGTTATCTATGGGACTGATACCAGTGTGGGAGAGCTGGTCATGTTTAATAGTTATCTATGGGACTGATACCAGTGTGGAAGAGCTGGTCATATTTAATAGTTATCTATGTGGGACTGATACCAGTGTGGAAGAGCTGTTCATGTCTAATAGTTATCTATGGGACTGATACGAGTGTGGAAGAGCTGTTCATGTCTAATAGTTATCTATGTGGGACTGATACCCCTGTGGAAGAGCTGGTCATGTCTAATAGTTATCTTTGGGACTGATACCAGTGTGGAAGAGCTGGTCATGTCTAATAGTTATCTATGTGCAACTGATACCAGTATGGAAGAGCTGTTCATGTCTAATAGTTTTCTGTGTGGGACTGATACCCGTGTGGAAGAGGTGGTCATGTCTAATAGTTATCTTTGGGACTGATACCAGTGTGGAAGAGCTGGTCATGTCTAATAGTTATCTATGTGCAACTGATACCAGTATGGAAGAGCTGTTCATGTCTAATAGTTTTCTATGTGGTAATGATACCAGTGTGGAAGAGCTGGTCATGTCTAATAGTTATCTATGGGACTGATACTAGTGTGGAAGAACTAGTCATGTCTAATAGTTATCTATGTAGGACTGATACCAGTGTGGAAGAGCTGGTCATGTCTAATAGTTATCTATGGGACTGATACCAGTGTGGAAGAGCTGGTCATGTCTAATAATTATCTATGTGGGACTGATACCAGTGTGGAAGAGCTGGTCATGTCTAATAGTTATCTATGGGACTGATACCAGTGTCGAGGAGTTGGTCATGTCTAATAGTTATCTATGGGACTGATACCAGTGTGGGAGAGCTGGTCATGTCTAATAGTTATCTATGGAACTGATACCAGTGTGGAAGAGCTGGTCATGTCTAATAGTTGTCTATGTGGGACTGATACCAGTGTGGAATAGCTGGTCATGTCTAATAGTTATCTATGTGGGACTGATACCAGTGTGGAAGAGCTTGTCATGTCTAATAGTTATCTATGGGACTGATACCAGTGTGGAAGAGCTGGTCATGTCTAATAGTTATCTATGTGGGACTGATACCAGTGTGGAAGAGCTGGTCATGTCTAATAGTTATCTATGTGGGACTGATACCAGTGTGGAAGAGCTGGTCATGTCTAATAGTTATCTATGTGGGACTGATACCAGTGTGGAAGAGCTGGTCATTTCTAATAGTTATCTATGTGGGACTGATACCAGTGTGGAAAAGCTGGTCATTTCTAATAGTTATCTATGTGGGACTGATACCAGTGTGGAAGAGCTGGTCATGTCTAATAGTTATCTATGGGACTTATACCAGTGTGAAGAGCTGGTCATGTCTATTAGTTATCTATGGGACTGATACCAGTGTGGAAGAGTTTTTCATGTCTAATAGTTATCTATGGAACTCATACCAGTGTGGAAGAGCTGGTCATGTCTAATAGTTATCTATGTGGGACTGATACCAGTTTGGAAGAGCTGGTCATGTCTAATAGTTATCTATGGAACTGATACCACTGTGGAAGAGCTGGTCATGTCTAATAGTTGTCTATGTGGGACTGATACCAGTGTGGAAGAGCTGGTCATGTCTAATAGTTATCTATGTGGGACTGATACCAGTGTTGAATAGCTGGTCATGTCTAATAGTTATCTATGGGACTGGTACCAGTGTGGAAGAGTTGGTCATGTCTAATAGTTATCTATGGGACTGATACCAGTGTGGGAGAGCTGGTCATGTTTAATAGTTATCTATGGGACTGATACCAGTGTGGAAGAGCTGGTCATATTTAATAGTTATCTATGAGGGACTGATACCAGTGTGGAAGAGCTGTTCATGTCTAATAGTTATCTATGGGACTGATACGAGTGTGGAAGAGATGGTCATTTCTAATAGTTATCTATGTGGGACTGATACCAGTGTGGAAAAGCTGGTCATTTCTAATAGTTATCTATGTGGGACTGATACCAGTTTGGAAGAGCTGGTCATGTCTAATAGTTATCTATGGGACTGGTAACAGTGTTGACGAGTTGGTCATGTCTAATAGTTATCTATGGGACTGATACCAGTGTGGGAGAGCTGGTCATGTTTAATAGTTATCTTTGGGACTGATACCAGTGTGGAAGAGCTGGTCATGTCTAATAGTTATCTATGTGCAACTGATACCAGTATGGAAGAGCTGTTCATGTCTAATAGTTTTCTGTGTGGGACTGATACCCGTGTGGAAGAGGTGGTCATGTCTAATAGTTATCTTTGGGACTGATACCAGTGTGGAAGAGCTGGTCATGTCTAATAGTTATCTATGTGCAACTGATACCAGTATGGAAGAGCTGTTCATGTCTAATAGTTTTCTATGTGGTAATGATACCAGTGTGGAAGAGCTGGTCATGTCTAATAGTTATCTATGGGACTGATACTAGTGTGGAAGAACTAGTCATGTCTAATAGTTATCTATGTAGGACTGATACCAGTGTGGAAGAGCTGGTCATGTCTAATAGTTATCTATGGGACTGATACCAGTGTGGAAGAGCTGGTCATGTCTAATAATTATCTATGTGCAACGGATACCAGTGTGGAAGAGCTGTTCATGTCTAATAGTTATCTATGGGACTGATACGAGTGTGGAAGAGCTGGTCATGTCTATTAGTTATCTATGTGGGACTGATACCAGTGAGGAAGAGCTGGTCATGTCTAATAGTTGTCTATGTGACTGATACCAGTGTGGAAGAGCTGGTCATGTCTAATAGTTATCTATGTGGGACTGATACCAGTGTGGAAGAGCTGGTCATGTCTAATAGTTATCTATGGGACTGATACCAGTGTCGAGGAGTTGGTCATGTCTAATAGTTATCTATGGGACTGATACCAGTGTGGGAGAGCTGGTCATGTCTAATAGTTATCTATGGAACTGATACCAGTGTGGAAGAGCTGGTCATGTCTAATAGTTGTCTATGTGGGACTGATACCAGTGTGGAATAGCTGGTCATGTCTAATAGTTATCTATGTGGGACTGATACCAGTGTGGAAGAGCTTGTCATGTCTAATAGTTATCTATGGGACTGATACCAGTGTGGAAGAGCTGGTCATGTCTAATAGTTATCTATGTGGGACTGATACCAGTGTGGAAGAGCTGGTCATGTCTAATAGTTATCTATGTGGGACTGATACCAGTGTGGAAGAGCTGGTCATGTCTAATAGTTATCTATGTGGGACTGATACCAGTGTGGAAGAGCTGGTCATTTCTAATAGTTATCTATGTGGGACTGATACCAGTGTGGAAAAGCTGGTCATTTCTAATAGTTATCTATGTGGGACTGATACCAGTGTGGAAGAGCTGGTCATGTCTAATAGTTATCTATGGGACTTATACCAGTGTGAAGAGCTGGTCATGTCTATTAGTTAACTATGGGACTGATACCAGTGTGGAAGAGTTTTTCATGTCTAATAGTTATCTATGGAACTCATACCAGTGTGGAAGAGCTGGTCATGTCTAATAGTTATCTATGTGGGACTGATACCAGTTTGGAAGAGCTGGTCATGTCTAATAGTTATCTATGGAACTGATACCACTGTGGAAGAGCTGGTCATGTCTAATAGTTGTCTATGTGGGACTGATACCAGTGTGGAAGAGCTGGTCATGTCTAATAGTTATCTATGTGGGACTGATACCAGTGTTGAATAGCTGGTCATGTCTAATAGTTATCTATGGGACTGGTACCAGTGTGGAAGAGTTGGTCATGTCTAATAGTTATCTATGGGACTGATACCAGTGTGGGAGAGCTGGTCAAGGTTAATAGTTATCTATGGGACTGATACCAGTGTGGAAGAGCTGGTCATATTTAATAGTTATCTATGTGGGACTGATACCAGTGTGGAAGAGCTGTTCATGTCTAATAGTTATCTATGGGACTGATACGAGTGTGGAAGAGATGGTCATTTCTAATAGTTATCTATGTGGGACTGATACCAGTGTGGAAAAGCTGGTCATTTCTAATAGTTATCTATGTGGGACTGATACCAGTTTGGAAGAGCTGGTCATGTCTAATTGTTATCTATGGGACTGGTAACAGTGTTGACGAGTTGGTCATGTCTAATAGTTATCTATGGGACTGATACCAGTGTGGGAGAGCTGGTCATGTTTAATAGTTATCTATGGGACTGATACCAGTGTGGAAGAGCTGGTCATATTTAATAGTTATCTATGTGGGACTGATACCAGTGTGGAAGAGCTGTTAATGTCTAATAGTTATCTATGGGACTGATACGAGTGTGGAAGAGCTGTTCATGTCTAATAGTTATCTATGTGGGACTGATACCCCTGTGGAAGAGCTGGTCATGTCTAATAGTTATCTTTGGGACTGATACCAGTGTGGAAGAGCTGGTCATGTCTAATAGTTATCTATGTGCAACTGATACCAGTATGGAAGAGCTGTTCATGTCTAATAGTTTTCTATGTGGGACTGATACCCGTGTGGAAGAGGTGGTCATGTCTAATAGTTATCTTTGGGACTGATACCAATGTGGAAGAGCTGGTCATGTCTAATAGTTATCTATGTGCAACTGATACCAGTATGGAAGAGCTGTTCATGTCTAATAGTTTTCTATGTGGTAATGATACCAGTGTGGAAGAGCTGGTCATGTCTAATAGTTATCTATGGGACTGATACTAGTGTGGAAGAACTAGTCATGTCTAATACTTATCTATGTAGGACTGATACCAGTGTGGAAGAGCTGGTCATGTCTAATAGTTATCTATGGGACTGATACCAGTGTGGAAGAGCTGGTCATGTCTAATAATTATCTATGTGCAACGGATACCAGTGTGGAAGAGCTGTTCATGTCTAATAGTTATCTATGGGACTGATACGAGTGTGGAAGAGCTGGTCATGTCTATTAGTTATCTATGTGGGACTGATACCAGTGTGAAGAGCTGGTCATGTCTAATAGTTGTCTATGTGACTGATACCAGTGTGGAAGAGCTGGTCATGTCTAATAGTTATCTATGTGGGACTGATACCAGTGTGGAAGAGCTGGTCATGTCTAATAGTTATCTATGGGACTGATACCAGTGTCGAGGAGTTGGTCATGTCTAATAGTTATCTATGGAACTGATACCAGTGTGGGAGAGCTGGTCATGTCTAATAGTTATCTATGGAACTGATACCAGTGTGGAAGAGCTGGTCATGTCTAATAGTTGTCTATGTGGGACTGATACCAGTGTGGAATAGCTGGTCATGTCTAATAGTTATCTATGTGGGACTGATACCAGTGTGGAAGAGCTTGTCATGTCTAATAGTTATCTATGGGACTGATACCAGTGTGGAAGAGCTGGTCATGTCTAATAGTTATATATGTGGGACTGATACCAGTGTGGAAGAGCTGGTCATGTCTAATAGTTATCTATGTGGGACTGATACCAGTGTGGAAGAGCTGGTCATGTCTAATAGTTATCTATGTGGGACTGATACCAGTGTGGAAGAGCTGGTCATTTCTAATAGTTATCTATGTGGGACTGATACCAGTGTGGAAAAGCTGGTCATTTCTAATAGTTATCTATGTGGGACTGATACCAGTGTGGAAGAGCTGGTCATGTCTAATAGTTATCTATGGGACTTATACCAGTGTGAAGAGCTGGTCATGTCTATTAGTTATCTATGGGACTGATACCAGTGTGGAAGAGTTTTTCATGTCTAATAGTTATCTATGGAACTCATACCAGTGTGGAAGAGCTGGTCATGTCTAATAGTTATCTATGTGGGACTGATACCAGTTTGGAAGAGCTGGTCATGTCTAATAGTTATCTATGGAACTGATACCACTGTGGAAGAGCTGGTCATGTCTAATAGTTGTCTATGTGGGACTGATACCAGTGTGGAAGAGCTGGTCATGTCTAATAGTTATCTATGTGGGACTGATACCAGTGTGGAATAGCTGGTCATGTCTATTAGTTATCTATGGGACAATACCAGTGTGGAAGAGCTGGTCATGTCTAATAGTTATCTATGTGGGACTGATACCAGTGTGGAAGAGCTGGTCATGTCTAATAGTTATCTATGTGGGACTGATACCAGTGTGGTAGAGCTGGTCATGTCTAATAGTTATCTATGTGGGACTGATACCAGTGTGGAAGAGCTGGTAATGTCTAATATTTATCTATGTGGGACTGATACCAGTGTGGAAGAGCTGGTCATGTCTAATAGTTATCTATGGGACTGATACCAGTGTGGAAGAGCTGGTCATGTCTAATAGTTATCTATGTGGGACTAATACCAGTGTGGAAGAGATGGTCATTTCTAATAGTTATCTATGTGGGACTGATACCAGTGTGGAAAAGCTGGTCATTTCTAATAGTTATCTATGTGGGACTGATACCAGTGTTGAATAGCTGGTCATGTCTAATAGTTATCTATGGGACTGGTACCAGTGTTGACGAGATGGTCATGTCTAATAGTTATCTATGGGACTGATACCAGTGTGGGAGAGCTGGTCATGTTTAATAGTTATCTATGGGACTGATACCAGTGTGGAAGAGCTGGTCATATTTAATAGTTATCTATGTGGGACTGATACCAGTGTGGAAGAGCTGTTCATGTCTAATAGTTATCTATGGGACTGATACGAGTGTGGAAGAGCTGTTCATGTCTAATAGTTATCTATGTGGGACTGATACCCCTGTGGAAGAGCTGGTCATGTCTAATAGTTATCTTTGGGACTGATACCAGTGTGGAAGAGCTGGTCATGTCTAATAGTTATCTATGTGCAACTGATACCAGTATGGAAGAGCTGTTCATGTCTAATAGTTTTCTATGTGGTAATGATACCAGTGTGGAAGAGCTGGTCATGTCTAATAGTTATCTATGGGACTAATACTAGTGTGGAAGAACTAGTCATGTCTAATAGTTATCTATGGGACTGATACCAGTGTGGAAGAGCTGGTCATGTCTAATAATTATCTATGTGCAACGGATACCAGTGTGGAAGAGCTGTTCATGTCTAATAGTTATCTATGGGACTGATACGAGTGTGGAAGAGCTGGTCATGTCTAATAGTTATCTATGTGGGACTGATACCAGTGTGGAAGAGCTGGTCATGTCTAATAGTTATCTATGGTACTGATACCAGTGTCGAGGAGTTGGTCATGTCTAATAGTTATCTATGGGACTGATACCAGTGTGGGAGAGCTGGTCATGTCTAATAGTTATCTATGTGGGACTGATACCAGTTTGGAAGAGCTGGTCATGTCTAATAGTTATCTATGGAACTGATACCAGTGTGGAAGAGCTGGTCATGTCTAATAGTTGTCTATGTGGGACTGATACCAGTGTGGAATAGCTGGTCATGTCTAATAGTTATCTATGTGGGACTGATACCAGTGTGGAAGAGCTTGTCATGTCTAATAGTTATATATGGGACTGATACCAGTGTGGAAGAGCTGGTCATGTCTAATAGTTATCTATGTGGGACTGATACCAGTGTGGAAGAGCTGGTCATGTCTAATAGTTATCTATGTGGGACTGATACCAGTGTGGAAGAGCTGGTCATGTCTAATAGTTATCTATGTGGGACTGATACCAGTGTGGAAGAGCTGGTCATTTCTAATAGTTATCTATGTGGGACTGATACCAGTGTGGAAAAGCTGGTCATTTCTAATAGTTATCTATGTGGGACTGATACCAGTGTGGAAGAGCTGGTCATGTCTAATAGTTATCTATGGGACTTATACCAGTGTGAAGAGCTGGTCATGTCTATTAGTTATCTATGGGACTGATACCAGTGTGGAAGAGTTTTTCATGTCTAATAGTTATCTATGGAACTCATACCAGTGTGGAAGAGCTGGTCATGTCTAATAGTTATCTATGTGGGACTGATACCAGTGTGGAATAGCTGGTCATGTCTAATATTTATCTATGTGGGACTGATACCAGTGTGAAAGAGCTGGTCATGTCTAATAGTTATCTATGGGACTGATACCAGTGTGGAAGAGCTGGTCATATTTAATAGTTATCCATGTGGGACTGATACCAGTGTGGAAGAGCTGTTCATGTCTAATAGTTATCTATGGGACTGATACGAGTGTGGAAGAGCTGTTCATGTCTAATAGTTATCTATGTGGGACTGATACCCGTGTGGAAGAGCTGGTCATGTCTAATAGTTATTTTTGGGACTGATACCAGTGTGGAAGAGCTGGTCATGTCTAATAGTTATCTATGTGCAACTGATACCAGTATGGAAGAGCTGTTCATGTCTAATAGTTTTCTATGTGGGACTGATACCCGTGTGGAAGAGGTGGTCATGTCTAATAGTTATCTTTGGGACTGATACCAGTGTGGAAGAGCTGGTCATGTCTAATAGTTATCTATGTGCAACTGATACCAGTATGGAAGAGCTGTTCATGTCTAATAGTTTTCTATGTGGTAATGATACCAGTGTGGAAGAGCTGGTCATGTCTAATAGTTATCTATGGGACTGATACTAGTGTGGAAGAACTAGTCATGTCTAATAGTTATCTATGTGGGACTGATACCAGTGTGAAGAGCTGGTCATGTCTAATAGTTGTCTATGTGACTGATACCAGTGTGGAAGAGCTGGTCATGTCTAATAGTTATCTATGTGGGACTGATACCAGTGTGGAAGAGCCGGTTCATGTCTAATAGTTATCTATGGGACTGATACCAGTGTCGAGGAGTTGGTCATGTCTAATAGTTATCTATGGGACTGATACCAGTGTGGGAGAGCTGGTCATGTCTAATAGTTATCTATGTGGGACTGATACCAGTTTGGAAGAGCTGGTCATGTCTAATAGTTATCTATGGAACTGATACCAGTGTGGAAGAGCTGGTCATGTCTAATAATTGTCTATGTGGGACTGATACCAGTGTGGAATAGCTGGTCATGTCTAATAGTTATCTATGTGGGACTGATACCAGTGTGGAAGAGCTTGTCATGTCTAATAGTTATCTATGGGACTGATACCAGTGTGGAAGAGCTGGTCATGTCTAATAGTTATCTATGTGGGACTGATACCAGTGTGGAAGAGCTGGTCATGTCTAATAGTTATCTATGTGGGACTGATACCAGTGTGGAAGAGCTGGTCATTTCTAATAGTTATCTATGTGGGACTGATACCAGTGTGGAAAAGCTGGTCATTTCTAATAGTTATCTATGTGGGACTGATACCAGTGTGGAAGAGCTGGTCATGTCTAATAGTTATCTATGGGACTTATACCAGTGTGAAGAGCTGGTCATGTCTATTAGTTATCTTTGTGACTGATACCAGTGTGGAAGAGCTGGTCATGTCTATTAGTTATCTATGGGACTGATACCAGTGTGGAAGAGTTGGTCATGTCTAATAGTTATCTATGGAACTCATACCAGTGTGGAAGAGCTGGTCATGTCTGATAGTTATCTATGTGGGACTGATACCAGTGTGGAATAGCTGGTCATGTCTAATATTTTTCTATGTGGGACTGATACCAGTGTGAAAGAGCTGGTCATGTCTAATAGTTATCTATGTGGGACTGATACCACTGTGGAAGAGCTGGTAATGTCTAATATTTATCTATGTGGGACTGATACCAGTGTGGAAGAGCTGGTCATTTCTAATAGTTATCTATGTGGGACTGATACCAGTGTGGAAGAGCTGGTCATGTCTAATAGTTATCTATGTGACTTATACCAGTGTGAAGAGCTGGTCATGTCTAATAGTTATCTATGTGACTGATACAGTGTGGAAGAGCTGGTCATGTCTAATAGTTATCTATGTGCAACTGATACCAGTATGGAAGAGCTGTTCATGTCTAATAGTTTTCTATGTGGTAATGATACCAGTGTGGAAGAGCTGGTCATGTCTAATAGTTATCTATGGGACTGATACTAGTGTGGAAGAACTAGTCATGTCTAATAGTTATCTATGTGGGACTGATACCAGTGTGAAGAGCTGGTCATGTCTAATAGTTGTCTATGTGACTGATACCAGTGTGGAAGAGCTGGTCATGTCTAATAGTTATCTATGTGGGACTGATACCAGTGTGGAAGAGCCGGTTCATGTCTAATAGTTATCTATGGGACTGATACCAGTGTCGAGGAGTTGGTCATGTCTAATAGTTATCTATGGGACTGATACCAGTGTGGGAGAGCTGGTCATGTCTAATAGTTATCTATGTGGGACTGATACCAGTTTGGAAGAGCTGGTCATGTCTAATAGTTATCTATGGAACTGATACCAGTGTGGAAGAGCTGGTCATGTCTAATAGTTGTCTATGTGGGACTGATACCAGTGTGGAAGAGCTTGTCATGTCTAATAGTTATCTATGGGACTGATACCAGTGTGGAAGAGCTGGTCATGTCTAATAGTTATCTATGTGGGACTGATACCAGTGTGGAAGAGCTGGTCATGTCTAATAGTTATCTATGTGGGACTGATACCAGTGTGGAAGAGCTGGTCATTTCTAATAGTTATCTATGTGGGACTGATACCAGTGTGGAAAAGCTGGTCATTTCTAATAGTTATCTATGTGGGACTGATACCAGTGTGGAAGAGCTGGTCATGTCTAATAGTTATCTATGGGACTTATACCAGTGTGAAGAGCTGGTCATGTCTATTAGTTATCTTTGTGACTGATACCAGTGTGGAAGAGCTGGTCATGTCTATTAGTTATCTATGGGACTGATACCAGTGTGGAAGAGTTGGTCATGTCTAATAGTTATCTATGGAACTCATACCAGTGTGGAAGAGCTGGTCATGTCTGATAGTTATCTATGTGGGACTGATACCAGTGTGGAAGAGCTGGTAATGTCTAATATTTATCTATGTGGGACTGATACCAGTGTGGAAGAGCTGGTCATGTCTAATAGTTATCTATGGGACTGATACCAGTGTGGAAGAGCTGGTCATGTCTAATAGTTATCTATGTGGGACTAATACCAGTGTGGAAGAGATGGTCATTTCTAATAGTTATCTATGTGGGACTGATACCAGTGTGGAAAAGCTGGTCATTTCTAATAGTTATCTATGTGGGACTGATACCAGTGTTGAATAGCTGGTCATGTCTAATAGTTATCTATGGGACTGGTACCAGTGTTGACGAGATGGTCATGTCTAATAGTTATCTATGGGACTGATACCAGTGTGGGAGAGCTGGTCATGTTTAATAGTTATCTATGGGACTGATACCAGTGTGGAAGAGCTGGTCATATTTAATAGTTATCTATGTGGGACTGATACCAGTGTGGAAGAGCTGTTCATGTCTAATAGTTATCTATGGGACTGATACGAGTGTGGAAGAGCTGTTCATGTCTAATAGTTATCTATGTGGGACTGATACCCCTGTGGAAGAGCTGGTCATGTCTAATAGTTATCTTTGGGACTGATACCAGTGTGGAAGAGCTGGTCATGTCTAATAGTTATCTATGTGCAACTGATACCAGTATGGAAGAGCTGTTCATGTCTAATAGTTTTCTATGTGGTAATGATACCAGTGTGGAAGAGCTGGTCATGTCTAATAGTTATCTATGGGACTAATACTAGTGTGGAAGAACTAGTCATGTCTAATAGTTATCTATGGGACTGATACCAGTGTGGAAGAGCTGGTCATGTCTAATAATTATCTATGTGCAACGGATACCAGTGTGGAAGAGCTGTTCATGTCTAATAGTTATCTATGGGACTGATACGAGTGTGGAAGAGCTGGTCATGTCTAATAGTTATCTATGTGGGACTGATACCAGTGTGGAAGAGCTGGTCATGTCTAATAGTTATCTATGGGACTGATACCAGTGTGGGAGAGCTGGTCATGTCTAATAGTTATCTATGTGGGACTGATACCAGTTTGGAAGAGCTGGTCATGTCTAATAGTTATCTATGGAACTGATACCAGTGTGGAAGAGCTGGTCATGTCTAATAGTTGTCTATGTGGGACTGATACCAGTGTGGAATAGCTGGTCATGTCTAATAGTTATCTATGTGGGACTGATACCAGTGTGGAAGAGCTTGTCATGTCTAATAGTTATCTATGGGACTGATACCAGTGTGGAAGAGCTGGTCATGTCTAATAGTTATCTATGTGGGACTGATACCAGTGTGGAAGAGCTGGTCATGTCTAATAGTTATCTATGTGGGACTGATACCAGTGTGGAAGAGCTGGTCATGTCTAATAGTTATCTATGTTGGACTGATACCAGTGTGGAAGAGCTGGTCATTTCTAATAGTTATCTATGTGGGACTGATACCAGTGTGGAAAAGCTGGTCATTTCTAATAGTTATCTATGTGGGACTGATACCAGTGTGGAAGAGCTGGTCATGTCTAATAGTTATCTATGGGACTTATACCAGTGTGAAGAGCTGGTCATGTCTATTAGTTATCTATGGGACTGATACCAGTGTGGAAGAGTTTTTCATGTCTAATAGTTATCTATGGAACTCATACCAGTGTGGAAGAGCTGGTCATGTCTAATAGTTATCTATGTGGGACTGATACCAGTGTGGAATAGCTGGTCATGTCTAATATTTATCTATGTGGGACTGATACCAGTGTGAAAGAGCTGGTCATGTCTAATAGTTATCTATGGGACTGATACCAGTGTGGAAGAGCTGGTCATATTTAATAGTTATCCATGTGGGACTGATACCAGTGTGGAAGAGCTGTTCATGTCTAATAGTTATCTATGGGACTGATACGAGTGTGGAAGAGCTGTTCATGTCTAATAGTTATCTATGTGGGACTGATACCCGTGTGGAAGAGCTGGTCATGTCTAATAGTTATTTTTGGGACTGATACCAGTGTGGAAGAGCTGGTCATGTCTAATAGTTATCTATGTGCAACTGATACCAGTATGGAAGAGCTGTTCATGTCTAATAGTTTTCTATGTGGGACTGATACCCGTGTGGAAGAGGTGGTCATGTCTAATAGTTATCTTTGGGACTGATACCAGTGTGGAAGAGCTGGTCATGTCTAATAGTTATCTATGTGCAACTGATACCAGTATGGAAGAGCTGTTCATGTCTAATAGTTTTCTATGTGGTAATGATACCAGTGTGGAAGAGCTGGTCATGTCTAATAGTTATCTATGGGACTGATACTAGTGTGGAAGAACTAGTCATGTCTAATAGTTATCTATGTGGGACTGATACCAGTGTGAAGAGCTGGTCATGTCTAATAGTTGTCTATGTGACTGATACCAGTGTGGAAGAGCTGGTCATGTCTAATAGTTATCTATGTGGGACTGATACCAGTGTGGAAGAGCCGGTTCATGTCTAATAGTTATCTATGGGACTGATACCAGTGTCGAGGAGTTGGTCATGTCTAATAGTTATCTATGGGACTGATACCAGTGTGGGAGAGCTGGTCATGTCTAATAGTTATCTATGTGGGACTGATACCAGTTTGGAAGAGCTGGTCATGTCTAATAGTTATCTATGGAACTGATACCAGTGTGGAAGAGCTGGTCATGTCTAATAGTTGTCTATGTGGGACTGATACCAGTGTGGAATAGCTGGTCATGTCTAATAGTTATCTATGTGGGACTGATACCAGTGTGGAAGAGCTTGTCATGTCTAATAGTTATCTATGGGACTGATACCAGTGTGGAAGAGCTGGTCATGTCTAATAGTTATCTATGTGGGACTGATACCAGTGTGGAAGAGCTGGTCATGTCTAATAGTTATCTATGTGGGACTGATACCAGTGTGGAAGAGCTGGTCATTTCTAATAGTTATCTATGTGGGACTGATACCAGTGTGGAAAAGCTGGTCATTTCTAATAGTTATCTATGTGGGACTGATACCAGTGTGGAAGAGCTGGTCATGTCTAATAGTTATCTATGGGACTTATACCAGTGTGAAGAGCTGGTCATGTCTATTAGTTATCTTTGTGACTGATACCAGTGTGGAAGAGCTGGTCATGTCTATTAGTTATCTATGGGACTGATACCAGTGTGGAAGAGTTGGTCATGTCTAATAGTTATCTATGGAACTCATACCAGTGTGGAAGAGCTGGTCATGTCTGATAGTTATCTATGTGGGACTGATACCAGTGTGGAATAGCTGGTCATGTCTAATATTTTTCTATGTGGGACTGATACCAGTGTGAAAGAGCTGGTCATGTCTAATAGTTATCTATGTGGGACTGATACCACTGTGGAAGAGCTGGTAATGTCTAATATTTATCTATGTGGGACTGATACCAGTGTGGAAGAGCTGGTCATTTCTAATAGTTATCTATGTGGGACTGATACCAGTGTGGAAGAGCTGGTCATGTCTAATAGTTATCTATGTGACTTATACCAGTGTGAAGAGCTGGTCATGTCTAATAGTTATCTATGTGACTGATACAGTGTGGAAGAGCTGGTCATGTCTAATAGTTATCTATGTGCAACTGATACCAGTATGGAAGAGCTGTTCATGTCTAATAGTTTTCTATGTGGTAATGATACCAGTGTGGAAGAGCTGGTCATGTCTAATAGTTATCTATGGGACTGATACTAGTGTGGAAGAACTAGTCATGTCTAATAGTTATCTATGTGGGACTGATACCAGTGTGAAGAGCTGGTCATGTCTAATAGTTGTCTATGTGACTGATACCAGTGTGGAAGAGCTGGTCATGTCTAATAGTTATCTATGTGGGACTGATACCAGTGTGGAAGAGCCGGTTCATGTCTAATAGTTATCTATGGGACTGATACCAGTGTCGAGGAGTTGGTCATGTCTAATAGTTATCTATGGGACTGATACCAGTGTGGGAGAGCTGGTCATGTCTAATAGTTATCTATGTGGGACTGATACCAGTTTGGAAGAGCTGGTCATGTCTAATAGTTATCTATGGAACTGATACCAGTGTGGAAGAGCTGGTCATGTCTAATAGTTGTCTATGTGGGACTGATACCAGTGTGGAAGAGCTTGTCATGTCTAATAGTTATCTATGGGACTGATACCAGTGTGGAAGAGCTGGTCATGTCTAATAGTTATCTATGTGGGACTGATACCAGTGTGGAAGAGCTGGTCATGTCTAATAGTTATCTATGTGGGACTGATACCAGTGTGGAAGAGCTGGTCATTTCTAATAGTTATCTATGTGGGACTGATACCAGTGTGGAAAAGCTGGTCATTTCTAATAGTTATCTATGTGGGACTGATACCAGTGTGGAAGAGCTGGTCATGTCTAATGGTTATCTATGGGACTTATACCAGTGTGAAGAGCTGGTCATGTCTATTAGTTATCTTTGTGACTGATACCAGTGTGGAAGAGCTGGTCATGTCTATTAGTTATCTATGGGACTGATACCAGTGTGGAAGAGTTGGTCATGTCTAATAGTTATCTATGGAACTCATACCAGTGTGGAAGAGCTGGTCATGTCTGATAGTTATCTATGTGGGACTGATACCAGTGTGGAATAGCTGGTCATGTCTAATATTTTTCTATGTGGGACTGATACCAGTGTGAAAGAGCTGGTCATGTCTAATAGTTATCTATGTGGGACTGATACCACTGTGGAAGAGCTGGTAATGTCTAATATTTATCTATGTGGGACTGATACCAGTGTGGAAGAGCTGGTCATTTCTAATAGTTATCTATGTGGGACTGATACCAGTGTGGAAGAGCTGGTCATGTCTAATAGTTATCTATGTGACTTATACCAGTGTGAAGAGCTGGTCATGTCTAATAGTTATCTATGTGACTGATACAGTGTGGAAGAGCTGGTCATGTCTAATAGTTATCTATGTGCAACTGATACCAGTATGGAAGAGCTGTTCATGTCTAATAGTTTTCTATGTGGTAATGATACCAGTGTGGAAGAGCTGGTCATGTCTAATAGTTATCTATGGGACTGATACTAGTGTGGAAGAACTAGTCATGTCTAATAGTTATCTATGTGGGACTGATACCAGTGTGAAGAGCTGGTCATGTCTAATAGTTGTCTATGTGACTGATACCAGTGTGGAAGAGCTGGTCATGTCTAATAGTTATCTATGTGGGACTGATACCAGTGTGGAAGAGCCGGTTCATGTCTAATAGTTATCTATGGGACTGATACCAGTGTCGAGGAGTTGGTCATGTCTAATAGTTATCTATGGGACTGATACCAGTGTGGGAGAGCTGGTCATGTCTAATAGTTATCTATGTGGGACTGATACCAGTTTGGAAGAGCTGGTCATGTCTAATAGTTATCTATGGAACTGATACCAGTGTGGAAGAGCTGGTCATGTCTAATAGTTGTCTATGTGGGACTGATACCAGTGTGGAAGAGCTTGTCATGTCTAATAGTTATCTATGGGACTGATACCAGTGTGGAAGAGCTGGTCATGTCTAATAGTTATCTATGTGGGACTGATACCAGTGTGGAAGAGCTGGTCATGTCTAATAGTTATCTATGTGGGACTGATACCAGTGTGGAAGAGCTGGTCATTTCTAATAGTTATCTATGTGGGACTGATACCAGTGTGGAAAAGCTGGTCATTTCTAATAGTTATCTATGTGGGACTGATACCAGTGTGGAAGAGCTGGTCATGTCTAATGGTTATCTATGGGACTTATACCAGTGTGAAGAGCTGGTCATGTCTATTAGTTATCTTTGTGACTGATACCAGTGTGGAAGAGCTGGTCATGTCTATTAGTTATCTATGGGACTGATACCAGTGTGGAAGAGTTGGTCATGTCTAATAGTTATCTATGGAACTCATACCAGTGTGGAAGAGCTGGTCATGTCTGATAGTTATCTATGTGGGACTGATACCAGTGTGGAATAGCTGGTCATGTCTAATATTTTTCTATGTGGGACTGATACCAGTGTGAAAGAGCTGGTCATGTCTAATAGTTATCTATGTGGGACTGATACCACTGTGGAAGAGCTGGTAATGTCTAATATTTATCTATGTGGGACTGATACCAGTGTGGAAGAGCTGGTCATTTCTAATAGTTATCTATGTGGGACTGATACCAGTGTGGAAGAGCTGGTCATGTCTAATAGTTATCTATGTGACTTATACCAGTGTGAAGAGCTGGTCATGTCTAATAGTTATCTATGTGACTGATACAGTGTGGAAGAGCTGGTCATGTCTAATAGTTATCTATGGGACTGATACCAGTGTGAAGAGCTGGTCATGTCTATTAGTTATCTATGGGACTGATACCAGTGTGGAAGAGCTGGTCATGTCTAATAGTTTTCTATGTGGGACTGATACCAGTGTGGAAGAGCTGGTAATGTCTAATATTTATCTATGTGGGACTGATACCAGTGTGGAAGAGCTGGTCATGTCTAATAGTTATCTATGGGACTGATACCAGTGTGGAAGAGCTGATAATGTCTATTAGTTATCTATGTGGGACTGATACCAGTGTGGAAGAGCTGGTCATGTCTAATAGTTATATATGTGACTGATACCAGTGTGGAAGAGCTGGTCATGTCTAATAGTTATCTATGTGGGACTGATACCAGTGTGGAGGAGTTGGTCATGTCTAATAGTTATCTATAGGACTGATACCAGTGTGGGAGAGCTGGTCATGTCTAATAGTTATCTATGTGGGACTGATACCAGTTTGGAAGAGCTGGTCATGTCTAATAGTTATCTATGGGACTGGTACCAGTGTTGGAGATCTGGTCATGTCTAATAGTTATCTATGGGTCTGGTACCAGTGTGGAGAAGTTGGTCATGTCTAATAGTTATCTATGGGACTGATACCAGTGTGGGAGAGCTGGTCATGTCTAATAGTTATCTATGTGGGATTGATACCAGTTTGGAAGAGCTGGTCATGTCTAATAGTTATCTATGGAACTGATACCAGTGTGGATGAGCTGGTCATGTCTAATAGTTGTCTATGTGGGACTGATACCAGTGTGGAAGAGCTGGTCATGTCTAATAGTTATCTATGTGGGTATGATACCAGTGAGGAAGAGCTGGTCATGTCTAATAGTTATCTATGTGGGACTGATACCAGTGTGGAAGAGCTGGTCATGTCTAAAAGTCATCTATGGGACTAATACCAGTATAGAAGAGCTGGTCATGTCTAATAGTTATCTATGTGGGACTGATACCAGTGTGGAAGAGCTGGTCATGTCTAATAGTTATCTATGGGACTGATACGAGTGTGGAAGAGCTGTTCATGGCTAATAGTTATCTATGTGGGACTGATACCCGTGTGGAAGAGATGGTCATGTCTAATAGTTATCTTTGGGACTGATACCAGTGTGGAAGAGCTGTTCATGTCTAATAGTTTTCTATGTGGTAATGATACCATTGTGGAAGAGCTGGTCATGTCTAATAGTTATCTATGGGACTGATACTAGTGTGGAGGAACTAGTCATGTCTAATATTTATCTATGTGGGACTGATACCAGTGTGGAAGAGCTGGTCATGTCTAATAGTTATCTATGTGGGACTGATACCAGTGTGGAAGAGCTGGTCATGTCTAATAGTTATCTTTGTGGGACTGATACCAGTGTGGAAGAGCTGGTCATGTCTAATAGTTATCTATGTGGGACTAATACCAGTGTGGAAGAGCTGGTCATTTCTAATAGTTATCTATGTGGGACTGATACCAGTGTGGAAAAGCTGGTCATTTCTAATAGTTATCTATGTGGGACTGATACCAGTGTGGAAGAGCTGGTCATGTCTAATAGTTATCTATGGGACTTATACCAGTGTGAAGAGCTGGTCATGTCTATTAGTTATCTATGTGACTGATACCAGTGTGGAAGAGCTGGTCATGTCTATTAATTATCTATGGGACTGATACCAGTGTGGAAGAGCTGGTCATGTCTAATAGTTATCTATGTGGGACTGATACCAGTGTGGAAAAGCTGGTAATGTCTAATATTTATCAATGTGGGACTGATACCAGTGTGGAAGAGCTGGTCATGTCTAATAGTTATCAATGGGACTGATACCAGTGTGGAAGAGCTGGTCATGTCTAATAGTTATCTATGTGGGACTAATACCAGTGTGGAAAAGCTGGTCATTTCTAATAGTTATCTATGTGGGACTGATACCAGTTTGGAAGAGCTGGTCATGTCTAATAGTTTTCTATGGAACTCATACCAGTGTGAAAGAGCTGGTGATGTCTAATAGTTATCTATGTGGGACTGATACCAGTGTGGAAGAGCTGGTAATGTCTAATAGTTATCTATGGGACTGATACCAGTGTGGGAGAGCTGGTCATGTCTAATAGTTATCTATGTGGGACTGATACCAGTTTGGAAGAGCTGGTCATGTCTAATAGTTATCTATGGAACTGATACCAGTGTGGATGAGCTGGTCATGTCTAATAGTTGTCTATGTGGGACTGATACCAGTGTGGAAGAGCTGGTCATGTCTAATAGTTATCTATGTGGGTCTGATACCAGTGAGGAAGAGCTGGTCATGTCTAATAGTTATCTATGTGGGACTGATACCAGTGTGGAAGAGCTGGTCATGTCTAAAAGTCATCTATGGGACTAATACCAGTATAGAAGAGCTGGTCATGTCTAATAGTTATCTATGTGGGACTGATACCAGTGTGGAAGAGCTGGTCATGTCTAATAGTTATCTATGGGACTGATACGAGTGTGGAAGAGCTGTTCATGGCTAATAGTTATCTATGTGGGACTGATACCCGTGTGGAAGAGATGGTCATGTCTAATAGTTATCTTTGGGACTGATACCAGTGTGGAAGAGCTGGTCATGTCTAATAGTTATCTATGTGCAACTGATACCAGTATGGAAGAGCTGTTCATGTCTAATAGTTTTCTATGTGGTAATGATACCATTGTGGAAGAGCTGGTCATGTCTAATAGTTATCTATGGGACTGATACTAGTGTGGAAGAACTAGTCATGTCTAATAGTTATCTATGTGGGACTGATACCAGTGTGGAAGAGCTGGTCATGTCTAATAGTTATCTATGTGGGACTGATACCAGTGTGGAAGAGCTGGTCATGTCTAATAGTTATCTTTGTGGGACTGATACCAGTGTGGAAGAGCTGGTCATGTCTAATAGTTATCTATGTGGGACTAATACCAGTGTGGAAGAGCTGGTCATTTCTAATAGTTATCTATGTGGGACTGATACCAGTGTGGAAAAGCTGGTCATTTCTAATAGTTATCTATGTGGGACTGATACCAGTGTGGAAGAGCTGGTCATGTCTAATAGTTATCTATGGGACTTATACCAGTGTGAAGAGCTGGTCACGTCTATTAGTTATCTATGTGACTGATACCAGTGTGGAAGAGCTGGTCATGTCTATTAATTATCTATGGGACTGATACCAGTGTGGAAGAGCTGGTCATGTCTAATAGTTATCTATGTGGGACTGATACCAGTGTGGAAAAGCTGGTCATGTCTAATAGTTATCTATGTGGGACTGATACCAGTGTGGAAAAGCTGGTCATTTCTAATAGTTATCTATGTGGGACTGATACCAGTTTGGAAGAGCTGGTCATGTCTAATAGTTTTCTATGGAACTCATACCAGTGTGAAAGAGCTGGTGATGTCTAATAGTTATCTATGTGGGACTGATACCAGTGTGGAAGAGCTGGTAATGTCTAATAGTTATCTATGGGACTGATAGCAGTGTGGAAGAGCTGATAATGTCTATTAGTTATCTATGTGGGACTGATACCAGTGTGGAAGAGCTGGTCATGTCTAATAGTTATCTATGTGACTGATACCAGTGTGGAAGAGCTGGTCATGTCTAATAGTTATCTATGTGGGACTGATACCAGTGTGGAGGAGTTGGTCATGTCTAATAGTTATCTATGGGACTGATACCAGTGTGGGAGAGCTGGTCATGTCTAATAGTTATCTATGTGGGACTGATACCAGTTTGGAAGAGCTGGTCATGTCTAATAGTTATCTATGGGACTGGTACCAGTGTTGGAGAGCTGGTCATGTCTAATAGTTATCTATGGGTCTGGTACCAGTGTGGAGGAGTTGGTCATGTCTAATAGTTATCTATGGGACTGATACCAGTGTGGGAGAGCTGGTCATGTCTAATAGTTATCTATGTGGGACTGATACCAGTTTGGAAGAGCTGGTCATGTCTAATAGTTATCTATGGAACTGATACCAGTGTGGATGAGCTGGTCATGTCTAATAGTTGTCTATGTGGGACTGATACCAGTGTGGAAGAGCTGGTCATGTCTAATAGTTATCTATGTGGGTCTGATACCAGTGAGGAAGAGCTGGTCATGTCTAATAGTTATCTATGTGGGACTGATACCAGTGTGGAAGAGCTGGTCATGTCTAAAAGTCATCTATGGGACTAATACCAGTATAGAAGAGCTGGTCATGTCTAATAGTTATCTATGTGGGACTGATACCAGTGTGGAAGAGCTGGTCATGTCTAATAGTTATCTATGGGACTGATACGAGTGTGGAAGAGCTGTTCATGGCTAATAGTTATCTATGTGGGACTGATACCCGTGTGGAAGAGATGGTCATGTCTAATAGTTATCTTTGGGACTGATACCAGTGTGCAAGAGCTGGTCATGTCTAATAGTTATCTATGTGCAACTGATACCAGTATGGAAGAGCTGTTCATGTCTAATAGTTTTCTATGTGGTAATGATACCATTGTGGAAGAGCTGGTCATGTCTAATAGTTATCTATGGGACTGATACTAGTGTGGAAGAACTAGTCATGTCTAATTGTTATCTATGTGGGACTGATACCAGTGTGGAAGAGCTGGTCATGTCTAATAGTTATCTATGTGACTGATACCAGTGTGGAAGAGCTGGTCATGTCTAATAGTTATCTATGTGGGACTGATACCAGTGTGGAAGAGCTGGTCATGTCTAATAGTTATCTATGGGACTGGTACCAGTGTGGAGGAGTTGGTCATGTCTATTAGTTATCTATGGGACTGATACCAGTGTGAAGAGCTGGTCATGTCTAATAGTTATCTATGGGACTGATACCAGTGTGGAAGAGCTGGTCATGTGTAATAGTTATCTATGTGTGACTGATACCAGTTTGGAAGAGCTGGTCATGTCTAATAGTTATCTATGTGGGACTGATACCAGTTTGGAAGAGCTGGTCATGTCTAATAGTTTTCTATGTGGGACTGATACCAGTGTGGAAGAGCTGGTAATGTCTAATATTTATCTATGTGGGACTGATACCAGTGTGGAAGAGCTGGTCATGTCTAATAGTTATCTATGGGACTTATTCCAGTGTGGAAGAGCTGGTAATGTCTAATATTTATCTATGTGGGACTGATACCAGTGTGGAAGAGCTGGTCATGTCTAATAGTTATCTATGTGACTGATACCAGTGTGGAAGAGCTGGTCATGTCTAATAGTTATCTATGTGGGACTGATATCAGTGTTGGAGAGCTGGTCAAGTCTAATAGTTATCTATGGGACTGGTACCAGTGTTGGAGAGCTGGTCATGTCTAATAGTTATCTATGGGTCTGGTACCAGTGTGGAGGAGTTGGTCATGTCTAATAGTTATCTATGGGACTGATACCAGTGTGGGAGAGCTGGTCATGTCTAATAGTTATCTATGTGGGACTGATACCAGTGTGGAAGAGCTGGTCATGTCTAATAGTTATCTATGGGACTTATACCAGTGTGAAGAGCTGGTCATGTCTATTAGTTATCTATGTGACTGATACCAGTGTGGAAGAGCTGGTCATGTCTATTAATTATCTATGGGACTGATACCAGTGTGGAAGAGCTGGTCATGTCTAATAGTTATCTATGTGGGACTGATACCAGTGTGGAAAAGCTGGTAATGTCTAATATTTATCTATGTGGGACTGATACCAGTGTGGAAGAGCTGGTCATGTCTAATAGTTATCAATGGGACTGATACCAGTGTGGAAGAGCTGGTCATGTCTAATAGTTATCTATGTGGGACTAATACCAGTGTGGAAAAGCTGGTCATTTCTAATAGTTATCTATGTGGGACTGATACCAGTTTGGAAGAGCTGGTCATGTCTAATAGTTTTCTATGGAACTCATACCAGTGTGAAAGAGCTGGTGATGTCTAATAGTTATCTATGTGGGACTGATACCAGTGTGGAAGAGCTGGTAATGTCTAATAGTTATCTATGGGACTGATAGCAGTGTGGAAGAGCTGATAATGTCTATTAGTTATCTATGTGGGACTGATACCAGTGTGGAAGAGCTGGTCATGTCTAATAGTTATCTATGTGACTGATACCAGTGTGGAAGAGCTGGTCATGTCTAATAGTTATCTATGTGGGACTGATACCAGTGTGAAGGAGTTGGTCATGTCTAATAGTTATCTATGGGACTGATACCAGTGTGGGAGAGCTGGTCATGTCTAATAGTTATCTATGTGGGACTGATACCAGTTTGGAAGAGCTGGTCATGTCTAATAGTTATCTATGGGACTGGTACCAGTGTTGGAGAGCTGGTCATGTCTAATAGTTATCTATGGGTCTGGTACCAGTGTGGAGGAGTTGGTCATGTCTAATAGTTATCTATGGGACTGATACCAGTGTGGGAGAGCTGGTCATGTCTAATAGTTATCTATGTGGGACTGATACCAGTTTGGAAGAGCTGGTCATGTCTAATAGTTATCTATGGAACTGATAGCAGTGTGGATGAGCTGGTCATGTCTAATAGTTGTCTATGTGGGACTGATACCAGTGTGGAAGAGCTGGTCATGTCTAATAGTTATCTATGTGGGTCTGATACCAGTGAGGAAGAGCTGGTCATGTCTAATAGTTATCTATGTGGGACTGATACCAGTGTGGAAGAGCTGGTCATGTCTAAAAGTCATCTATGGGACTAATACCAGTATAGAAGAGCTGGTCATGTCTAATAGTTATCTATGTGGGACTGATACCAGTGTGGAAGAGCTGGTCATGTCTAATAGTTATCTATGGGACTGACACGAGTGTGGAAGAGCTGTTCATGGCTAATAGTTATCTATGTGGGACTGATACCCGTGTGGAAGAGATTGTCATGTCTAATAGTTATCTTTGGGACTGATACCAGTGTGGAAGAGCTGGTCATGTCTAATAGTTATCTATGTGCAACTGATACCAGTATGGAAGAGCTGTTCATGTCTAATAGTTTTATATGTGGTAATGATACCATTGTGGAAGAGCTGGTCATGTCTAATAGTTATCTATGGGACTGATACTAGTGTGGAAGAACTAGTCATGTCTAATAGTTATCTATGTGGGACTGATACCAGTGTGGAAGAGCTGGTCATGTCTAATAGTTATCTATGTGGGACTGGTACCAGTGTGGAAGAGCTGGTCATGTCTAATAGTTATCTTTGTGGGACTGATACCAGTGTGGAAGAGCTGGTCATGTCTAATAGTTATCTATTTGGGACTGATACCAGTGTGGAAGAGCTGGTCATGTCTAATAGTTATCTATGGGACTTATACCAGTGTGAAGAGCTGGTCATGTCTATTAGTTATCTATGTGACTGATACCAGTGTGGAAGAGCTGGTCATGTCTATTAATTATCTATGGGACTGATACCAGTGTGGAAGAGCTGGTCATGTCTAATAGTTATCTATGTGGGACTGATACCAGTGTGGAAAAGCTGGTAATGTCTAATATTTATCTATGTGGGACTGATACCAGTGTGGAAGAGCTGGTCATGTCTAATAGTTATCAATGGGACTGATACCAGTGTGGAAGAGCTGGTCATGTCTAATAGTTATCTATGTGGGACTAATACCAGTGTGGAAAAGCTGGTAATTTCTAATAGTTATCTATGTGGGACTGATACCAGTTTGGAAGAGCTGGTCATGTCTAATAGTTTTCTATGGAACTCATACCAGTGTGGAAGAGATGGTCATGTCTAATAGTTATCTATGTGGGACTGATACCAGTGTGGAATAGCTGGTCATGTCTAATATTTATCTATGTGGGACTGATACCAGTGTGAAAGAGCTGGTGATGTCTAATAGTTATCTATGTGGGACTGATACCAGTGTGGAAGAGCTGGTAATGTCTAATAGTTATCTATGGGACTGATAGCAGTGTGGAAGAGCTGATAATGTCTATTAGTTATCTATGTGGGACTGATACCAGTGTGGAAGAGCTGGTCATGTCTAATAGTTATCTATGTGACTGATACCAGTGTGGAAGAGCTGGTCATGTCTAATAGTTATCTATGTGGGACTGATACCAGTGTGGAGGAGTTGGTCATGTCTAATAGTTATCTATGGGACTGATACCAGTGTGGGAGAGCTGGTCATGTCTAATAGTTATCTATGTGGGACTGATACCAGTTTGGAAGAGCTGGTCATGTCTAATAGTTATCTATGGGACTGGTACCAGTGTTGGAGAGCTGGTCATGTCTAATAGTTATCTATGGGTCTGGTACCAGTGTGGAGGAGTTGGTCATGTCTAATAGTTATCTATGGGACTGATACCAGTGTGGGAGAGCTGGTCATGTCTAATAGTTATCTATGTGGGACTGATACCAGTTTGGAAGAGCTGGTCATGTCTAATAGTTATCTATGGAACTGATACCAGTGTGGATGAGCTGGTCATGTCTAATAGTTGTCTATGTGGGACTGATACCAGTGTGGAAGAGCTGGTCATGTCCAATAGTTATCTATGTGGGTCTGATACCAGTGAGGAAGAGCTGGTCATGTCTAATAGTTATCTATGTGGGACTGATACCAGTGTGGAAGAGCTGGTCATGTCTAATAGTTATCTATGGGACTGATACCAGTGTGAAGAGCTGGTCATGTCTATTAGTTATCTATGGGACTGATACCAGTGTGGAAGAGCTGGTCATGTCTAATAGTTATCTATGGGACTGATACCAGTGTGAAGAGCTGGTCATGTCTATTAGTTATCTATGGGACTGATACCAGTGTGGAAGAGCTGGTCATGTCTAATAGTTATCTATGTGGGACTGATACCAGTGTGGAAGAGCTGGTAATGTCTAATATTTATCTATGTGGGACTGATACCAGTGTGGAAGAGCTGGTCATGTCTAATAGTTATCTATGGGACTGTACCAGTGTGGAATAGCTGGTCATGTCTAATTGTTATCTATGTGGGACTGATACCAGTGTGGAAGAGCTGGTCATGTCTAATAGTTATCTATGTGACTGATACCAGTGTGGAAGAGCTGGTCATGTCTAATAGTTATCTATGTGGGACTGATACCAGTGTGGAAGAGCTGGTCATGTCTAATAGTTATCTATGGGACTGGTACCAGTGTGGAGGAGTTGGTCATGTCTATTAGTTATCTATGGGACTGATACCAGTGTGGAAGAGCTGGTAATGTCTAATATTTATCTATGTGGGACTGATACCAGTGTGGAAGAGCTGGTCATGTCTAATAGTTATCTATGGGACTGATTCCAGTGTGGAAGAGCTGGTAATGTCTAATATTTATCTATGTGGGACTGCTACCAGTGTGGAAGAGCTGGTCATGTCTAATAGTTATCTATGTGACTGATACCAGTGTGGAAGAGCTGGTCATGACTAATAGTTATCTATGTGGGACTGATACCAGTGTTGGAGAGCTGGTCAAGTCTAATAGTTATCTATGGGACTGGTACCAGTGTTGGAGAGCTGGTCATGTCTAATAGTTATCTATGGGTCTGGTACCAGTGTGGAGGAGTTGGTCATGTCTAATAGTTATCTATGGGACTGATACCAGTGTGGGAGAGCTGGTCATGTCTAATAGTTATCTATGTGGGACTGATACCAGTTTGGAAGAGCTGGTCATGTCTAATAGTTATCTATGGAACTGATACCAGTGTGGATGAGCTGGTCATGTCTAATAGTTGTCTATGTGGGACTGATACCGGTGTGGAAGAGCTGGTCATGTCTAATAGTTATCTATGTGGGTCTGATACCAGTGAGGAAGAGCTGGTCAGGTCTAATAGTTATCTATGTGGGACTGATACCAGTGTTGGAGAGCTGGTCATGTCTAATAGTTATCTATGTGGGACTGATACCAGTGTGGAAGAGCTGGTAATGTCTAATATTTATCTATGTGGGACTGATACCAGTGTGGAAGAGCTGGTCATGTCTAATAGTTATCTATGGGACTGATACCAGTGTGGAAGAGCTGGTCATGTCTAATAGTTATCTGTGTGGGACTAATACCAGTGTGGAAGAGCTGGTCATTTGTAATAGTTATCTATGTGGGACTAATACCAGTGTGGAAGAGCTGGTCATTTCTAATAGTTATCTATGTGGGACTGATACCAGTGTGGAAAAGCGGGTCATTTCTAATAGTTATCTATGTGGGACTGATACCAGTGTGGAAGAGCTGGTCATGTCTAATAGTTATCTATGGGACTTATACCAGTGTGAAGAGCTGGTCATGTCTAATAGTTATCTATGTGACTGATACCAGTGTGGAAGAGCTGGTCATGTCTATTAGTTATCTATGGGACTGATACCAGTGTGGAAGAGCTGGTCATGTCTAATAGTTATCTATGTGGGACTGATACCAGTGTGGAAAAGCTGGTAATGTCTAATATTTATCTATGTGGGACTGATACCGGTGTGGAAGAGCTGGTCATGTCTAATAGTTATCAATGGGACTGATACCAGTGTGGAAGAGCTGGTCATGTCTAATAGTTATCTATGTGGGACTAATACCAGTGTGGAAAAGCTGGTCATTTCTAATAGTTATCTATGTGGGACTGATACCAGTTTGGAAGAGCTGGTCATGTCTAATAGTTATCTATGGGACTGATACCAGTGTGGGAGAGCTGGTCATGTCTAATAGTTATCTATGTGGGACTGATACCAGTTTGGAAGAGCTGGTCATGTCTAATAGTTATCTATGGAACTGATACCAGTGTGGATGAGCTGGTCATGTCTAATAGTTGTCTATGTGGGACTGATACCATTGTGGAAGAGCTGGTCATGTCTAATAGTTATCTATGTAGGTCTGATACCAGTGAGGAAGAGCTGGTCATGTCTAATAGTTATCTATGTGGGACTGATACCAGTGTGGAAGAGCTGGTCATGTCTAATAGTCATCTATGGGACTGATACCAGTGTAGAAGAGCTGGTCATGTCTAATAGTTATCTATGTGGGACTGATACCAGTGTGGAAGAGCTGGTCATGTCTAATAGTTATCTATGGGACTGGTGCCAGTGTGGAGGAGTTGGTCATGTCTAATAGTTATCTATGGGACTGATACCAGTGTGGGAGAGCTGGTCATGTCTAATAGTTATCTATGTGGGACTGATACCAGTTTGGAAGAGCTGGTCATGTCTAATAGTTATCTATGGAACTGATACCAGTGTGGAAGATCTGGTCATGTCTAATAGTTATCTATGTGGGACTGATACCAGTGTGGAATAGCTTGTCATGTCTATTAGTTATCTATGGGACAATACCAGTGTGGAAGAGCTGGTCATGTCTAATAGTTATCTATGTGGAACTGATACCAGTGTGGAAGAGCTGGTCATGTCTAATAGTTATCTATGTGGGACTGATACCAGTGTGGAAGAGCTGGTCATGTCTAATAGTTATCTATGTGGGACTGATACCAGTGTGGAAGAGCTGGTAATGTCTAATATTTATCTATGTGGGACTGATACCAGTGTGGAATAGCTGGTCATGTCTATTAGTTATCTATGGGACAATACCAGTGTGGAAGAGCTGGTCATGTCTAATAGTTATCTATGTGGAACTGATACCAGTGTGGAAGAGCTGGTCATGTCTAATAGTTATCTATATGGGACTGATACCAGTGTGGAAGAGCTGGTCATGTCTAATAGTTATCTATGTGGGACTGATACCAGTGTGGAAGAGCTGGTAATGTCTAATATTTATCTATGTGGGACTGATACCAGTGTGGAAGAGCTGGTCATGTCTAATAGTTATCTATGGGACTGATACCAGTGTGGAAGAGCAGGTCATGTCTAATAGTTATCTATGTGGGACTAATACCAGTGTGGAAGAGCTGGTCATTTCTAATAGTTATCTATGTGGGACTAATACCAGTGTGGAAGAGCTGGTCATTTTTAATAGTTATCTATGTGGGACTGATACCAGTGTGGAAAAGCGGGTCATTTCTAATAGTTATCTATGTGGGACTGATACAGGTGTGGAAGAGCTGGTCATGTCTAATAGTTATCTATGGGACTTATACCAGTGTGAAGAGCTGGTCATGTCTAATAGTTATCTATGTGACTGATACCAGTGTGGAAGAGCTGGTCATGTCTATTAGTTATCTATGGGACTGATACCAGTGTGGAAGAGCTGGTCATGTCTAATAGTTATCTATGTGGGACTGATACCAGTGTGGAAAAGCTGGTAATGTCTAATATTTATCTATGTGGGAATGATACCGGTGTGGAAGAGCTGGTCATGTCTAATAGTTATCAATGGGACTGATACCAGTGTGGAAGAGCTGGTCATGTCTAATAGTTATCTATGTGGGACTAATACCAGTGTGGAAAAGCTGGTCATTTCTAATAGTTATCTATGTGGGACTGATACCAGTTTGGAAGAGCTGGTCATGTCTAATAGTTATCTATGGGACTGATACCAGTGTGGAAGAGCTGGTCATGTCTAATAGTTATCTATGTGGGACTGATACCAGTGTGGAAGAGCTGGTAATGTCTAATAGTTATCTATGGGACTGGTACCAGTGTGGAGGAGTTGGTCATGTCTATTAGATATCTATGGGACTGATACCAGTGTGAAGAGCTGGTCATGTCTATTAGTTATCTATGGGACTGATACCAGTGTGGAAGAGCTGGTCATGTGTAATAGTTATCTATGTGTGACTGATACCAGTTTGGAAGAGCTGGTCATGTCTAATAGTTATCTATGGAACTGATACCAGTGTGGAAGAGCTGGACTTGTCTAATAGTTATCTATGGGACTCATACCAGTGTGAAGAGCTGGTCATGTCTATTAGTTATCTATGGGACTGATACCAGTGTGGAAGAGCTGGTCATGTCTAATAGTTATCTGTGTGGGACTGATACCAGTATGGAAGAGCTGGTCATGTCTATTAGTTATCTATGGAACTGATACCAGTGTGGAAGAGCTGGTCATGTCTAATAGTTATCTATGGGACTGATACCAGTGTGACGAGCTGGTCATGTCTATTAGTTATCTATGGGACTGATACCAGTGTGGAAGAGCTGGTCATGTCTAATAGTTATCTATGTGGGACTGATACCAGTGTGGAAGAGCTGGTAATGTCTAATATTTATCTATGTGGGACTGATACCAGTGTGGAAGAGCTGGTCATGTCTAATAGTTATCTATGGGACTGTACCAGTGTGGAAGATCTGGTCATGTCTAATTGTTATCTATGTGGGACTGATACCAGTGTGGAAGAGCTGGTCATGTCTAATAGTTATCTATGTGACTGATACAAGTGTGGAAGAGCTGGTCATGTCTAATAGTTATCTATGTGGGACTGTTACCAGTGTGGAAGAGCTGGTCATGTCTAATAGTTATCTATGGGACTGGTACCAGTGTGGAGGAGTTGGTCATGTCTATTAGATATCTATGGGACTGATACCAGTGTGAAGAGCTGGTCATGTCTATTAGTTATCTATGGGACTGATACCAGTGTGGAAGAGCTGGTCATGTGTAATAGTTATCTATGTGTGACTGATACCAGTTTGGAAGAGCTGGTCATGTCTAATAGTTATCTATGGAACTGATACCAGTGTGGAAGAGCTGGACTTGTCTAATAGTTATCTATGGGACTGATACCAGTGTGAAGAGCTGGTCATGTCTATTAGTTATCTATGGGACTGATACCAGTGTGGAAGAGCTGGTCATGTCTAATAGTTATCTATGTGGGAGTGATACCAGTGTGGAAGAGCTGGTAATGTCTAATATTTATCTATGTGGGACTGATACCAGTGTGGAAGAGCTGGTCATGTCTAATAGTTATCTATGTGGGACTGATACCAGTGTGGAGGAGTTGGTCATGTCTAATAGTTATCTATGGGACTGATACCAGTGTTGGAGAGCTGGTCATGTCTAATAGTAATCTATGTGGGACTGATACCAGTTTGGAAGAGCTGGTCATGTCTAATAGTTATCTATGTGGGACTGATAGCAGTGTGGAATAGCTGGTCATGTCTAATAGTTATCTATGGGACTGATACCAGTGTGGAAGAGCTGGTCATGTCTAATAGTTATCTATGTGGGACTGATACCAGTGTGGAAGAGCTGGTCATGTCTAATAGTTATCTATGTGATTGATACCAGTGTGGATGAGCTGGTCATGTCTAATAGTTGTCTATGTGGGACTGATACCAGTGTGGAAGAGCTGGTCATGTCTAATAGTTATCTATGTGGGTCTGATACCAGTGTGGAAGAGCTGGTCATGTCTAATAGTTATCTATGTGGGACTGATACCAGTGTGGAAGAGCTAATCATGTCTAATAGTCATCTATGGGACTGATACCAGTGTGGAAGAGCTGGTCATGTCTAATAGTTATCTATGTGGGACTTATACCAGTGTGGAAGAGCTGGTCATGTCTAATAGTTATCTATGTGGGACTGATACCAGTGTGGAAGAGCTGGTCATGTCTAATAGTTATCTATGTGGGACTGATACCAGTGTGGAAGAGCTGGTCATGTCTAATAGTTATCTATGTGGGACTGAAACCAGTGTGGAAGAGCTGGTCATGTCTAATAGTTATCTATGTGGGACTGATACCAGTGTGGAGGAGTTGGTCATGTCTAATAGTTATCTATGGGACTGATACCAGTGTGGGAGAGCTGGTCATGTCTAATAGTTATCTATGTGGGACTGATACCAGTGGTGAAGAGCTGGTCATGTCTAATAGTTATCTATGGGACTGGTACCAGTATGGAGGAGTTGGTCATATCTAATAGTTATCTATGGGACTGATACCAGTGTGGGAGAGCTGGTCATGTCTAATAGTTATCTATGTGGGACTGATACCAGTGTGGAAGAGCTGGTCATGTCTAATAGTTATCTATGTGACTGATACCAGTGTGGAAGAGCTGGTCATGTCTATTAGTTATCTATGGGACTGATACCAGTGTGGAAGAGCTGGTCATGTCTAATAGTTATCTATGTGGGACTGATACCAGTGTGGAAAAGCTGGTAATGTCTAATATTTATCTATGTGGGACTGATACCAGTGTGGAAGAGCTGGTCATGTCTAAGAGTTATCAATGGGACTGATACCAGTGTGGAAGAGCTGGTCATGTCTAATAGTTATCTATGTGGGACTAATACCAGTGTGGAAAAGCTGGTCATTTCTAATAGTTATCTATGTGGGACTGATACCAGTTTGGAAGAGCTGGTCATGTCTAATAGTTTTCTATGGAACTCATACCAGTGTGGAAGAGCTGGTCATGTCTAATAGTTATCTATGGGACTGATACCAGTGTGAAGAGCTGGTCATGTCTATTAGTTATCTATGGGACTGATACCAGTGTGGAAGAGCTGGTCATGTCTAATAGTTTTCTATGTGGGACTGATACCAGTGTGGAAGAGCTGGTAATGTCTAATATTTATCTATGTGGGACTGATACCAGTGTGGAAGAGCTGGTCATGTCTAATAGTTATCTATGGGACTGGTACCAGTGTGGAAGAGCTGGTCATGTCTAATAGTTATCTATGTGACTGATACCAGTGTGGAAGAGCTGGTCATGTCTAATAGTTATCTATGTGGGACTGATACCAGTGTGGAAGAGCTGGTCATGTCTAATAGTTATCTATGTGGGACTGATACCAGTGTGGAAGAGCTGGTCATGTCTAATAGTTATCTATGGGACTGATACCAGTGTGGGAGAGCTGGTCATGTCTAATAGTTATCTATGTGGGACTGATACCATTTTGGAAGAGCTGGTCATGTCTAATAGTTATCAATGGGACTGATACCAGTGTGGAAGAGCTGGTAATGTCTAATATTTATCTATGTGGGACTGATACCAGTGTGGAAGAGCTGGTCATGTCTAATAGTTATCTATGGGACTGATACCAGTGTGGAAGAGCTGATAATGTCTATTAGTTATCTATGTGGGACTGATACCAGTGTGGAAGAGCTGGTCATGTCTAATAGTTATCTATGTGGCTGATACCAGTGTGGAAGAGCTGGTCATGTCTAATAGTTATCTATGTGGGACTGATACCAGTGTTGGAGAGCTGGTCATGTCTAATAGTTATCTATGGGACTGGTACCAGTGTTGGAGAGCTGGTCATGTCTAATAGTTATCTATGGGTCTGGTACCAGTGTGGAGGAGTTGGTCATGTCTAATAGTTATCTATGGGACTGATACCAGTGTGGGAGAGCTGGACTTGTCTAATAGTTATCTATGTGGGACTGATACCAGTGTGGAAGAGCTGGTCATGTCTAATAGTTATCTATGTGGGACTGATACCAGTGTGGAAGAGCTGGTCATGTCTAATTGTTATCTATGGGACTGATACCAGTGTGGAAGAGCTGGTCATGTCTAATAGTTATCTATGTGGGACTGATACCAGTGTGGAAGAGCTGGTCATGTCTAATAGTTATCTATGTGACTGATACCAGTGTGGAAGAGCTGGTCATGTCTAATGGTTATCTATGTGGGACTGATACCAGTGTGGAAGAGCTGGTCATGTCTAATAGTTATCTATGGGACTGGTACCAGTGTGGAGGAGTTGGTCATGTCTAATAGTTATCTATGGGACTGATACCAGTGTGGGAGAGCTGGTCATGTCTAATAGTTATCTATGTGGGACTGATACCAGTTTGGAAGAGCTGGTCATGTCTAATAGTTGTCTATGTGGGACTGATACCAGTGTGGAAGAGCTGGTCATGTCTAATAGTTATCTATGTGGGACTGATACCAGTGTGGAAGAGCTGGTCATGTCTAATAGTTATCAATGGGACTGATACCAGTGTGGAAGAGCTGGTCATGTCTAATAGTTATCTATGTGGGACTAATACCAGTGTGGAAAAGCTGGTCATTTCTAATAGTTATCTATGTGGGACTGATACCAGTTTGGAAGAGCTGGTCATGTCTAATAGTTTTCTATGGAACTCATACCAGTGTGGAAGAGCTGGTCATGTCTAATAGTTATCTATGTGGGACTGATACCAGTGTGGAATAGCTGGTCATGTCTATTAGTTATCTATGGGACTGATACCAGTGTGGAAGAGCTGGTCATGTATAATAGTTATCTATGGGACTGGTACCAGTGTGGAGGAGTTGGTCATGTCTATTAGATATCTATGGGACTGATACCAGTGTGAAGAGCTGGTCATGTCTATTAGTTATCTATGGGACTGATACCAGTGTGGAAGAGCTGGTCATGTGTAATAGTTATCTATGTGTGACTGATACCAGTTTGGAAGAGCTGGTCATGTCTAATAGTTATCTATGGAACTGATACCAGTGTGGAAGAGCTGGACTTGTCTAATAGTTATCTATGGGACTGATACCAGTGTGAAGAGCTGGTCATGTCTATTAGTTATCTATGGGACTGATACCAGTGTGGAAGAGCTGGTCATTTCTAATAGTTATCTATGTGGGAGTGATACCAGTGTGGAAGAGCTGGTAATGTCTAATATTTATCTATGTGGGACTGATACCAGTGTGGAAGAGCTGGTCATGTCTAATAGTTATCTATGTGGGACTGATACCAGTGTGGAGGAGTTGGTCATGTCTAATAGTTATCTATGGGACTGATACCAGTGTTGGAGAGCTGGTCATGTCTAATAGTAATCTATGTGGGACTGATACCAGTTTGGAAGAGCTGGTCATGTCTAATAGTTATCTATGTGGGACTGATAGCAGTGTGGAATAGCTGGTCATGTCTAATAGTTATCTATGGGACTGATACCAGTGTGGAAGAGCTGGTCATGTCTAATAGTTATCTATGTGGGACTGATACCAGTGTGGAAGAGCTGGTCATGTCTAATAGTTATCTATGTGATTGATACCAGTGTGGATGAGCTGGTCATGTCTAATAGTTGTCTATGTGGGACTGATACCAGTGTGGAAGAGCTGGTCATGTCTAATAGTTATCTATGTGGGTCTGATACCAGTGTGGAAGAGCTGGTCATGTCTAATAGTTATCTATGTGGGACTGATACCAGTGTGGAAGAGCTAATCATGTCTAATAGTCATCTATGGGACTGATACCAGTGTGGAAGAGCTGGTCATGTCTAATAGTTATCTATGTGGGACTTATACCAGTGTGGAAGAGCTGGTCATGTCTAATAGTTATCTATGTGGGACTGATACCAGTGTGGAAGAGCTGGTCATGTCTAATAGTTATCTATGTGGGACTGATACCAGTGTGGAAGAGCTGGTCATGTCTAATAGTTATCTATGTGGGACTGAAACCAGTGTGGAAGAGCTGGTCATGTCTAATAGTTATCTATGTGGGACTGATACCAGTGTGGAGGAGTTGGTCATGTCTAATAGTTATCTATGGGACTGATACCAGTGTGGGAGAGCTGGTCATGTCTAATAGTTATCTATGTGGGACTGATACCAGTGGTGAAGAGCTGGTCATGTCTAATAGTTATCTATGGGACTGGTACCAGTATGGAGGAGTTGGTCATATCTAATAGTTATCTATGGGACTGATACCAGTGTGGGAGAGCTGGTCATGTCTAATAGTTATCTATGTGGGACTGATACCAGTGTGGAAGAGCTGGTCATGTCTAATAGTTATCTATGTGACTGATACCAGTGTGGAAGAGCTGGTCATGTCTATTAGTTATCTATGGGACTGATACCAGTGTGGAAGAGCTGGTCATGTCTAATAGTTATCTATGTGGGACTGATACCAGTGTGGAAAAGCTGGTAATGTCTAATATTTATCTATGTGGGACTGATACCAGTGTGGAAGAGCTGGTCATGTCTAAGAGTTATCAATGGGACTGATACCAGTGTGGAAGAGCTGGTCATGTCTAATAGTTATCTATGTGGGACTAATACCAGTGTGGAAAAGCTGGTCATTTCTAATAGTTATCTATGTGGGACTGATACCAGTTTGGAAGAGCTGGTCATGTCTAATAGTTTTCTATGGAACTCATACCAGTGTGGAAGAGCTGGTCATGTCTAATAGTTATCTATGGGACTGATACCAGTGTGAAGAGCTGGTCATGTCTATTAGTTATCTATGGGACTGATACCAGTGTGGAAGAGCTGGTCATGTCTAATAGTTTTCTATGTGGGACTGATACCAGTGTGGAAGAGCTGGTAATGTCTAATATTTATCTATGTGGGACTGATACCAGTGTGGAAGAGCTGGTCATGTCTAATAGTTATCTATGGGACTGGTACCAGTGTGGAAGAGCTGGTCATGTCTAATAGTTATCTATGTGACTGATACCAGTGTGGAAGAGCTGGTCATGTCTAATAGTTATCTATGTGGGACTGATACCAGTGTGGAAGAGCTGGTCATGTCTAATAGTTATCTATGTGGGACTGATACCAGTGTGGAAGAGCTGGTCATGTCTAATAGTTATCTATGGGACTGATACCAGTGTGGGAGAGCTGGTCATGTCTAATAGTTATCTATGTGGGACTGATACCATTTTGGAAGAGCTGGTCATGTCTAATAGTTATCAATGGGACTGATACCAGTGTGGAAGAGCTGGTAATGTCTAATATTTATCTATGTGGGACTGATACCAGTGTGGAAGAGCTGGTCATGTCTAATAGTTATCTATGGGACTGATACCAGTGTGGAAGAGCTGATAATGTCTATTAGTTATCTATGTGGGACTGATACCAGTGTGGAAGAGCTGGTCATGTCTAATAGTTATCTATGTGGCTGATACCAGTGTGGAAGAGCTGGTCATGTCTAATAGTTATCTATGTGGGACTGATACCAGTGTTGGAGAGCTGGTCATGTCTAATAGTTATCTATGGGACTGGTACCAGTGTTGGAGAGCTGGTCATGTCTAATAGTTATCTATGGGTCTGGTACCAGTGTGGAGGAGTTGGTCATGTCTAATAGTTATCTATGGGACTGATACCAGTGTGGGAGAGCTGGACTTGTCTAATAGTTATCTATGTGGGACTGATACCAGTGTGGAAGAGCTGGTCATGTCTAATAGTTATCTATGTGGGACTGATACCAGTGTGGAAGAGCTGGTCATGTCTAATTGTTATCTATGGGACTGATACCAGTGTGGAAGAGCTGGTCATGTCTAATAGTTATCTATGTGGGACTGATACCAGTGTGGAAGAGCTGGTCATGTCTAATAGTTATCTATGTGACTGATACCAGTGTGGAAGAGCTGGTCATGTCTAATGGTTATCTATGTGGGACTGATACCAGTGTGGAAGAGCTGGTCATGTCTAATAGTTATCTATGGGACTGGTACCAGTGTGGAGGAGTTGGTCATGTCTAATAGTTATCTATGGGACTGATACCAGTGTGGGAGAGCTGGTCATGTCTAATAGTTATCTATGTGGGACTGATACCAGTTTGGAAGAGCTGGTCATGTCTAATAGTTGTCTATGTGGGACTGATACCAGTGTGGAAGAGCTGGTCATGTCTAATAGTTATCTATGTGGGACTGATACCAGTGTGGAAGAGCTGGTCATGTCTAATAGTTATCAATGGGACTGATACCAGTGTGGAAGAGCTGGTCATGTCTAATAGTTATCTATGTGGGACTAATACCAGTGTGGAAAAGCTGGTCATTTCTAATAGTTATCTATGTGGGACTGATACCAGTTTGGAAGAGCTGGTCATGTCTAATAGTTTTCTATGGAACTCATACCAGTGTGGAAGAGCTGGTCATGTCTAATAGTTATCTATGTGGGACTGATACCAGTGTGGAATAGCTGGTCATGTCTATTAGTTATCTATGGGACTGATACCAGTGTGGAAGAGCTGGTCATGTATAATAGTTATCAATGTGGGACTGATACCAGTGTGAAAGAGCTGGTCATGTCTAATAGTTATCTATGTGGGACTGATACCAGTGTGGAAGAGTTGGTAATGTCTAATATTTATCTATGTGGGACTGATACCAGTGTGGAAGAGCTGGTCATTTCTAATAGTTATCTATGTGGGACTGATACCAGTGTGGAAGAGCTGGTCATGTCTAATAGTTATCTATGGGACTTAAACCAGTGTGAAGAGCTGGTCATGTCTAATAGTTATCTATGTGACTGATACCAGTGTGGAAGAGCTGGTCATGTCTAATAGTTATCTATGTGGGACTGATACCAGTGTGGAAGAGCTTGTAATGTCTAATAGTTATCTATGGGACTGGTACCAGTGTGGAGGAGTTGGTCATGTCTATTAGATATCTATGGGACTGATACCAGTGTGAAGAGCTGGTCATGTGTAATAGTTATCTATGTGGGACTGATACCAGTTTGGAAGAGCTGGTCATGTCTAATAGTTTTCTATGGAACTCATACCAGTGTGGAAGAGCTGGTCATGTCTAATAGTTATCTATGTGGGACTGATACCAGTGTGGAATAGCTGGTCATGTCTATTAGTTATCTATGGGACTGATACCAGTGTGGAAGAGCTGGTCATGTATAATAGTTATCAATGTGGGACTGATACCAGTGTGAAAGAGCTGGTCATGTCTAATAGTTATCTATGTGGGACTGATACCAGTGTGGAAGAGTTGGTAATGTCTAATATTTATCTATGTGGGACTGATACCAGTGTGGAAGAGCTGGTCATTTCTAATAGTTATCTATGTGGGACTGATACCAGTGTGGAAGAGCTGGTCATGTCTAATAGTTATCTATGGGACTTAAACCAGTGTGAAGAGCTGGTCATGTCTAATAGTTATCTATGTGACTGATACCAGTGTGGAAGAGCTGGTCATGTCTAATAGTTATCTATGTGGGACTGATACCAGTGTGGAAGAGCTTGTAATGTCTAATAGTTATCTATGGGACTGGTACCAGTGTGGAGGAGTTGGTCATGTCTATTAGATATCTATGGGACTGATACCAGTGTGAAGAGCTGGTCATGTGTAATAGTTATCTATGTGTGACTGATACCAGTTTGGAAGAGCTGGTCATGTCTAATAGTTATCTATGGAACTGATACCAGTGTGGAAGAGCTGGACTTGTCTAATAGTTATCTATGGGACTGATACGAGTGTGAAGAGCTGGTCATGTCTATTAGTTATCTATGGGACTGATACCAGTGTGGAAGAGCTGGTCATGTCTAATAGTTATCTGTGTGGGACTGATACCAGTATGGAAGAGCTGGTCATGTCTATTAGTTATCTATGGAACTGATACCAGTGTGGAAGAGCTGGTCATGTCTAATAGTTATCTATGGGACTGATACCAGTGTGAAGAGCTGGTCATGTCTATTAGTTATCTATGGGACTGATACCAGTGTGGAAGAGCTGGTCATGTCTAATAGTTATCTATGTGGGACTGATACCAGTGTGGAAGAGCTGGTAATGTCTAATATTTATCTATGTGGGACTGATACCAGTGTGGAAGAGCTGGTCATGTCTAATAGTTATCTATGGGACTGTACCAGTGTGGAAGATCTGGTCATGTCTAATTGTTATCTATGTGGGACTGATACCAGTGTGGAAGAGCTGGTCATGTCTAATAGTTATCTATGTGACTGATACAAGTGTGGAAGAGCTGGTCATGTCTAATAGTTATCTATGTGGGACTGTTACCAGTGTGGAAGAGCTGGTCATGTCTAATAGTTATCTATGGGACTGGTACCAGTGTGGAGGAGTTGGTCATGTCTATTAGATATCTATGGGACTGATACCAGTGTGAAGAGCTGGTCATGTGTAATAGTTATCTATGTGTGACTGATACCAGTTTGGAAGAGCTGGTCATGTCTAATAGTTATCTATGGAACTGATACCAGTGTGGAAGAGCTGGACTTGTCTAATAGTTATCTATGGGACTGATACCAGTGTGAAGAGCTGGTCATGTCTATTAGTTATCTATGGGACTGATACCAGTGTGGAAGAGCTGGTCATGTCTAATAGTTATCTATGTGGGAGTGATACCAGTGTGGAAGAGCTGGTAATGTCTAATATTTATCTATGTGGGACTGATACCAGTGTGGAAGAGCTGGTCATGTCTAATAGTTATCTATGTGGGACTGATACCAGTGTGGAGGAGTTGGTCATGTCTAATAGTTATCTATGGGACTGATACCAGTGTTGGAGAGCTGGTCATGTCTAATAGTAATCTATGTGGGACTGATACCAGTTTGGAAGAGCTGGTCATGTCTAATAGTTATCTATGTGGGACTGATAGCAGTGTGGAATAGCTGGTCATGTCTAATAGTTATCTATTGGACTGATACCAGTGTGGAAGAGCTGGTCATGTCTAATAGTTATCTATGTGGGACTGATACCAGTGTGGAAGAGCTGGTCATGTCTAATAGTTATCTATGTGATTGATACCAGTGTGGATGAGCTGGTCATGTCTAATAGTTATCTATGTGGGTCTGATACCAGTGTGGAAGAGCTGGTCATGTCTAATAGTTATCTATGTGGGACTGATACCAGTGTGGAAGAGCTAATCATGTCTAATAGTCATCTATGGGACTGATACCAGTGTGGAAGAGCTGGTCATGTCTAATAGTTATCTATGTGGGACTTATACCAGTGTGGAAGAGCTGGTCATGTCTAATAGTTATCTATGTGGGACTGATACCAGTGTGGAAGAGCTGGTCATGTCTAATAGTTATCTATGTGGGACTGATACCAGTGTGGAAGAGCTGGTCATTTCTAATAGTTATCTATGTGGGACTTATACCAGTGTGGAAGAGCTGGTCATGTCTAATAGTTATCTATGTGGGACTGATACCAGTGTGGAGGAGTTGGTCATGTCTAATAGTTATCTATGGGACTGATACCAGTGTGGGAGAGCTGGTCATGTCTAATAGTTATCTATGTGGGACTGATACCAGTGGTGAAGAGCTGGTCATGTCTAATAGTTATCTATGGGACTGGTACCAGTATGGAGGAGTTGGTCATGTCTAATAGTTATCTATGGGACTGATACCAGTGTGGGAGAGCTGGTCATGTCTAATAGTTATCTATGTGGGACTGATACCAGTGTGGAAGAGCTGGTCATGTCTAATAGTTATCTATGTGACTGATACCAGTGTGGAAGAGCTGGTCATGTCTATTAGTTATCTATGGGACTGATACCAGTGTGGAAGAGCTGGTCATGTCTAATAGTTATCTATCTGGGACTGATACCAGTGTGGAAAAGCTGGTAATGTCTAATATTTATCTATGTGGGACTGATACCAGTGTGGAAGAGCTGGTCATGTCTAAGAGTTATCAATGGGACTGATACCAGTGTGGAAGAGCTGGTCATGTCTAATAGTTATCTATGTGGGACTAATACCAGTGTGGAAAAGCTGGTCATTTCTAATAGTTATCTATGTGGGACTGATACCAGTTTGGAAGAGCTGGTCATGTCTAATAGTTTTCTATGGAACTCATACCCGTGTGGAAGAGCTGGTCATGTCTAATAGTTATCTATGGGACTGGTACCAGTGTGGAAGAGCTGGTCATGTCTAATAGTTATCTATGTGACTGATACCAGTGTGGAAGAGCTGGTCATGTCTAATAGTTATCTATGTGGGACTGATACCAGTGTGGAAGAGCTGGTCATGTCTAATAGTTATCTATGTGGGACTGATACCAGTGTGGAAGAGCTGGTCATGTCTAATAGTTATCTATGGGACTGATACCAGTGTGGGAGAGCTGGTCATGTCTAATAGTTATCTATGTGGGACTGATACCATTTTGGAAGAGCTGGTCATGTCTAATAGTTATCAATGGGACTGATACCAGTGTGGAAGAGCTGGTAATGTCTAATATTTATCTATGTGGGACTGATACCAGTGTGGAAGAGCTGGTCATGTCTAATAGTTATCTATGGGACTGATACCAGTGTGGAAGAGCTGATAATGTCTATTAGTTATCTATGTGGGACTGATACCAGTGTGGAAGAGCTGGTCATGTCTAATAGTTATCTATGTGGCTGATACCAGTGTGGAAGAGCTGGTCATGTCTAATAGTTATCTATGTGGGACTGATACCAGTGTTGGAGAGCTGGTCATGTCTAATAGTTATCTATGGGACTGGTACCAGTGTTGGAGAGCTGGTCATGTCTAATAGTTATCTATGGGTCTGGTACCAGTGTGGAGGAGTTGGTCATGTCTAATAGTTATCTATGGGACTGATACCAGTGTGGGAGAGCTGGACTTGTCTAATAGTTATCTATGTGGGACTGATACCAGTGTGGAAGAGCTGGTCATGTCTAATAGTTATCTATGTGGGACTGATACCAGTGTGGAAGTGCTGGTCATGTCTAATTGTTATCTATGGGACTGATACCAGTGTGGAAGAGCTGGTCATGTCTAATAGTTATCTATGTGGGACTGATACCAGTGTGGAAGAGCTGGTCATGTCTAATAGTTATCTATGTGACTGATACCAGTGTGGAAGAGCTGGTCATGTCTAATGGTTATCTATGTGGGACTGATACCAGTGTGGAAGAGCTGGTCATGTCTAATAGTTATCTATGGGACTGGTACCAGTGTGGAGGAGTTGGTCATGTCTAATAGTTATCTATGGGACTGATACCAGTGTGGGAGAGCTGGTCATGTCTAATAGTTATATATGTGGGACTGATACCAGTTTGGAAGAGCTGGTCATGTCTAATAGTTGTCTATGTGGGACTGATACCAGTGTGGAAGAGCTGGTCATGTCTAATAGTTATCTATGTGGGACTGATACCAGTGTGGAAGAGCTGGTCATGTCTAATAGTTATCAATGGGACTGATACCAGTGTGGAAGAGCTGGTCATGTCTAATAGTTATCTATGTGGGACTAATACCAGTGTGGAAAAGCTGGTCATTTCTAATAGTTATCTATGTGGGACTGATACCAGTTTGGAAGAGCTGGTCATGTCTAATAGTTTTCTATGGAACTCATACCAGTGTGGAAGAGCTGGTCATGTCTAATAATTATCTATGTGGGACTGATACCAGTGTGGAATAGCTGGTCATGTCTATTAGTTATCTATGGGACTGATACCAGTGTGGAAGAGCTGGTCATGTATAATAGTTATCAATGTGGGACTGATACCAGTGTGAAAGAGCTGGTCATGTCTAATAGTTATCTATGTGGGACTGATACCAGTGTGGAAGAGCTGGTCATGTCTAATAGTTATCTATGTGACTGATACCAGTGTGGAAGAGCTGGTCATGTCTAATAGTTATCTATGTGGGACTGATACCAGTGTGGAAGAGCTGGTAATGTCTAATAGTTATCTATGGGACTGGTACCAGTGTGGAGGAGTTGGTCATGTCTATTAGATATCTATGGGACTGATACCAGTGTGAAGAGCTGGTCATGTGTAATAGTTATCTATGTGTGACTGATACCAGTTTGGAAGAGCTGGTCATGTCTAATAGTTATCTATGGAACTGAAACCAGTGTGGAATAGCTGGACTTGTCTAATAGTTATCTATGGGACTGATACCAGTGTGAAGAGCTGGTCATGTCTATTAGTTATCTATGGGACTGATACCAGTGTGGAAGAGCTGGTCATGTCTAATAGTTATCTGTGTGGGACTGATACCAGTATGGAAGAGCTGGTCATGTCTATTAGTTATCTATGGAACTGATACCAGTGTGGAAGAGCTGGTCATGTCTAATAGTTATCTATGGGACTGATACCAGTGTGAAGAGCTGGTCATGTCTATTAGTTATCTATGGGACTGATACCAGTGTGGAAGAGCTGGTCATGTCTAATAGTTATCTATGTGGGACTGATACCAGTGTGGAAGAGCTGGTAATGTCTAATATTTATCTATGTGGGACTGACACCAGTGTGGAAGAGCTGGTCATGTCTAATAGTTATCTATGGGACTGTACCAGTGTGGAAGATCTGGTCATGTCTAATTGTTATCTATGTGGGACTGATACCAGTGTGGAAGAGCTGGTCATGTCTAATAGTTATCTATGTGACTGATACAAGTGTGGAAGAGCTGGTCATGTCTAATAGTTATCTATGTGGGACTGTTACCAGTGTGGAAGAGCTGGTCATGTCTAATAGTTATCTATGGGACTGGTACCAGTGTGGAGGAGTTGGTCATGTCTATTAGATATCTATGGGACTGATACCAGTGTGAAGAGCTGGTCATGTCTATTAGTTATCTATGGGACTGATACCAGTGTGGAAGAGCTGGTCATGTGTAATAGTTATCTATGTGTGACTGATACCAGTTTGGAAGAGCTGGTCATGTCTAATAGTTATCTATGGAACTGATACCAGTGTGGAAGAGCTGGACTTGTCTAATAGTTATCTATGGGACTGATACCAGTGTGAAGAGCTGGTCATGTCTATTAGTTATCTATGGGACTGATACCAGTGTGGAAGAGCTGGTCATGTCTAATAGTTATCTATGTGGGAGTGATACCAGTGTGGAAGAGCTGGTAATGTCTAATATTTATCTATGTGGGACTGATACCAGTGTGGAAGAGCTGGTCATGTCTAATAGTTATCTATGTGGGACTGATACCAGTGTGGAGGAGTTGGTCATGTCTAATAGTTATCTATGGGACTGATACCAGTGTTGGAGAGCTGGTCATGTCTAATAGTAATCTATGTGGGACTGATACCAGTTTGGAAGAGCTGGTCATGTCTAATAGTTATCTATGTGGGACTGATAGCAGTGTGGAATAGCTGGTCATGTCTAATAGTTATCTATGGGACTGATACCAGTGTGGAAGAGCTGGTCATGTCTAATAGTTATCTATGTGGGACTGATACCAGTGTGGAAGAGCTGGTCATGTCTAATAGTTATCTATGTGATTGATACCAGTGTGGATGAGCTGGTCATGTCTAATAGTTGTCTATGTGGGACTGATACCAGTGTGGAAGAGCTGGTCATGTCTAATAGTTATCTATGTGGGTCTGATACCAGTGTGGAAGAGCTGGTCATGTCTAATAGTTATCTATGTGGGACTGATACCAGTGTGGAAGAGCTAATCATGTCTAATAGTCATCTATGGGACTGATACCAGTGTGGAAGAGCTGGTCATGTCTAATAGTTATCTATGTGGGACTTATACCAGTGTGGAAGAGCTGGTCATGTCTAATAGTTATCTATGTGGGACTGATACCAGTGTGGAAGAGCTGGTCATGTCTAATAGTTATCTATGTGGGACTGATACCAGTGTGGAAGAGCTGGTCATGTCTAATAGTTATCTATGTGGGACTGATACCAGTGTGGAAGAGCTGGTCATGTCTAATAGTTATCTATGTGGGACTGATACCAGTGTGGAGGAGTTGGTCATGTCTAATAGTTATCTATGTGGGACTGATACCAGTGTGGGAGAGCTGGTCATGTCTAATAGTTATCTATGTGGGACTGATACCAGTGGTGAAGAGCTGGTCATGTCTAATAGTTATCTATCGGACTGGTACCAGTATGGAGGAGTTGGTCATGTCTAATAGTTATCTATGGGACTGATACCAGTGTGGGAGAGCTGGTCATGTCTAATAGTTATCTATGTGGGACTGATACCAGTGTGGAAGAGCTGGTCATGTCTAATAGTTATCTATGTGACTGATACCAGTGTGGAAGAGCTGGTCATGTCTATTAGTTATCTATGGGACTGATACCAGTGTGGAAGAGCTGGTCATGTCTAATAGTTATCTATCTGGGACTGATACCAGTGTGGAAAAGCTGGTAATGTCTAATATTTATCTATGTGGGACTGATACCAGTGTGGAAGAGCTGGTCATGTCTAAGAGTTATCAATGGGACTGATACCAGTGTGGAAGAGCTGGTCATGTCTAATAGTTATCTATGTGGGACTAATACCAGTGTGGAAAAGCTGGTCATGTCTATTAGTTATCTATGTGGGACTGATACCAGTTTGGAAGAGCTGGTCATGTCTAATAGTTTTCTATGGAACTCATACCAGTGTGGAAGAGCTGGTCATGTCTAATAGTTATCTATGGGACTGATACCAGTGTGAAGAGCTGGTCATGTCTATTAGTTATCTATGGGACTGATACCAGTGTGGAAGAGCTGGTCATGTCTAATAGTTTTCTATGTGGGACTGATACCAGTGTGGAAGAGCTGGTAATGTCTAATATTTATCTATGTGGGACTGATACCAGTGTGGAAGAGCTGGTCATGTCTAATAGTTATCTATGGGACTGGTACCAGTGTGGAAGAGCTGGTCATGTCTAATAGTTATCTATGTGACTGATACCAGTGTGGAGAGCTGGTCATGTCTAATAGTTATCTATGTGGGACTGATACCAGTGTGGAAGAGCTGGTCATGTCTAATAGTTATCTATGTGGGACTGATACCAGTGTGGAAGAGCTGGTCATGTCTAATAGTTATCTATGGGACTGATACCAGTGTGGGAGAGCTGGTCATGTCTAATAGTTATCTATGTGGGACTGATACCATTTTGGAAGAGCTGGTAATGTCTAATAGTTATCAATGGGACTGATACCAGTGTGGAAGAGCTGGTAATGTCTAATATTTATCTATGTGGGACTGATACCAGTGTGGAAGAGCTGGTCATGTCTAATAGTTATCTATGGGACTGATACCAGTGTGGAAGAGCTGATAATGTCTATTAGTTATCTATGTGGGACTGATACCAGTGTGGAAGAGCTGGTCATGTCTAATAGTTATCTATGTGGCTGATACCAGTGTGGAAGAGCTGGTCATGTCTAATAGTTATCTATGTGGGACTGATACCAGTGTTGGAGAGCTGGTCATGTCTAATAGTTATCTATGGGACTGGTACCAGTGTTGGAGAGCTGGTCATGTCTAATAGTTATCTATGGGTCTGGTACCAGTGTGGAGGAGTTGGTCATGTCTAATAGTTATCTATGGGACTGATACCAGTGTGGGAGAGCTGGACTTGTCTAATAGTTATCTATGTGGGACTGATACCAGTGTGGAAGAGCTGGTCATGTCTAATAGTTATCTATGTGGGACTGATACCAGTGTGGAAGAGCTGGTCATGTCTAATAGTTATCTATGTGGGACTGATACCAGTGTGGAGGAGTTGGTCATGTCTAATAGTTATCTATGTGGGACTGATACCAGTGTGGGAGAGCTGGTCATGTCTAATAGTTATCTATGTGGGACTGATACCAGTGGTGAAGAGCTGGTCATGTCTAATAGTTATCTATCGGACTGGTACCAGTATGGAGGAGTTGGTCATGTCTAATAGTTATCTATGGGACTGATACCAGTGTGGGAGAGCTGGTCATGTCTAATAGTTATCTATGTGGGACTGATACCAGTGTGGAAGAGCTGGTCATGTCTAATAGTTATCTATGTGACTGATACCAGTGTGGAAGAGCTGGTCATGTCTATTAGTTATCTATGGGACTGATACCAGTGTGGAAGAGCTGGTCATGTCTAATAGTTATCTATCTGGGACTGATACCAGTGTGGAAAAGCTGGTAATGTCTAATATTTATCTATGTGGGACTGATACCAGTGTGGAAGAGCTGGTCATGTCTAAGAGTTATCAATGGGACTGATACCAGTGTGGAAGAGCTGGTCATGTCTAATAGTTATCTATGTGGGACTAATACCAGTGTGGAAAAGCTGGTCATGTCTATTAGTTATCTATGTGGGACTGATACCAGTTTGGAAGAGCTGGTCATGTCTAATAGTTTTCTATGGAACTCATACCAGTGTGGAAGAGCTGGTCATGTCTAATAGTTATCTATGGGACTGATACCAGTGTGAAGAGCTGGTCATGTCTATTAGTTATCTATGGGACTGATACCAGTGTGGAAGAGCTGGTCATGTCTAATAGTTTTCTATGTGGGACTGATACCAGTGTGGAAGAGCTGGTAATGTCTAATATTTATCTATGTGGGACTGATACCAGTGTGGAAGAGCTGGTCATGTCTAATAGTTATCTATGGGACTGGTACCAGTGTGGAAGAGCTGGTCATGTCTAATAGTTATCTATGTGACTGATACCAGTGTGGAGAGCTGGTCATGTCTAATAGTTATCTATGTGGGACTGATACCAGTGTGGAAGAGCTGGTCATGTCTAATAGTTATCTATGTGGGACTGATACCAGTGTGGAAGAGCTGGTCATGTCTAATAGTTATCTATGGGACTGATACCAGTGTGGGAGAGCTGGTCATGTCTAATAGTTATCTATGTGGGACTGATACCATTTTGGAAGAGCTGGTAATGTCTAATAGTTATCAATGGGACTGATACCAGTGTGGAAGAGCTGGTAATGTCTAATATTTATCTATGTGGGACTGATACCAGTGTGGAAGAGCTGGTCATGTCTAATAGTTATCTATGGGACTGATACCAGTGTGGAAGAGCTGATAATGTCTATTAGTTATCTATGTGGGACTGATACCAGTGTGGAAGAGCTGGTCATGTCTAATAGTTATCTATGTGGCTGATACCAGTGTGGAAGAGCTGGTCATGTCTAATAGTTATCTATGTGGGACTGATACCAGTGTTGGAGAGCTGGTCATGTCTAATAGTTATCTATGGGACTGGTACCAGTGTTGGAGAGCTGGTCATGTCTAATAGTTATCTATGGGTCTGGTACCAGTGTGGAGGAGTTGGTCATGTCTAATAGTTATCTATGGGACTGATACCAGTGTGGGAGAGCTGGACTTGTCTAATAGTTATCTATGTGGGACTGATACCAGTGTGGAAGAGCTGGTCATGTCTAATAGTTATCTATGTGGGACTGATACCAGTGTGGAAGAGCTGGTCATGTCTAATTGTTATCTATGGGACTGATACCAGTGTGGAAGAGCTGGTCATGTCTAATAGTTATCTATGTGGGACTGATACCAGTGTGGAAGAGCTGGTCATGTCTAATAGTTATCTATGTGACTGATACCAGTGTGGAAGAGCTGGTCATGTCTAATGGTTATCTATGTGGGACTGATACCAGTGTGGAAGAGCTGGTCATGTCTAATAGTTATCTATGGGACTGGTACCAGTGTGGAGGAGTTGGTCATGTCTAATAGTTATCTATGGGACTGATACCAGTGTGGGAGAGCTGGTCATGTCTAATAGTTATCTATGTGGGACTGATACCAGTTTGGAAGAGCTGGTCATGTCTAATAGTTGTCTATGTGGGACAGATACCAGTGTGGAAGAGCTGGTCATGTCTAATAGTTATCAATGGGACTGATACCAGTGTGGAAGAGCTGGTCATGTCTAAAAGTTATCTATGTGGGACTAATACCAGTGTGGAAAAGCTGGTCATTTCTAATAGTTATCTATGTGGGACTGATACCAGTTTGGAAGAGCTGGTCATGTCTAATAGTTTTCTGTGGAACTCATACCAGTGTGGAAGAGCTGGTCATGTCTAATAGTTATCTATGTGGGACTGATACCAGTGTGGAATAGCTGGTCATGTCTATTAGTTATCTATGGGACTGATACCAGTGTGGAAGAGCTGGTCATGTATAATAGTTATCAATGTGGGACTGATACCAGTGTGAAAGAGCTGGTCATGTCTAATAGTTATCTATGTGGGACTGATACCAGTGTGGAAGAGTTGGTAATGTCTAATATTTATCTATGTGGGACTGATACCAGTGTGGAAGAGCTGGTCATTTCTAATAGTTATCTATGTGGGACTGATACCAGTGTGGAAGAGCTGGTCATGTCTAATAGTTATCTATGGGACTTATACCAGTGTGAAGAGCTGGTCATGTCTAATAGTTATCTATGTGACTGATACCAGTGTGGAAGAGCTGGTCATGTCTAATAGTTATCTATGGGACTGATACCAGTGTGAAGAGCTGGTCATGTCTATTAGTTATCTATGGGACTGATACCAGTGTGGAAGAGCTGGTCATGTCTAATAGTTATCTATGGGACTTATACCAGTGTGAAGAGCTGGTCATGTCTAATAGTTATCTATGTGACTGATACCAGTGTGGAAGAGCTGGTCATGTCTAATAGTTATCTATGGGACTGATACCAGTGTGAAGAGCTGGTCATGTCTATTAGTTATCTATGGGACTGATACCAGTGTGGAAGAGCTGGTCATGTCTAATAGTTTTCTATGTGGGACTGATACCAGTGTGGAAGAGCTGGTAATGTCTAATATTTATCTATGTGGGACTGATACCAGTGTGGAAGAGCTGGTCATGTCTAATAGTTATCTATGGGACTGATACCAGTGTGGAAGAGCTGATAATGTGTATTAGTTATCTATGTGGGACTGATACCAGTGTGGAAGAGCTGGTCATGTCTAATAGTTATCTATGTGACTGATACCAGTGTGGAAGAGCTGGTCATGTCTAATAGTTATCTATGTGGGACTGATACCAGTGTTGGAGAGCTGGTCATGTCTAATAGTTATCTATGGGACTGGTACCAGTGTTGGAGAGCTGGTCATGTCTAATAGTTATCTATGGGTCTGGTACCAGTGTGGAGGAGTTGGTCATGTCTAATAGTTATCTATGGGACTGATACCAGTGTGGGAGAGCTGGTCATGTCTAATAGTTATCTATGTGGGACTGATACCAGTGTGAAGAGATGGTTATGTCTAATAGTTATCTATGTGCGGCTGATACCAGTGTGAAGAGCTGGTCATGTCTAATAGTTATCTATGTGGGACTGATACCAGTGTGGAAGAGCTGGTCATGTCTAATAGTTATCTATGTGGGCCTGATACCAGTGTGGAAGAGCTGGTCATGTCTAATAGTTATCTATGTGGGACTGATACCTGTGTGGAAGAGCTGGTCATGTCTAATAGTTATCTATGTGGGCCTGATACCAGTGTGGAAGAGCTGGTCATGTCTAATAGTTGTCTATGGGACTGATACCAGTGTGGAAGAGAAGGTCATGTCTAATAGTTGTCTATGGGACTGATACCAGTGTGGAAGAGCTGGTAATGTCTAATAGTTATCTATGTGGGACTGATACCAGTGTGGAAGAGCTGGTCATGTCTAATAGTTATCTATGTGGGACTGATACCAGTGTGGAAGAGCTGGTCATGTCTAATAGTTATCTATGTGGGCCTGATACCAGTGTGGAAGAGCTGGTCATGTCTAATAGTTATCTATGTGGGACTGATACCTGTGTGGAAGAGCTGGTCATGTCTAATAGTTATCTATGTGGGCCTGATACCAGTGTGGAAGAGCTGGTCATGTCTAATAGTTGTCTATGGGACTGATACCAGTGTTGAAGAGAAGGTCATGTCTAATAGTTATCTATGGAACTGATACCAGTGTGGAAGAGCTGGTCATGTCTATTAGTTATCTATGTGGGACTGATACCAGTGTGGAAGAGCTGGTCATGTCTAATAGTTATATATGTGTGAATGATACCAGCGTGGAAGAGCTGGTCATGTCTATTAGTTACAGTGCCTTGCGAAAGTATTCGGCCCCCTTGAACTTTGCGACCTTTTGCCACATTTCAGGCTTCAAACATAAAGATATAAAACTGTATTTTTTTGTGAAGAATCAACAACAAGTGGTACACAATCATGAAGTGGAACGACATTTATTGGATATTTCAAACTTTTTTAACAAATAAAAAACTGAAGAATTGGGCGTGCAAAATTATTCAGCCCCTTTACTTTCAGTGCAGCAAACTCTCTCCAGAAGTTCAGTGAGGATCTCTGAATGATCCAATGTTGACCTAAATGACTAATGATGATAAATACAATCCACCTGTGTGTAATCAAGTCTCCGTATAAATGCACCTGCACTGTGATAGTCTCAGAGGTCCGTCAAAAGCGCAGAGAGCATCATGAAGAACAAGGAACACACCAGGCAGGTCCGAGATACTGTTGTGAAGAAGTTTAAAGCCGGATTTGGATACAAAAATATTTCCCAAGCTTTAAACATCCCAAGGAGCACTGTGCAAGCGATAATATTGAAATGGAAGGAGTATCAGACCACTACAAATCTACCAAGACCTGGCCGTCCCTCTAAACTTTCAGCTCATACAAGGAGAAGACTGATCAGAGATGCAGCCAAGAGGCCCATGATCACTCTGGATGAACTGCAGAGATCTACAGCTGAGGTGGGAGACTCTGTCCATAGGACAACAATCAGTCGTATATTGCACAAATCTGGCCTTTATGGAAGAGTGGCAAGAAGAAAGCCATTTCTTAAATATATCCATAAAAAGTGTTGTTTAAAGTTTGCCACAAGCCACCTGGGAGACACACCAAACATGTGGAAGAAGATGCTCTGGTCAGATGAAACCAAAATTGAACTTTTTGGCAACAATGCAAAATGTTATGTTTGGCGTAAAAGCAACACAGCTGAACACACCATCCCCACTGTCAAACATGGTGGTCCAGCATCATGGTTTGGGCCTGCTTTTCTTCAGCAGGGACAGGGAAGATGGTTAAAATTGATGGTAAGATGGATGTTGCCAAATACAGGACCATTCTGGAAGAAAACCTGATGGAGTCTGCAAAAGACCTGAGACTGGGACGGAGATTTGTCTTCCAACAAGACAATGATCCAAAACATAAAGCAAAATCTACAATGGAATGGTTCAAAAATGAACATATCCAGGTGTTAGAATGGCCAAGTCAAAGTCCAGACCTGAATCCAATCGAGAATCTGTGGAAAGAACTGAAAACTGCTGTTCACAAATGCTCTCCATCCAACCTCACTGAGCTCGAGCTGTTTTGCCAGGAGGAATGGGAAAAAATGTCAGTCTCTCGATGTTCAAAACTGATAGAGACATACCCCAAGCGACTTACAAGCTGAGAGTACCTACAAGCTGAGAGTGCCTACAAGCTGAGAGTGCCTACAATCTGAGAGTACCTACAATCTGAGAGTGCCTACAATCTGAGAGTGCCTACAATCTGAGAGTACCTACAATCTGAGAGTACCTACAAGCAGAGAGTGCCTACAAACGGACTGCCTACAAGCTGAGAGTACCTACAAGCTGAGAGTACCTACAAGCTTAGAGTGCCTTCAAGCTGAGAGTGCCTTCAAGCTGAGAGTGCCTACAAGCTGAGAGTGCCTACAAGCTGAGAGTGCCTACAAGCTGAGAATGCCTACAAGCTGAGAGTACCTACAAGCTTAGAGTGCCTTCAAGCTGAGAGTACCTTCAAGTACCTACAAGATGAGAGTACCTACAAGCTGAGAGTACCTACAAGCTGAGAGTACCTACAAGCTGAGAGTGCCTACAAGCCTAGAGTGCCTACAAGCTGAGAGTGCCTACAAGCTGAGAGTACATACAAACAGAGTGCCTACAAGCTGAGAGTACCTACAAGCTGAGAGTACCTTCAAGTAACTACAAGATGAGAGTACCTACAAGCTGAGAGTACCTACAAGCTGAGAGTGCCTACAAGCTGAGAGTGCCTACAAGCTGAGAGTGCCTACAAGCTGAGAGTACCTACAGGCTGAGAGTACCTACAAGCGGAGAGTACCTTCAAGTACCTACAAGATGAGAGTGCCTACAAGCTGAGAGTGCCTACAAGCTGAGAGTGCCTACAAACTGGGAGTGCCAACAAGCTGAGCGTACCAACAAGCTGAGAGTGCCTACAAGCGGAGAGTACCTACAAGCAGAGAGTACCTACAAACTGAGTGCCTACAAGCTGAGAGTACCTACAAGCTGAGAGTACCTACAAGCTGAGAGTGCCTACAAGATGAGAGTGCCTACAAGCTGAGAGTACCTACAAGCTGAGAGTACCTACAAGCGGAGAGTACCTACAAGCTGAGAGTACCTTCAAGTACCTACAAGATGAGAGTACCTACAAGCTGAGAGTACCTACAAGCTGAGAGTGCCCACAAACTGGGAGTGCCTACAAGCTGAGATTACCTACAAGCTGAGTACCTACAAGCTGAGAGTACCTACAAACTGAGAGTGCCTACAGGCTGAGAGTGCCTACAAGTTGAGAGTACCTACAACCTGAGTGCCTACAAGCTGAGAGTACCTACAAGCTGAGAGTGCCTACAAACTGAGAGTACCTACAAGCTGAGAGTACCTACAAGCTGAGAGTACCTACAGGCTGAGAGTGCCTACAAGCTGAGAGTACCTACAAGCTGAGAGTACCTACAAGCTGAGAGTGCCTACAAGCTGAGTACCTACAAGCTGAGTACCTACAAGATGAGAGTACCTACAAGCTGAGAGTACCTACAAGCTGTAAGGGAATACCCCCCTGATTTGTACAAAAATGAATGTCAAAATATTGGCATTGGACAAACCATGTACACGATGTCCAATACCACCCAAAGCGGCGTTGATTCGTGCAAAGTATATGGCAAATGCCATATGGCAATTGCCAATTGTAACACCTCAAAAATCCAACAGGGGGCGAGTGCGCTCCACCTGGGTTTTTCATATTGGAAACGCAACCCAAGTCAACATCCAAAAGAAAAATTTTGAAAAAATGATATTTTTTTCAAAAACTTTTTACCCCTTAAAAAAGTGCTTTCTGGGCCTTTTTTCGAATTTCTTTCGCTTTTTTTGTCAATTACACATGTGTAAGAACTGTATGAAAATACTTTTGTCCAATTTTGATATCAAATTTTTTTTTTTTTAATTACATGCGCATAAGGCATATGTTTTGTCCATTTGCAATATGATTTCATAGGAAGTCAAAAGTCAAAAGTCAAAAATGTCAAAATTTGGTAAAAAACTTCACACATCCTTAAAAAAGTGCTTTCTGGACCGTTTTTCAAAATTCTTTCAATTTTTATGTCAATTACACATGTATAAGAACTTTATCAACATACTTTAGTCATACTTTATTATCATTTTTTTTTTTTTTTACTAGTGCATAAGGCATATGTTTTCTCCATTTGGAATATGATTTCATAGGAAGTCAAAAGTCAAAGTCAAAAGTAACGATTTTCCTCCGTGCAACTGGTGATCTGAAATGTGCAACTGGTGATCTGAAATGTGCAACTGGTGATCTGAAATGTGCAACTGGTAACCCAAAAAAAAATAATTTGATTCTATGTTTCCTTACTTTTTCAAAGTCACTGTGCATTTGCAATATGTTTTAATGGGCAGGTACCATCACGAATTTGTCATGCTATAAAAATCCTGCAGGAATGTGAAATTGACTGGCCCGATGAACTCGGGATGGCTTTGCAGTGATTCTGGGTCATCTCAATCGCTCGTTTGGGTTGATTTCAGAATGTCGCTTTTGGTGATGTTTTTTCACTATAGAATCATATTGCAAATGCACGTGCAACTGCTCACCCAAAAAAAAAAATGTTTAGATTTTTTTTGTTTATGTTTCCTTACTTTTTCAAAGTCACTGTGCATTTGCAATATGTTTTTTCACTATAGAATCATATTGCAAATGCACATGCAACTGGTCATCCCCCCCAAAAAAAATTAGATTTTTTTGTTTATGTTTCCTTACTTTTTCAAAGTCACTGTGCATTTGCAATATGTTTTTTCACTATAGAATCATATTGCAAATGCACGTGCAACTGGTCATCCCCCCCAAAAAAAATTTGATTTTTTTTGTTTATTTTTCCTTACTTTTTCAAAGTCACTGTGCATTTGCAATATGTTTTTTCACTATAGAATCATATTGCAAATGCACATGCAACTGGTCATCCCCCCCAAAAAAATTTAGATTTTTTTTATGTTTCCTTACTTTTTCAAAGTCACTGTGCATTTGCAATATGTTTTTTCACTATAGAATCATATTGCAAATGCACATGCAACTGGTCATCCCCCCAAAAAATTTTTAGATTTTTTTTGTTTATGTTTCCTTACTTTTTCAAAGTCACTGTGCATTTGCAATATGTTTTTTCACTATAGAATCATATTGCAAATGCACGTGCAACTGGTCATCCCCCCAATTTTGTTTATTTTTCCTTACTTTTTCAAAGTCACTGTGCATTTGCAATATGTTTTTTCACTATAGAATCATATTGCAAATGCACATGCAACTGGTCATCCCCCCAAAAAAAAATTAGATTTTTTTTGTTTATGTTTCCTTACTTTTTCAAAGTCACTGTGCATTTGCAATATGTTTTTTCACTATAGAATCATATTGCAAATGCACGTGCAACTGGTCATCCCCCCCAAAAAAATTTAGATTTTTTTTGTTTATTTTTCCTTACTTTTTCAAAGTCACTGTGCATTTGCAATATGTTTTTTCACTATAGAATCATATTGCAAATGCACATGCAACTGGTCATCCCCCAAAAAAATTTTTAGATTTTTTTTGTTTATGTTTCCTTACTTTTTCAAAGTCACTGTGCATTTGCAATATGTTTTTTCACTATAGAATCATATTGCAAATGCACATGCAACTGGTCATCCCCCCAAAAAAAATTTAGATTTTTTTTGTTTATGTTTCCTTACTTTTTCAAAGTCACTGTGCATTTGCAATATGTTTTTTCACTATAGAATCATATTGCAAATGCACGTGCAACTGGTCATCCCCCAAAAAAAATTTTAGATTTTTTTTGTTTATTTTTCCTTACTTTTTCAAAGTCACTGTGCATTTGCAATATGTTTTTTCACTATAGAATCATATTGCAAATGCACATGCAACTGGTCATCCCCCCCAAAAAAAATTTGATTTTTTTTATGTTTCCTTACTTTTTCAAAGTCACTGTGCATTTGCAATATGTTTTTTCACTATAGAATCATATTGCAAATGCACATGCAACTGGTCATCCCCCCCAAAAAAATTTAGATTTTTTTTGTTTATGTTTCCTTACTTTTTCAAAGTCACTGTGCATTTGCAATATGTTTTTTTCACTATAGAATCATATTGCAAATGCACGTGCAACTGGTCACCCAAAAAAAAAAAAGTTTGATTTTTTTTGTTTATGTTTCCTTACTTTTTCAAAGTCACTGTGCATTTGCAATATGTTTTAAAGGGCAGGTACCATCACGAATTTGTCATGCTATAAAAATCTTGCAGGAATGTGAAATTGACTGGCCCGATGAACTCGGGATGGCTTTGCAGTGATTCTGGGCCATCTCAATCGCTCGTTTGGGTTGATTTCAGAATGTCGCTTTTGGTGATGTTTTTTCACTATAGGATCATATTGCAAATGTACAAGAGTCAAGTGGACAAGAGTCCATCAGTCAATTAGATATCATTCTGACCACCAAACTGATACAAACTGACACCAAACCCACTTTTTCCAACTCGTTTAGTAGCCAACTATTACATACTTCAGAGCTGGCCCAAAATTCACAACCCCTTCGGTTCAAACCATAAAAAAACCATAAAACACGTAGTTACGTTCTAGCTGCGGGTCCATTTCTTATGTTATGTGTTGGCCTAGCTGAGGCGACCCCGAATCCCAAGTTTCGGCTCGATAGGTCATTTGGTGTCCGAGAAAAACCCTAATTGGTGCTGAAAATCCACTATTTTCCATGACTTGCTACGGGGTCCTTGAATGAGCTATTGGACAGAAACGTTGGGGTCTGTCTATATGGGCCGAGACGTTTGCAATGCACCTAGTCTTGCGACTCTGGGACATTTCTAAATGTCGTCATTTTCGTGATGCAAAAATGAATTGAAGTTATTTCAAATGTACGAGGCTGTTTCTCGGTCCGAGAACCTTCTAGAGCCACGTAACTCACCACGCACCATCTACGGGAGGTCTAGAACAGGTTTCTAAAGTTTCGGAACTCTAGGTCCGACGGTTCTTTTTTAGCTCCAACAAAGCTAAGTATTGGAGCCACTGTCTGTCTCTACGCACCCCAATACGTCCCTCCTTCCAAGTTGTGTTTTAGTGTGATTTTTTTTTCCTTTGAATTTTTTTGGGAAAAATGACTGATTTACAGTTCATGGGGGTTGCCTAATCACACATATGAAGTTTTGGAAAGATCAGACTTTTTTAACCCTTCGAAACAGCCCCTGAGACACCAATTATGGCACTTCCGGTTGGCACAGGAAGTTATAAATCAACACATATCCTCATTGGGGTATGCTGTTACAGAATCCTGAGTTTTAAGTCCTTACGTTAAGAATTGACTGATCTACACAGGGTTGAATGCACTATGTCTATCAAACTGCATGCAGTGTATGGGTAAACACTTTTAGGGGCATTTTAACCACTTCCGGTTGGTCCAGGAAGCTTAGAATCAACACAGGTAGACCTCATAGTGGCTTGATGGACTGGTACCGAAGACAGGTTCATACGGCATTCATAACCCACATAGGCCTCAGGTTGAAATTAGGGGTGCAGGCAATGTATTCCTATGGGGAGAGATGACACTGTAATCTGTGAGATCAAAAAACACTGTTTTACTGTTAAGGGTTAATGCCACACGGTCAAGGTTAGGCTTGTTCAGATCGGGAGGACCTTAGGAACATTCATGTGGTGCAATTTTTCTTCTCACTCTAACGGTTCTCTCACTGTCACCCAAAAGCAAATGACATTGTGGTGCAGGCTTCATTTTGGGCCTACTATTCTAATGCTCGCTGCGCCTAGACCGAGCGAGCTACGGTCAAGCGGGATATCTCGCTGAACTCGGTACGGCCTAGGGATTATGGTAATGCCATTTCCTGCTCTCTGTGTCTTTAAGCACCGCACTTTATCACTCCATCCTTCCTGTGTGTGTGTGAGGGAGCTTTTCTTTGACATCTGTTGGGATTAATGACTGATTTACAGTTCAGAAGGGTTACCTAGTCACACATATGAAGTTTTGGAGAGATGTGACTTTTTTAACCCTTCGAAACAGAGAGTGTGACCCAATTAAAGGCACTTCCGGTTGGCACAGGAAGCTATAAGTAAACACATGTCTTGATTTACATAGCCACTTACAGAATCCCGAGTTTTAAGTCTTTACGTTAAGAATTGACTGATCTACACAGGGTTGAATGCACTATGTCTATCAAACTGCAGGCAGTGTATGGGTAAACACTTTTAGGGGCATTTTAACCACTTCCGGTTGCTCCAGGAAGCTTAGATTCGACACAGGTAGATCTCATAGTGGCCTGATGGACTGGTACCGAAGACAGGTTCATACGGCATTCATAACCCATATAGGCTTCAGGTTGAATTTTGTGGTGCATGCTATGTATTCCTATGGGGAGAGATGTCACTGTAATCTGTGAGATCAAAAAACCCTGTTTTACTGTGAAGGGTTAATGCCACACGGTCAAGGTTAGGCTTGTTCAGATCGGGAGGACCTTAGGAACATTCATGTGGTGGAATTGTGCTTCTCACTCTAACGGTTCTCTCACTGCCACCCAAAATCAAATGACATTGTGGTGCAGGCTTCATTTTGGGCCTTCTTTTTTTCAAGTTTGCTGCACTCAGAACGAGCTACGGTCAAGCGGGGCGTCTCCTTGAACTCGGCACAGTCTGGAGACTATGGTGATACCATTTTTTGTGTTGATTTCAGAATGCCATTTTGGTGATGGTCCCTCTCCGTTTAAACATATTGCAAATGTACAAAAGTCAACTAGCAAGTCAGTGTCCATTAGTCAATTAGATGTCATTATGACACCAAATGGATATCAATTGACACCAAACCCACTTTTTCCTACTCATTTAGTAGCCAACTATCACATATGTCAGAGCAGTCCCATAATTCACAGCGCCTTCGGTTTAAAACATAATAAAAAGGTAAAACACATAGTTACGTTCTAGCTGCGGGTCCAGTTCGGACATTATGTGAAGGCCTATGTGAGGCGACCCCGAATCCCGAGTTTCGGCTCGATAGGTCATTTGGTGTCCGAGAAAAACCCTAATTGGTGCTGAAAATCCACTTTTTTCCATGCCTTGCTACGGGGTCCTTGAACGAGCTATCGGACAGGCACGTCGGGGTCCGTCTCTATGGGCCGAGCCGGTTTCAATGCACCTAGCCTTGCGTCTCTGAGACTTTTCTAAACGTCGTCATTTTCGTAATGGTCAAAATGAATTGAAGGTATTGCAAATGTACGAGGCTGTTTCTCGGTCCGAGAACCGTCTAGAGCCACGTAACTCACCACGCACCATCAACCGGAGGTCTAGAACAGGTTTCTAAAGTTTCGGAACTCTAGGTCTGACGGTTCTTTTTTAGCTCCAACAAAGCTAACTATTGCAGCCACTGTCTGTCTCTACGCACCCCAATATGTCCCTCCATCCAAGGTGTGTTTTAGTGTGATTTTTTTTTCCTTTGATTTTTTTTGGGAAAAATGACTGATTTACAGTTCATGGGGGTTGCCTAATCACACATATGAAGTTTTGGAAAGATCAGACTTTTTTAACCCCTCGAAACAGCCCCTGAGACACCAGTTATGGCACTTCCGGTTGGCACAGGAAGCTATAAATCAACACATATCCCCATTGGGGTATGCTGTTACAGAATCCTGAGTTTTAAGTCCTTACGTTAAGAACTGACTGATTTACACAGGGTTGAATGCACTATGTCTGTCAAACTGCAGGCAGGGTATGGGTAAACACTTTTAGGGGCATTTTAACCACTTCCGGTTGGTCCAGGAAGCTCAGAATCAACACAGGTAGACCTCATAGTGGCCTGATGGACTGGTACCGAAGACAGGTTCATACGGCATTCATAACCCATATAGACTTCAGGTTGAAATTAGGGGTGCAGGCAATGTATTCCTATGGGGAGAGATGACACTGTAATCTGTGAGATCAAAAAACACTGTTTTACTGTTAAGGGTTAATGCCACATGGTCAAGGTTAGGCTTGCACGGATCGGGAGGACCTTAGGAACATTCATGTGGTGGAATTTTTCTTCTCACCTAAACGGTTCTCTCACTGTCACTCAAAAGCAAATTACATTGTGGGGCAGGCTTCATTTTGGGCCTACTTTTCTAATGGTCGTTGCGCTTAGACCGAGCGAGCTACGGTCAAGCGGGATAGCTCGTTGAACTCAGCACAGTCTGGAGACTATGGTGATGCCATTTTTTGTGTTGATTTCAGAATGCCATTTTGGTGATGGTCCCTCTCCGTTTAAACATATTGCAAATGCACAAAAGTCAACTAGCAAGTCAGTGTCCATCAGTCAATTAGATGTCATTATGACACCAAACCCACTTTTTACTACTCATTTAGAAGCCAACTATCACATATGTCAGAGCAGTCCCATAATTCACAGCGCCTTTAGTTTAAAACATAATAAAAAGGTAAAACACATAGTTACGTTCTAGCTGCGGGTCCAGTTCGGACATTATGTGAAGTCCTATGTGAGGCGACCCCGAATCCCGAGTTTCGGCTCGATAGGTCATTTGGTGTCCGAGAAAAACCCTAATTGGTGCTGAAAATCCACTTTTTTCCATGTCTTGCTACGGGGTCCTTGAACGAGCTATCGGACAGAAACGTTGGGGTCTGTCTCTATGGGCCGAGCCGGTTTCAATGCACCTAGCCTTGCGTCTCTGAGACTTTTCTAAACGTCGTCATTTTCGTAATGGTCAAAATGAATTGAAGGTATTGCAAATGTACGAGGCTGTTTCTCGGTCCGAGAACCGTCTAGAGCCACGTAACTCACCACGCACCATCGACCGGAGGTCTAGAACAGGTTTCTAAAGTTTCGGAACTCTAGGTCTGACGGTTCTTTTTTAGCTCCAACAAAGCTAACTATTGCAGCCACTGTCTGTCTCTATGCACCCCAATATGTCCCTCCATTCAAGTTGTGTTTTAGTGTGATTTTTTTTTCCTTTGAATTTTTTGGGGAAAAATGACTGATTTACAGTTCATGGGGGTTGCCTAATCACATATATGAAGTTTTGGACAGATCAGACTTTTTTAACCCTTTGAAACAGCCCCTGAGACACCAATTATGGCACTTCCGGTTGGCACAGGAAGCTATAAATCACCACATATCCTCATTGGGGTATGCTGTTACAGAATCCTGAGTTTTAAGTCTTTACGTTAACAACTGAGTTATTTACGGAGGGTTTAGTATGTGTGTGTTATTTCAGAAAATCATAGAAAATCACAGAAATCTCGCAGAGCTCCGCAGCACACTTTAAAAAGATTCGTATGAACACCCTGCAACTGGATCTGTAACCGTTGAAAAAAAAAAACGCCTATTTGTGACCATTGCCAAGTTGTCATTGTTCCGTTTCTCTTAAATGACGATAGATAAATGGCTGGTTCTTTTTTTACTGACACCGGAGGCTCCTTGACTTTGACCTGAAGTGGAAAAATAATTTCTCTATTTCCATTTAGGACCTTTAATCCCAGAAAAACGGCCATAACTCAAAAACCGTCGAGGCCTAGACGCCATCTTGTTCGGGGCCAACTGCCCATTATGCCAAACCTACGCTCACCAAGTTTCGGCTTCGAAATATTTTCCGTTTTCGAGATAAGGCCCCGTCGTGATTCGTGATGTTTTGCCAAATTGCCATATGATTCCGTATGCCCTCTTGTGGGAAATTCTGGGATAGCGGAAAAACGGTCCAAAACTTGTTTATTTTATAAAACGGAAACCGAATGTCCGACAAAGTTAATTTGATGACTTCCCGGTAGGTCTGGCCCTACCGCACGGCCCGACGCCGACCGTGAATTTTACAAACGATTTCGGACGTCTAGTAAGGGACCGTACATTTGCAATATGGACTTTCTCACTGATCATACACGAAATGCCGAAATGTTCCCTTAAGGTATGAGAGTGCCTACATGCTGAGTGTGCCTACAAGCTGAGAGTGCCTACAAGCTGAGAGTACCTACAAGCTGAGAGTACCTACAAGCGGAGAGTACCTTCAAGTACCTACAAGATGAGAGTGCCTACAAGCTGAGAGTACCTACAAACTGGGAATGCCTACAAGCTGAGCGTACCAACAAGCTGAGCGTACCAACAAGCTGAGAGTGCCTACAAGCTGAGAGTGCCTACAAGCGGAGAGTACCTACAAGCAGAGAGTACCTACAAACTGAGTGCATACAAGCTGAGAGTACCTACAAGTACCTACAAGATGAGTACCTTCAAGCTGAGAGTGCCTACAAGCTGAGAGTACCTACAAGCTGAGAGTACCTACAAGCAGAGAGTACCTACAAACTGAGTGCCTACAAGCTGAGAGTACCTACAAGCGGAGAGTGCCCACAAACTGGTGTGCCTACAAGCTGAGAGTACCTACAAGCTGAGAGTACCTTCAAGTACCTACAAGATGAGAGTACCTACAAGCTGAGAGTACCTACAAGCTGAGAGTGCCCACAAACTGGTGTGCCTACAAGCTGAGAGTACCTACAAGCTGAGAGTACCTACAAACTGAGAGTGCCTACAGGCTGACAGTGCCTACAAGCTGAGAGTGCCTACAGGCTGAGAGTGCCTACAAGCTGAGAGTGCCTACAGGCTGAGAGTGCCTACAAGCTGAGAGTACCTACAAACTGAGTGCCTACAAGCTGAGAGTACCTACAAGCTGAGTGCCTACAACCTGAGAGTGCCTACAAACTGAGAGTACCTACAAGCTGAGAGTACCTACAGGCTGAGAGTGCCTACAAGCTGAGAGGACCTACAAGCTGAGAGTACCTACAAGCTGAGAGTACCTACAGGCTGAGAGTACCTACAGGCTGAGAGTGCCTACAAGCTGAGAGTACCTACAAGCTGAGAGTGCCTACAAGCTGAGAGTGCCTACAAGCTAAGAGTGCCTACAAGCTGAGTACCTACAAGCTGAGAGTGCCTACAAGCTGAGAGTGCCTACAAGCTGAGAGTGCCTACAAGCGGAGAGTACCTACAAGCAGAGAGTACCTACAAACTGAGTGCATACAAGCTGAGAGTACCTACAAGTACCTACAAGATGAGTACCTTGAAGCTGAGAGTGCCTACAAGCTGAGAGTACCTACAAGCGGAGGGTACCTACAAGCTGAGAGTACCTTCAAGTACCTACAAGATGAGAGTACCTACAAGCTGAGAGTACCTACAAGCTGAGAGTACCTTCAAGTACCTACAAGCAGAGAGTACCTACAAACTGAGTGCCTACAAGCTGAGAGTACCTACAAGCGGAGAGTACCTACAAGCTGAGAGTACCTTCAAGTACCTACAAGATGAGAGTACCTACAAGCTGAGAGTACCTACAAGCTGAGAGTGCCCACAATCTGGGAGTGCCTACAAGCTGAGAGTACCTACAAGCTGAGAGTACCTACAAACTGAGAGTGCCTACAGGCTGAGAGTGCCTGCAAGCTGAGAGTGCCTACAGGCTGAGAGTGCCTACAGGCTGAGAGTGCCTACAAGCTGAGAGTACCTACAAACTGAGTGTCTACAAGCTGAGAGTACCTACAAGCTGAGTGCCTACAACCTGAGAGTGCCTACAAACTGAGAGTACCTACAAGCTGAGAGTACCTACAGGCTGAGAGTGCCTACAAGCTGAGAGTACCTACAAGCTGAGAGTACCTACAAGCTGAGAGTGCCTACAAGCTGAGAGTGCCTACAAGCTGAGTACCTACAAGCTGAGAGTGCCTACAAGCTGAGAGTACCTACAATCTGAGAGTGCCTACAATCTGAGAGTACCTACAAGCAGAGAGTGCCTACAATCTGAGAGTACCTACAAGCAGAGAGTGCCTACAAACGGAGTGCCTACAAGCTGAGAGTACCTACAAGCTGAGCGTACCAACAAGCTGAGCGTACCAACAAGCTGAGAGTGCCTACAAGCTGAGAGTGCCTACAAGCGGAGAGTACCTACAAGCAGAGAGTACCTACAAACTGAGAGTACCTACAAACTGAGTGCATACAAGCTGAGAGTACCTACAAGTACCTACAAGATGAGTACCTTCAAGCTGAGAGTGCCTACAAGCTGAGAGTACCTACAAACTGAGTGCCTACAAGCTGAGAGTACCTACAAGCGGAGAGTACCTACAAGCTGAGAGTACCTTCAAGTACCTACAAGATGAGAGTACCTACAAGCTGAGAGTACCTACAAGCTGAGAGTGCCCACAAACTGGGAGTGCCTACAGGCTGAGAGTGCCTACAGGCTGAGAGTGCCTACAAGCTGAGAGTGCCTACAGGCTGAGAGTGCCTACAGGCTGAGAGTGCCTTCAAGCTGAGAGTACCTACAAACTGAGTACCTACAAGCTGAGAGTACCTACAAGCTGAGAGTACCTACAAGCTGAGAGTACCTACAGACTGAGAGTGCCTACAAGCTGAGAGTACCTACAAGCTGAGTGCCTACAACCTGAGAGTGCCTACAAACTGAGAGTACCTACAAGCTGAGAGTACCTACAGGCTGAGAGTGCCTACAAGCTGAGAGTACCTACAAGCTGACAGTACCTACAAGCTGAGAGTGCCTACAAGCTGAGAGTGCCTACAAGCTGAGTACCTACAAGCTGAGAGTGCCTACAAGCTGAGAGTACCTACAATCTAAGAGTGCCTACAATCTGAGAGTACCTACAATCTGAGAGTACCTACAATCTGAGAGTACCTACAAGCAGAGAGTGCCTACAAACGGAGTGCCTACAAGCTGAGAGTACCTACAAGCTGAGAGTACCTACAAGCTGAGAGTACCTACAAACTGAGTGCGTACAAGCTGAGAGTACCTACAAGCTGAGAGTACCTACAATCTGAGAGTACCTACAATCTGAGAGTACCTACAAGCAGAGAGTGCCTACAAGCGGAGTGCCTACAAGCTGAGAGTACCTACAAGCTGAGAGTACCTACAAGCTGAGAGTACCTACAAACTGAGTGCGTACAAGCTGAGAGTACCTACAGGCTGAGAGTGCCTACAAGTTGAGAGTACCTACAAACTGAGTGCGTACAAGCTGAGAGTACCTACAAGCTGAGAGTGCCTACAAACTGAGAGTACCTACAAGCTGAGAGTATCTACAATCTGAGAGTGCCTACAAGCTGAGAGTGCCTACAAGCTGAGAGTGCCTACAAGCTGAGAGTGCCTACAAGCTGAGAGTACCTACAAGCTGAGAGTACCTACAAACGGAGAGTACCTACAAGCTGAGAGTACCTTCAAGTACCTACAAGATGAGAGTACCTACAAGCTGAGAGTACCTACAAGCTGAGAGTGCCCACAAACTGGGAGTGCCTACAAGCTGAGATTACCTACAAGCTGAGTACCTACAAGCTGAGAGTACCTACAAACTGAGAGTGCCTACAGGCTGAGAGTGCCTACAAGTTGAGAGTACCTACAAACTGAGTGCCTACAAGCTGAGAGTACCTACAAGCTGAGAGTACCTACAAGCGGAGAGTGCCTACAAGCTGAGAGTACCTACAATCTGAGAGTGCCTACAACCTGAGAGTGCCTACAAACTGAGAGTACCTACAAGCTGAGAGTACCTACAGACTGAGAGTGCCTACAAGCTGAGAGTACCTACAGGCTGAGAGTGCCTACAAGCTGAGAGTACCTACAAGCTGACAGTACCTACAAGCTGAGAGTACCTACAAGCGGAGAGTACCTACAAGCTGAGAGTACCTTCAAGTACCTACAAGATGAGAGTGCCTACAAGTTGAGAGTACCTACAAACTGAGTGCCTACAAGCTGAGAGTACCTACAAGCTGAGAGTACCTACAAGCGGAGAGTGCCTACAAGCTGAGAGTACCTACAATCTGAGAGTGCCTACAACCTGAGAGTGCCTACAAACTGAGAGTACCTACAAGCTGAGAGTACCTACAGACTGAGAGTGCCTACAAGCTGAGAGTACCTACAGGCTGAGAGTGCCTACAAGCTGAGAGTACCTACAAGCTGACAGTACCTACAAGCTGAGAGTGCCTACAAGCTGAGAGTGCCTACAAGCTGAGTACCTACAAGCTGAGAGTGCCTTCAAGCTGAGAGTACCTACAATCTAAGAGTGCCTACAATCTGAGAGTAACTACAATCTGAGAGTACCTACAATCTGAGAGTACCTACAAGCAGAGAGTGCCTACAAACGGAGTGCCTACAAGCTGAGAGTACCTACAAGCTGAGAGTACCTACAAGCTGAGAGTACCTACAAACGGAGTGCGTACAAGCTGAGAGTACCTACAAGCTGAGAGTACCTACAATCTGAGAGTACCTACAATCTGAGAGTACCTACAAGCTGAGAGTACCTTCAAGTACCTACAAGATGAGAGTACCTACAAGCTGAGAGTACCTACAAGCTGAGAGTACCTACAGACTGAGAGTGCCTACAAGCTGAGAGTACCTACATGCTGAGTGCCTACAACCTGAGAGTGCCTACAAAATGAGAGTGCCTACAAGCTGAGAGTACCTACAGGCTGAGAGTGCCTACAAGCTGAGAGTACCTACAAGCTGACAGTACCTACAAGCTGAGAGTACCTACAAGCTGAGAGTACCTACAATCTGAGAGTACCTACAATCTGAGAGTACCTACAAGCGGAGAGTACCTTCAAGTACCTACAAGATGAGAGTACCTACAAGCTGAGAGTACCTACAAGCTGAGAGTGCCCACAAACTGGGAGTGCCTACAAGCTGAGATTACCTACAAGCTGAGTACCTACAAGCTGAGAGTACCTACAAACTGAGAGTGCCTACAGGCTGAGAGTGCCTACAAGTTGAGAGTACCTACAAACTGAGTGCCTACAAGCTGAGAGTACCTACAAGCTGAGAGTACCTACAAGCGGAGAGTGCCTACAAGCTGAGAGTACCTACAATCTGAGAGTGCCTACAACCTGAGAGTGCCTACAAACTGAGAGTACCTACAAGCTGAGAGTACCTACAGACTGAGAGTGCCTACAAGCTGAGAGTACCTACAGGCTGAGAGTGCCTACAAGCTGAGAGTACCTACAAGCTGACAGTACCTACAAGCTGAGAGTGCCTACAAGCTGAGAGTACCTACAAGCTGACAGTACCTACAAGCTGAGAGTGCCTACAAGCTGAGAGTGCCTACAAGCTGAGTACCTACAAGCTGAGAGTGCCTACAAGCTGAGAGTACCTACAATCTAAGAGTGCCTACAATCTGAGAGTAACTACAATCTGAGAGTACCTACAATCTGAGAGTACCTACAAGCAGAGAGTGCCTACAAACGGAGTGCCTACAAGCTGAGAGTACCTACAAGCTGAGAGTACCTACAAGCTGAGAGTACCTACAAACTGAGTGCGTACAAGCTGAGAGTACCTACAAGCTGAGAGTACCTACAATCTGAGAGTACCTACAATCTGAGAGTACCTACAAGCTGAGAGTACCTTCAAGTACCTACAAGATGAGAGTACCTACAAGCTGAGAGTACCTACAAGCTGAGAGTGCCCACAAACTGGGAGTGCCTACAAGCTGAGATTACCTACAAGCTGAGTACCTACAAGCTGAGAGTACCTACAAACTGAGAGTGCCTACAGGCTGAGAGTGCCTACAAGTTGAGAGTACCTACAAACTGAGTGCCTACAAGCTGAGAGTACCTACAAGCTGAGAGTACCTACAAGCGGAGAGTGCCTACAAGCTGAGAGTACCTACAATCTGAGAGTGCCTACAACCTGAGAGTGCCTACAAACTGAGAGTACCTACAAGCTGAGAGTACCTACAGACTGAGAGTGCCTACAAGCTGAGAGTACCTACAGGCTGAGAGTGCCTACAAGCTGAGAGTACCTACAAGCTGACAGTACCTACAAGCTGAGAGTGCCTACAAGCTGAGAGTGCCTACAAGCTGAGTACCTACAAGCTGAGAGTGCCTACAAGCTGAGAGTACCTACAATCTAAGAGTGCCTACAATCTGAGAGTACCAACAATCTGAGAGTACCTACAATCTGAGAGTACCTACAAGCTGAGAGTGCCCACAAACTGGGAGTGCCTACAAGCTGAGATTACCTACAAGCTGAGTACCTACAAGCTGAGAGTACCTACAAACTGAGAGTGCCTACAGGCTGAGAGTGCCTACAAGTTGAGAGTACCTACAAACTGAGTGCCTACAAGCTGAGAGTACCTACAAGCTGAGAGTACCTACAAGCGGAGAGTGCCTACAAGCTGAGAGTACCTACAATCTGAGAGTGCCTACAACCTGAGAGTGCCTACAAACTGAGAGTACCTACAAGCTGAGAGTACCTACAGACTGAGAGTGCCTACAAGCTGAGAGTACCTACAGGCTGAGAGTGCCTACAAGCTGAGAGTACCTACAAGCTGACAGTACCTACAAGCTGAGAGTGCCTACAAGCTGAGAGTGCCTACAAGCTGAGTACCTACAAGCTGAGAGTGCCTACAAGCTGAGAGTACCTACAATCTAAGAGTGCCTACAATCTGAGAGTAACTACAATCTGAGAGTACCTACAATCTGAGAGTACCTACAGACTGAGAGTGCCTACAAGCTGAGAGTACCTACAGGCTGAGAGTGCCTACAAGCTGAGAGTACCTACAAGCTGACAGTACCTACAAGCTGAGAGTGCCTACAAGCTGAGAGTGCCTACAAGCTGAGTACCTACAAGCTGAGAGTGCCTACAAGCTGAGAGTACCTACAATCTAAGAGTGCCTACAATCTGAGAGTAACTACAATCTGAGAGTACCTACAATCTGAGAGTGCCTACAAGCAGAGAGTGCCTACAAACGGAGTGCCTACAAGCTGAGAGTACCTACAAGCTGAGAGTACCTACAAGCTGAGAGTACCTACAAACTGAGTGCGTACAAGCTGAGAGTACCTACAAGCTGAGAGTACCTACAATCTGAGAGTACCTACAATCTGAGAGTACCTACAAGCTGAGAGTACCTTCAAGTACCTACAAGATGAGAGTACCTACAAGCTGAGAGTACCTACAATCTGAGAGTACCTACAATCTGAGAGTACCTACAAGCTGAGAGTACCTTCAAGTACCTACAAGATGAGAGTACCTACAAGCTGAGAGTACCTACAAGCTGAGAATGCCCACAAACTGGGAGTGCCTACAAGCTGAGATTACCTACAAGCTGAGTACCTACAAGCTGAGAGTACCTACAAACTGAGAGTGCCTACAGGCTGAGAGTGCCTACAAGTTGAGAGTACCTACAAACTGAGTGCCTACAAGCTGAGAGTACCTACAAGCTGAGAGTACCTACAAGCGGAGAGTGCCTACAAGCTGAGAGTACCTACAATCTTAGAGTGCCTACAACCTGAGAGTGCCTACAAACTGAGAGTACCTACAAGCTGAGAGTACCTACAGACTGAGAGTGCCTACAAGCTGAGAGTACCTACAGGCTGAGAGTGCCTACAAGCTGAGAGTACCTACAAGCTGACAGTACCTACAAGCTGAGAGTGCCTACAAGTTGAGAGTGCCTACAAGCTGAGTACCTACAAGCTGAGAGTGCCTACAAGCTGAGAGTACCTACAATCTAAGAGTGCCTACAATCTGAGAGTACCAACAATCTGAGAGTACCTACAATCTGAGAGTACCTACAAGCAGAGAGTGCCTACAAACGGAGTGCCTACAAGCTGAGAGTACCTACAAGCTGAGAGTACCTACAATCTGAGAGTACCTACAATCTGAGAGTACCTACAAGCAGAGAGTGCCTACAAACGGAGTGCCTACAAGCTGAGAGTACCTACAAGCTGAGAGTACCTACAAGCTGAGAGTACCTACAAACTGAGTGCGTACAAGCTGAGAGTACCTACAGGCTGAGAGTGCCTACAAGTTGAGAGTACCTACAAACTGAGTGCGTACAAGCTGAGAGTACCTACAAGCTGAGAGTGCCTACAAACTGAGAGTACCTACAAGCTGAGAGTATCTACAATCTGAGAGTGCCTACAAGCTGAGAGTGCCTACAAGCTGAGAGTGCCTACAAGCTGAGAGTGCCTACAAGCTGAGAGTACCTACAAGCTTAGAGTACCTACAAACGGAGAGTACCTACAAGCTGAGAGTACCTTCAAGTACCTACAAGATGAGAGTACCTACAAGCTGAGAGTACCTACAAGCTGAGAGTGCCCACAAACTGGGAGTGCCTACAAGCTGAGATTACCTACAAGCTGAGTACCTACAAGCTGAGAGTACCTACAAACTGAGAGTGCCTACAGGCTGAGAGTGCCTACAAGTTGAGAGTACCTACAAACTGAGTGCCTACAAGCTGAGAGTACCTACAAGCTGAGAGTACCTACAAGCGGAGAGTGCCTACAAGCTGAGAGTACCTACAATCTGAGAGTGCCTACAGGCTGAGAGTGCCTACAGGCTGAGAGTGCCTACAAGCTGAGTGCCTACAAGCTGAGAGTACCTACAAGCTGAGAGTGCCTACAAACTGAGAGTACCTACAAGCTGAGAGTACCTACAAGCTGAGAGTACCTACAGGCTGAGAGTGCCTACAAGCTGAGAGTACCTACAAGCTGAGAGTACCTACAAGCTGAGCGTACCAACAAGCTGAGCGTACCTACAAACTGGGAATGCCTACAAGCTGAGCGTACCAACAAGCTGAGCGTACCAACAAGCTGAGAGTGCCTACAAGCGGAGAGTACCTACAAGCAGAGAGTACCTACAAGCAGAGAGTACCTACAAACTGAGTGCATACAAGCTGAGAGTACCTACAAGTACCTACAAGATGAGTACCTTCAAGCTGAGAGTGCCTACAAGCTGAGAGTACCTACAAGCAGAGAGTACCTACAAACTGAGTGCCTACAAGCTGAGACTACCTACAAGCGGAGAGTACCTACAAGCTGAGAGTACCTTCAAGTACCTACAAGATGAGAGTACCTACAAGCTGAGAGTACCTACAAGCTGAGAGTGCCCACAAATTGGGAGTGCCTACAAGCTGAGAGTACCTACAAGCTGAGAGTACCTACAAACTGAGAGTGCCTACAGGCTGAGAGTGCCTACAAGCTGAGAGTGCCTACAGGCTGAGAGTGCCTACAAGCTGAGAGTACCTACAAGCTGAGTGCCTACAACCTGAGAGTGCCTACAAACTGAGAGTACCTACAAGCTGAGAGTACCTACAGGCTGAGAGTGCCTACAAGCTGAGAGTACCTACAAGCTGAGAGTACCTACAAGCTGAGAGTACCTACAGGCTTAGAGTGCCTACAAGCTGAGAGTACCTACAAGCTGAGTGCCTACAACCTGAGAGTGCCTACAAACTGAGAGTACCTACAAGCTGAGAGTACCTACAAGCTGAGAGTGCCTACAAGCTGAGTACCTACAAGCTGAGAGTGCCTACAAGCTGATAGTACCTACAAGCTGAGTACCTACAAGATGAGAGTACCTACAAGCTGAGAGTACCTACAAGCTGAGAGTGCCTACATGCTGAGGGTGCCTACAAGATGAGAGTGCCTACAAGCTGAGAGTACCTACAAGCTGAGAGTACCTACAAGCGGAGAGTACCTTCAAGTACCTACAAGATGAGAGTGCCTACAAGCTGAGAGTACCTACAAACTGGGAATGCCTACAAGCTGAGCGTACCAACAAGCTGAGCGTACCAACAAGCTGAGAGTGCCTACAAGCGGAGAGTGCCTACAAGCTGAGAGTACCTACAAGCTGAGAGTACCTACAAGCTGAGAGTACCTACAAACTGAGTGCGTACAAGCTGAGAGTACCTACAAGCTGAGAGTGCCTACAAACTGAGAGTACCTACAAGCTGAGAGTATCTACAATCTGAGAGTGCCTACAAGCTGAGAGTGCCTACAAGCTGAGAGTGCCTACAATCTGAGAGTGCCTACAAGCTGAGAGTACCTACAAGCTGAGAGTACCTACAAACGGAGAGTACCTACAAGCTGAGAGTACCTTCAAGTACCTACAAGATGAGAGTACCTACAAGCTGAGAGTACCTACAAGCTGAGAGTGCCCACAAACTGGGAGTGCCTACAAGCTGAGATTACCTACAAGCTGAGTACCTACAAGCTGAGAGTACCTACAAACTGAGAGTGCCTACAGGCTGAGAGTGCCTACAAGTTGAGAGTACCTACAAACTGAGTGCCTACAAGCTGAGAGTACCTACAAGCTGAGAGTACCTACAAGCGGAGAGTGCCTACAAGCTGAGAGTACCTACAATCTGAGAGTGCCTACAGGCTGAGAGTGCCTACAGGCTGAGAGTGCCTACAAGCTGAGTGCCTACAAGCTGAGAGTACCTACAAGCTGAGAGTGCCTACAAACTGAGAGTACCTACAAGCTGAGAGTACCTACAAGCTGAGAGTACCTACAGGCTGAGAGTGCCTACAAGCTGAGAGTACCTACAAGCTGAGAGTACCTACAAGCTGAGCGTACCAACAAGCTGAGCGTACCTACAAACTGGGAATGCCTACAAGCTGAGCGTACCAACAAGCTGAGCGTACCAACAAGCTGAGAGTGCCTACAAGCGGAGAGTACCTACAAGCAGAGAGTACCTACAAGCAGAGAGTACCTACAAACTGAGTGCATACAAGCTGAGAGTACCTACAAGTACCTACAAGATGAGTACCTTCAAGCTGAGAGTGCCTACAAGCTGAGAGTACCTACAAGCTGAGAATGCCTACAAGCTGAGAGTACCTACAAGCTGAGAGTGCCCACAAACTGGGAGTGCCTACAAGCTGAGAGTACCTACAAGCTGAGAGTACCTACAAACTGAGAGTGCCTACAGGCTGAGAGTGCCTACAAGCTGAGAGTGCCTACAGGCTGAGAGTGCCTACAGGCTGAGAGTGCCTACAAGCTGAGAGTACCTTCAAGTACCTACAAGATGAGAGTACCTACAAGCTGAGAGTACCTACAAGCTGAGAGTACCTACAAGCTTAGAGTGCCTTCAAGCTGAGAGTGCCTACAAGCTGAGTGCCTACAAGCTGAGAATGACTACAAGCTGAGAATGCCTACAAGCTGAGAGTGCCTACAAGCTGAGAGTGCCTACAAGCTGAGAGTGCCTACAAGCTGAGAGTGCCTACAAGCTGAGAGTACCTACAAGCTGAGTGCCTACAAGCTGAGAGTGCCTACAAACTGAGAGTGCCTACAGGCTGAGAGTACATACAAACAGAGTGCCTACAAGCTGAGAGTACCTACAAGCTGAGAGTACCTTCAAGTACCTACAACATGAGAGTACCTACAAGCTGAGAGTACCTACAAGCTGAGAGTGCCTACAAGCTGAGAGTGCCTACAAGCTGAGAGTGCCTACAAGCTGAGAGTGCCTACAAGCTGAGAGTACTTACAAGCTGAGAGTACCTACAAGCGGAGAGTACCTTCAAGTACCTACAAGATGAGAGTGCCTACAAGCAGAGAGTACCTACAAACTGGGAATGCCTACAAACTAAGATTACCTACAAGCTGAGTACCTACAAGCTGAGAGTACCTACAAGCTGAGTACCTACAAGCTGAGAGTACCTACAAGCTGAGAGTACCTACAAGCTGAGAGTACCTACAAGCTGAGTACCTACAAGCTGAGAGTACCAACAAGCTGAGAGTGCCTACAAGCTGAGAGTACCTACAAGCTGAGAGTACCTACAAGCTGAGAGTGCCTACAAGCTGAGAGTACCTACAATCTGAGAGTGCCTACAATCTGAGAGTGCCTACAATCTGAGAGTACCTACAATCTGAGAGTACCTACAATCTGAGAGTACCTACAAGCAGAGAGTGCCTACAAATTGAGTGCCTACAAGCTGAGAGTACCTACAAGACTAGAGTACCTACAAGCTTAGAGTGCCTTCAAGCTGTGAGTGCCTACAAGCTGAGAGTACCTACAGGCTGAGAGTACCTACAGGCTGAGAGTGCCTACAAGCTGAGAGTACCTACAAGCTGAGAGTGCCTACAAGCTGAGAGTGCCTACAAGCTGAGAGTGCCTACAAGCTGAGTACCTACAAGCTGAGAGTGCCTACAAGCTGAGAGTGCCTACAAGCTGAGAGTGCCTACAAGCGGAGAGTACCTACAAGCAGAGAGTACCTACAAACTGAGTGCATACAAGCTGAGAGTACCTACAAGTACCTACAAGATGAGTACCTTGAAGCTGAGAGTGCCTACAAGCTGAGAGTACCTACAAGCGGAGGGTACCTACAAGCTGAGAGTACCTTCAAGTACCTACAAGATGAGAGTACCTACAAGCTGAGAGTACCTACAAGCTGAGAGTACCTTCAAGTACCTACAAGCAGAGAGTACCTACAAACTGAGTGCCTACAAGCTGAGAGTACCTACAAGCGGAGAGTACCTACAAGCTGAGAGTACCTTCAAGTACCTACAAGATGAGAGTACCTACAAGCTGAGAGTACCTACAAGCTGAGAGTGCCCACAATCTGGGAGTGCCTACAAGCTGAGAGTACCTACAAGCTGAGAGTACCTACAAACTGAGAGTGCCTACAGGCTGAGAGTGCCTGCAAGCTGAGAGTGCCTACAGGCTGAGAGTGCCTACAGGCTGAGAGTGCCTACAAGCTGAGAGTACCTACAAACTGAGTGTCTACAAGCTGAGAGTACCTACAAGCTGAGTGCCTACAACCTGAGAGTGCCTACAAACTGAGAGTACCTACAAGCTGAGAGTACCTACAGGCTGAGAGTGCCTACAAGCTGAGAGTACCTACAAGCTGAGAGTACCTACAAGCTGAGAGTGCCTACAAGCTGAGAGTGCCTACAAGCTGAGTACCTACAAGCTGAGAGTGCCTACAAGCTGAGAGTACCTACAATCTGAGAGTGCCTACAATCTGAGAGTACCTACAAGCAGAGAGTGCCTACAATCTGAGAGTACCTACAAGCAGAGAGTGCCTACAAACGGAGTGCCTACAAGCTGAGAGTACCTACAAGCTGAGCGTACCAACAAGCTGAGCGTACCAACAAGCTGAGCGTACCAACAAGCTGAGAGTGCCTACAAGCTGAGAGTGCCTACAAGCGGAGAGTACCTACAAGCAGAGAGTACCTACAAACTGAGAGTACCTACAAACTGAGTGCATACAAGCTGAGAGTACCTACAAGTACCTACAAGATGAGTACCTTCAAGCTGAGAGTGCCTACAAGCTGAGAGTACCTACAAACTGAGTGCCTACAAGCTGAGAGTACCTACAAGCGGAGAGTACCTACAAGCTGAGAGTACCTTCAAGTACCTACAAGATGAGAGTACCTACAAGCTGAGAGTACCTACAAGCTGAGAGTGCCCACAAACTGGGAGTGCCTACAGGCTGAGAGTGCCTACAGGCTGAGAGTGCCTACAAGCTGAGAGTGCCTACAGGCTGAGAGTGCCTACAGGCTGAGAGTGCCTTCAAGCTGAGAGTACCTACAAACTGAGTACCTACAAGCTGAGAGTACCTACAAGCTGAGAGTACCTACAAGCTGAGAGTACCTACAGACTGAGAGTGCCTACAAGCTGAGAGTACCTACAAGCTGAGTGCCTACAACCTGAGAGTGCCTACAAACTGAGAGTACCTACAAGCTGAGAGTACCTACAGGCTGAGAGTGCCTACAAGCTGAGAGTACCTACAAGCTGACAGTACCTACAAGCTGAGAGTGCCTACAAGCTGAGAGTGCCTACAAGCTGAGTACCTACAAGCTGAGAGTGCCTACAAGCTGAGAGTACCTACAATCTAAGAGTGCCTACAATCTGAGAGTACCTACAATCTGAGAGTACCTACAATCTGAGAGTACCTACAAGCAGAGAGTGCCTACAAACGGAGTGCCTACAAGCTGAGAGTACCTACAAGCTGAGAGTACCTACAAGCTGAGAGTACCTACAAACTGAGTGCGTACAAGCTGAGAGTACCTACAAGCTGAGAGTACCTACAATCTGAGAGTACCTACAATCTGAGAGTACCTACAAGCAGAGAGTGCCTACAAGCGGAGTGCCTACAAGCTGAGAGTACCTACAAGCTGAGAGTACCTACAAGCTGAGAGTACCTACAAACTGAGTGCGTACAAGCTGAGAGTACCTACAGGCTGAGAGTGCCTACAAGTTGAGAGTACCTACAAACTGAGTGCGTACAAGCTGAGAGTACCTACAAGCTGAGAGTGCCTACAAACTGAGAGTACCTACAAGCTGAGAGTATCTACAATCTGAGAGTGCCTACAAGCTGAGAGTGCCTACAAGCTGAGAGTGCCTACAAGCTGAGAGTGCCTACAAGCTGAGAGTACCTACAAGCTGAGAGTACCTACAAACGGAGAGTACCTACAAGCTGAGAGTACCTTCAAGTACCTACAAGATGAGAGTACCTACAAGCTGAGAGTACCTACAAGCTGAGAGTGCCCACAAACTGGGAGTGCCTACAAGCTGAGATTACCTACAAGCTGAGTACCTACAAGCTGAGAGTACCTACAAACTGAGAGTGCCTACAGGCTGAGAGTGCCTACAAGTTGAGAGTACCTACAAACTGAGTGCCTACAAGCTGAGAGTACCTACAAGCTGAGAGTACCTACAAGCGGAGAGTGCCTACAAGCTGAGAGTACCTACAATCTGAGAGTGCCTACAACCTGAGAGTGCCTACAAACTGAGAGTACCTACAAGCTGAGAGTACCTACAGACTGAGAGTGCCTACAAGCTGAGAGTACCTACAGGCTGAGAGTGCCTACAAGCTGAGAGTACCTACAAGCTGACAGTACCTACAAGCTGAGAGTACCTACAAGCGGAGAGTACCTACAAGCTGAGAGTACCTTCAAGTACCTACAAGATGAGAGTGCCTACAAGTTGAGAGTACCTACAAACTGAGTGCCTACAAGCTGAGAGTACCTACAAGCTGAGAGTACCTACAAGCGGAGAGTGCCTACAAGCTGAGAGTACCTACAATCTGAGAGTGCCTACAACCTGAGAGTGCCTACAAACTGAGAGTACCTACAAGCTGAGAGTACCTACAGACTGAGAGTGCCTACAAGCTGAGAGTACCTACAGGCTGAGAGTGCCTACAAGCTGAGAGTACCATACAAGCTGACAGTACCTACAAGCTGAGAGTGCCTACAAGCTGAGAGTGCCTACAAGCTGAGTACCTACAAGCTGAGAGTGCCTTCAAGCTGAGAGTACCTACAATCTAAGAGTGCCTAAAATCTGAGAGTAACTACAATCTGAGAGTACCTACAATCTGAGAGTACCTACAAGCAGAGAGTGCCTACAAACGGAGTGCCTACAAGCTGAGAGTACCTACAAGCTGAGAGTACCTACAAGCTGAGAGTACCTACAAACGGAGTGCGTACAAGCTGAGAGTACCTACAAGCTGAGAGTACCTACAATCTGAGAGTACCTACAATCTGAGAGTACCTACAAGCTGAGAGTACCTTCAAGTACCTACAAGATGAGAGTACCTACAAGCTGAGAGTACCTACAAGCTGAGAGTACCTACAGACTGAGAGTGCCTACAAGCTGAGAGTACCTACAAGCTGAGTGCCTACAACCTGAGAGTGCCTACAAACTGAGAGTGCCTACAAGCTGAGAGTACCTACAGGCTGAGAGTGCCTACAAGCTGAGAGTACCTACAAGCTGACAGTACCTACAAGCTGAGAGTACCTACAAGCTGAGAGTACCTACAATCTGAGAGTACCTACAATCTGAGAGTACCTACAAGCGGAGAGTACCTTCAAGTACCTACAAGATGAGAGTACCTACAAGCTGAGAGTACCTACAAGCTGAGAGTGCCCACAAACTGGGAGTGCCTACAAGCTGAGATTACCTACAAGCTGAGTACCTACAAGCTGAGAGTACCTACAAACTGAGAGTGCCTACAGGCTGAGAGTGCCTACAAGTTGAGAGTACCTACAAACTGAGTGCCTACAAGCTGAGAGTACCTACAAGCTGAGAGTACCTACAAGCGGAGAGTGCCTACAAGCTGAGAGTACCTACAATCTGAGAGTGCCTACAACCTGAGAGTGCCTACAAACTGAGAGTACCTACAAGCTGAGAGTACCTACAGACTGAGAGTGCCTACAAGCTGAGAGTACCTACAGGCTGAGAGTGCCTACAAGCTGAGAGTACCTACAAGCTGACAGTACCTACAAGCTGAGAGTGCCTACAAGCTGAGAGTACCTACAAGCTGACAGTACCTACAAGCTGAGAGTGCCTACAAGCTGAGAGTGCCTACAAGCTGAGTACCTACAAGCTGAGAGTGCCTACAAGCTGAGAGTACCTACAATCTAAGAGTGCCTACAATCTGAGAGTAACTACAATCTGAGAGTACCTACAATCTGAGAGTACCTACAAGCAGAGAGTGCCTACAAACGGAGTGCCTACAAGCTGAGAGTACCTACAAGCTGAGAGTACCTACAAGCTGAGAGTACCTACAAACTGAGTGCGTACAAGCTGAGAGTACCTACAAGCTGAGAGTACCTACAATCTGAGAGTACCTACAATCTGAGAGTACCTACAAGCTGAGAGTACCTTCAAGTACCTACAAGATGAGAGTACCTACAAGCTGAGAGTACCTACAAGCTGAGAGTGCCCACAAACTGGGAGTGCCTACAAGCTGAGATTACCTACAAGCTGAGTACCTACAAGCTGAGAGTACCTACAAACTGAGAGTGCCTACAGGCTGAGAGTGCCTACAAGTTGAGAGTACCTACAAACTGAGTGCCTACAAGCTGAGAGTACCTACAAGCTGAGAGTACCTACAAGCGGAGAGTGCCTACAAGCTGAGAGTACCTACAATCTGAGAGTGCCTACAACCTGAGAGTGCCTACAAACTGAGAGTACCTACAAGCTGAGAGTACCTACAGACTGAGAGTGCCTACAAGCTGAGAGTACCTACAGGCTGAGAGTGCCTACAAGCTGAGAGTACCTACAAGCTGACAGTACCTACAAGCTGAGAGTGCCTACAAGCTGAGAGTGCCTACAAGCTGAGTACCTACAAGCTGAGAGTGCCTACAAGCTGAGAGTACCTACAATCTAAGAGTGCCTACAATCTGAGAGTACCAACAATCTGAGAGTACCTACAATCTGAGAGTACCTACAAGCTGAGAGTGCCCACAAACTGGGAGTGCCTACAAGCTGAGATTACCTACAAGCTGAGTACCTACAAGCTGAGAGTACCTACAAACTGAGAGTGCCTACAGGCTGAGAGTGCCTACAAGTTGAGAGTACCTACAAACTGAGTGCCTACAAGCTGAGAGTACCTACAAGCTGAGAGTACCTACAAGCGGAGAGTGCCTACAAGCTGAGAGTACCTACAATCTGAGAGTGCCTACAACCTGAGAGTGCCTACAAACTGAGAGTACCTACAAGCTGAGAGTACCTACAGACTGAGAGTGCCTACAAGCTGAGAGTACCTACAGGCTGAGAGTGCCTACAAGCTGAGAGTACCTACAAGCTGACAGTACCTACAAGCTGAGAGTGCCTACAAGCTGAGAGTGCCTACAAGCTGAGTACCTACAAGCTGAGAGTGCCTACAAGCTGAGAGTACCTACAATCTAAGAGTGCCTACAATCTGAGAGTAACTACAATCTGAGAGTACCTACAATCTGAGAGTACCTACAGACTGAGAGTGCCTACAAGCTGAGAGTACCTACAGGCTGAGAGTGCCTACAAGCTGAGAGTACCTACAAGCTGACAGTACCTACAAGCTGAGAGTGCCTACAAGCTGAGAGTGCCTACAAGCTGAGTACCTACAAGCTGAGAGTGCCTACAAGCTGAGAGTACCTACAATCTAAGAGTGCCTACAATCTGAGAGTAACTACAATCTGAGAGTACCTACAATCTGAGAGTGCCTACAAGCAGAGAGTGCCTACAAACGGAGTGCCTACAAGCTGAGAGTACCTACAAGCTGAGAGTACCTACAAGCTGAGAGTACCTACAAACTGAGTGCGTACAAGCTGAGAGTACCTACAAGCTGAGAGTACCTACAATCTGAGAGTACCTACAATCTGAGAGTACCTACAAGCTGAGAGTACCTTCAAGTACCTACAAGATGAGAGTACCTACAAGCTGAGAGTACCTACAATCTGAGAGTACCTACAATCTGAGAGTACCTACAAGCTGAGAGTACCTTCAAGTACCTACAAGATGAGAGTACCTACAAGCTGAGAGTACCTACAAGCTGAGAATGCCCACAAACTGGGAGTGCCTACAAGCTGAGATTACCTACAAGCTGAGTACCTACAAGCTGAGAGTACCTACAAACTGAGAGTGCCTACAGGCTGAGAGTGCCTACAAGTTGAGAGTACCTACAAACTGAGTGCCTACAAGCTGAGAGTACCTACAAGCTGAGAGTACCTACAAGCGGAGAGTGCCTACAAGCTGAGAGTACCTACAATCTTAGAGTGCCTACAACCTGAGAGTGCCTACAAACTGAGAGTACCTACAAGCTGAGAGTACCTACAGACTGAGAGTGCCTACAAGCTGAGAGTACCTACAGGCTGAGAGTGCCTACAAGCTGAGAGTACCTACAAGCTGACAGTACCTACAAGCTGAGAGTGCCTACAAGCTGAGAGTGCCTACAAGCTGAGTACCTACAAGCTGAGAGTGCCTACAAGCTGAGAGTACCTACAATCTAAGAGTGCCTACAATCTGAGAGTACCAACAATCTGAGAGTACCTACAATCTGAGAGTACCTACAAGCAGAGAGTGCCTACAAACGGAGTGCCTACAAGCTGAGAGTACCTACAAGCTGAGAGTACCTACAATCTGAGAGTACCTACAATCTGAGAGTACCTACAAGCAGAGAGTGCCTACAAACGGAGTGCCTACAAGCTGAGAGTACCTACAAGCTGAGAGTACCTACAAGCTGAGAGTACCTACAAACTGAGTGCGTACAAGCTGAGAGTACCTACAGGCTGAGAGTGCCTACAAGTTGAGAGTACCTACAAACTGAGTGCGTACAAGCTGAGAGTACCTACAAGCTGAGAGTGCCTACAAACTGAGAGTACCTACAAGCTGAGAGTATCTACAATCTGAGAGTGCCTACAAGCTGAGAGTGCCTACAAGCTGAGAGTGCCTACAAGCTGAGAGTGCCTACAAGCTGAGAGTACCTACAAGCTGAGAGTACCTACAAACGGAGAGTACCTACAAGCTGAGAGTACCTTCAAGTACCTACAAGATGAGAGTACCTACAAGCTGAGAGTACCTACAAGCTGAGAGTGCCCACAAACTGGGAGTGCCTACAAGCTGAGATTACCTACAAGCTGAGTACCTACAAGCTGAGAGTACCTACAAACTGAGAGTGCCTACAGTCTGAGAGTGCCTACAAGTTGAGAGTACCTACAATCTGAGTGCCTACAAGCTGAGAGTACCTACAAGCTGAGAGTACCTACAAGCGGAGAGTGCCTACAAGCTGAGAGTACCTACAATCTGAGAGTGCCTACAGGCTGAGAGTGCCTACAGGCTGAGAGTGCCTACAAGCTGAGTGCCTACAAGCTGAGAGTACCTACAAGCTGAGAGTGCCTACAAACTGAGAGTACCTACAAGCTGAGAGTACCTACAAGCTGAGAGTACCTACAGGCTGAGAGTGCCTACAAGCTGAGAGTACCTACAAGCTGAGAGTACCTACAAGCTGAGCGTACCAACAAGCTGAGCGTACCTACAAACTGGGAATGCCTACAAGCTGAGCGTACCAACAAGCTGAGCGTACCAACAAGCTGAGAGTGCCTACAAGCGGAGAGTACCTACAAGCAGAGAGTACCTACAAGCAGAGAGTACCTACAAACTGAGTGCATACAAGCTGAGAGTACCTACAAGTACCTACAAGATGAGTACCTTCAAGCTGAGAGTGCCTACAAGCTGAGAGTACCTACAAGCAGAGAGTACCTACAAACTGAGTGCCTACAAGCTGAGACTACCTACAAGCGGAGAGTACCTACAAGCTGAGAGTACCTACAAGTACCTACAAGATGAGAGTACCTACAAGCTGAGAGTACCTACAAGCTGAGAGTGCCCACAAATTGGGAGTGCCTACAAGCTGAGAGTACCTACAAGCTGAGAGTACCTACAAACTGAGAGTGCCTACAGGCTGAGAGTGCCTACAAGCTGAGAGTGCCTACAGGCTGAGAGTGCCTACAAGCTGAGAGTACCTACAAGCTGAGTGCCTACAACCTGAGAGTGCCTACAAACTGAGAGTACCTACAAGCTGAGAGTACCTACAGGCTGAGAGTGCCTACAAGCTGAGAGTACCTACAAGCTGAGAGTACCTACAAGCTGAGAGTACCTACAGGCTTAGAGTGCCTACATGCTGAGGGTGCCTACAAGATGAGAGTGCCTACAAGCTGAGAGTACCTACAAGCTGAGAGTACCTACAAGCGGAGAGTACCTTCAAGTACCTACAAGATGAGAGTGCCTACAAGCTGAGAGTACCTACAAACTGGGAATGCCTACAAGCTGAGCGTACCAACAAGCTGAGCGTACCAACAAGCTGAGAGTGCCTACAAGCGGAGAGTGCCTACAAGCTGAGAGTACCTACAAGCTGAGAGTACCTACAAGCTGAGAGTACCTACAAACTGAGTGCGTACAAGCTGAGAGTACCTACAAGCTGAGAGTACCTACAATCTGAGAGTACCTACAATCTGAGAGTACCTACAAGCAGAGAGTGCCTACAAACGGAGTGCCTACAAGCTGAGAGTACCTACAAGCTGAGAGTACCTACAAGCTGAGAGTACCTACAAACTGAGTGCGTACAAGCTGAGAGTACCTACAGGCTGAGAGTGCCTACAAGTTGAGAGTACCTACAAACTGAGTGCGTACAAGCTGAGAGTACCTACAAGCTGAGAGTGCCTACAAACTGAGAGTACCTACAAGCTGAGAGTATCTACAATCTGAGAGTGCCTACAAGCTGAGAGTGCCTACAAGCTGAGAGTGCCTACAATCTGAGAGTGCCTACAAGCTGAGAGTACCTACAAGCTGAGAGTACCTTCAAGTACCTACAAGATGAGAGTACCTACAAGCTGAGAGTACCTACAAGCTGAGAGTGCCCACAAACTGGGAGTGCCTACAAGCTGAGATTACCTACAAGCTGAGTACCTACAAGCTGAGAGTACCTACAAACTGAGAGTGCCTACAGGCTGAGAGTGCCTACAAGTTGAGAGTACCTACAAACTGAGTGCCTACAAGCTGAGAGTACCTACAAGCTGAGAGTACCTACAAGCGGAGAGTGCCTACAAGCTGAGAGTACCTACAATCTGAGAGTGCCTACAGGCTGAGAGTGCCTACAGGCTGAGAGTGCCTACAAGCTGAGTGCCTACAAGCTGAGAGTACCTACAAGCTGAGAGTGCCTACAAACTGAGAGTACCTACAAGCTGAGAGTACCTACAAGCTGAGAGTACCTACAGGCTGAGAGTGCCTACAAGCTGAGAGTACCTACAAGCTGAGAGTACCTACAAGCTGAGCGTACCAACAAGCTGAGCGTACCTACAAACTGGGAATGCCTACAAGCTGAGCGTACCAACAAGCTGAGCGTACCAACAAGCTGAGAGTGCCTACAAGCGGAGAGTACCTACAAGCAGAGAGTACCTACAAGCAGAGAGTACCTACAAACTGAGTGCATACAAGCTGAGAGTACCTACAAGTACCTACAAGATGAGTACCTTCAAGCTGAGAGTGCCTACAAGCTGAGAGTACCTACAAGCTGAGAATGCCTACAAGCTGAGAGTACCTACAAGCTGAGAGTGCCCACAAACTGGGAGTGCCTACAAGCTGAGAGTACCTACAAGCTGAGAGTACCTACAAACTGAGAGTGCCTACAGGCTGAGAGTGCCTACAAGCTGAGAGTGCCTACAGGCTGAGAGTGCCTACAGGCTGAGAGTGCCTACAAGCTGAGAGTACCTTCAAGTACCTACAAGATGAGAGTACCTACAAGCTGAGAGTACCTACAAGCTGAGAGTACCTACAAGCTTAGAGTGCCTTCAAGCTGAGAGTGCCTACAAGCTGAGTGCCTACAAGCTGAGAATGACTACAAGCTGAGAATGCCTACAAGCTGAGAGTGCCTACAAGCTGAGAGTGCCTACAAGCTGAGAGTGCCTACAAGCTGAGAGTGCCTACAAGCTGAGAGTACCTACAAGCTGAGTGCCTACAAGCTGAGAGTGCCTACAAACTGAGAGTGCCTACAGGCTGAGAGTACATACAAACAGAGTGCCTACAAGCTGAGAGTACCTACAAGCTGAGAGTACCTTCAAGTACCTACAACATGAGAGTACCTACAAGCTGAGAGTACCTACAAGCTGAGAGTGCCTACAAGCTGAGAGTGCCTACAAGCTGAGAGTGCCTACAAGCTGAGAGTGCCTACAAGCTGAGAGTACTTACAAGCTGAGAGTACCTACAAGCGGAGAGTACCTTCAAGTACCTACAAGATGAGAGTGCCTACAAGCAGAGAGTACCTACAAACTGGGAATGCCCACAAACTAAGATTACCTACAAGCTGAGTACCTACAAGCTGAGAGTACCTACAAGCTGAGTACCTACAAGCTGAGAGTACCTACAAGCTGAGAGTACCTACAAGCTGAGAGTACCTACAAGCTGAGTACCTACAAGCTGAGAGTACCAACAAGCTGAGAGTGCCTACAAGCTGAGAGTACCTACAAACTGAGAGTACCTACAAACTGAGAGTGTCTACAGGCTGAGAGTGCCTACAAGTTGAGAGTACCTACAAACTGAGTGCCTACAAACTGAGAGTGCCTACAAGCTGAGAGTGCCTGCAAGCTGAGAGTACCTACAAGCTGCGAGTACCTACAAGCTGAGAGTGCCTACAAGCTGAGAGTACCTACAAGCTGAGAGTACCTTCAAGTACCTACAAGATGAGAGTACCTACAAGCTGAGAGTACCTACAAGCTGAGAGTGCCTACAAGCTGAGAGTGCCTACAAGCTGAGAGTACTTACAAGCTGAGAGTACCTACAAGCGGAGAGTGCCTTCAAGTACCTACAAGATGAGAGTGCCTACAAGCTGAGAGTACCTACAAACTGGGAATGCCTACAAACTGAGATTACCTACAAGCTGAGTACTTTCAAGCTGAGAGTACCTACAAGCTGAGTACCTACAAGCTGAGAGTACCTAAAAGCTGAGTACCTACAAGCTGAGAGTACCAACAAAGCTGAGTACCTACAAGCTGAGAGTACCAACAAGCTGAGAGTGCCTACAAGCTGAGAGTGCCTACAAGCTGAGAGTACCTACAAGCTGAGAGTACCTACAAACTGAGAGTACCTACAAACTGAGAGTGTCTACAGGCTGAGAGTGCCTACAAGTTGAGAGTACCTACAAACTGAGTGCCTACAAGCTGAGAGTGCCTACAAGCTGAGAGTACCTACAAGCTGCGAGTACCTACAAGCTGAGAGTGCCTACAAGCTGAGAGTGCCTACAAGCTGAGAGTACCTACAAGCTGAGAGTACCTATAAGCTGAGAGTGCCTACAAGCTGAGAGTACCTACAAGCTGAGTACCTACAAGCTGAGAGTACCTACAAGCTGAGAGTACCTACAAGCTGAGTACCTACAAGCTGAGAGTACCAACAAGCTGAGAGTGCCTACAAGCTGAGAGTACCTACAAACTGAGAGTACCTACAAACTGAGAGTGTCTACAGGCTGAGAGTGCCTACAAGTTGAGAGTACCTACAAACTGAGTGCCTACAAGCTGAGAGTGCCTACAAGCTGAGAGTGCCTGCAAGCTGAGAGTACCTACAAGCTGCGAGTACCTACAAGCTGAGAGTGCCTACAAGCTGAGAGTACCTACAAGCTGAGAGTACCTTCAAGTACCTACAAGATGAGAGTACCTACAAGCTGAGAGTACCTACAAGCTGAGAGTGCCTACAAGCTGAGAGTGCCTACAAGCTGAGAGTGCCTACAAGCTGAGAGTACTTACAAGCTGAGAGTACCTACAAGCGGAGAGTACCTTCAAGTACCTACAAGATGAGAGTGCCTACAAGCTGAGAGTACCTACAAACTGGGAATGCCTACAAACTGAGATTACCTACAAGCTGAGTACCTACAAGCTGAGAGTACCTACAAGCTGAGTACCTACAAGCTGAGAGTACCTAAAAGCGGAGTACCTACAAGCTGAGAGTACCAACAAAGCTGAGTACCTACAAGCTGAGAGTACCAACAAGCTGAGAGTGCCTACAAGCTGAGAGTGCCTACAAGCTGAGAGTACCTACAAGCTGAGAGTACCTACAAACTGAGAGTACCTACAAACTGAGAGTGTCTACAGGCTGAGAGTGCCTACAAGTTGAGAGTACCTACAAACTGAGTGCCTACAAGCTGAGAGTGCCTACAAGCTGAGAGTGCCTACAAGCTGAGAGTACCTACAAGCTGCGAGTACCTACAAGCTGAGAGTGCCTACAAGCTGAGAGTGCCTACAAGCTGAGAGTGCCTACAAGCTGAGAGTACCTACAAGCTGAGAGTGCCTACAAGCTGAGAGTACCTACAATCTGAGAGTGCCTACAATCTGAGAGTGCCTACAATCTGAGAGTACCTACAATCTGAGAGTACCTACAATCTGAGAGTACCTACAAGCAGAGAGTGCCTACAAATGGAGTGCCTACAACCTGAGAGTACCTACAAGACTAGAGTACCTACAAGCTTAGAGTGCCTTCAAGCTGAGAGTGCCTACAAGCTGAGTGCCTACAAGCTGAGAGTGCCTACAAGCTGAGAATGCCTACAAGCTGAGTGTACCTTCAAGTACCTACAAGATTAGAGTACCTACAAGCTGAGAGTACCTACAAGCTGAGAGTGCCTACAAGCTGAGAGTACCTACAAGCTGAGAGTACCTACAAGCTGAGAGTACCTACAAGCGGAGAGTACCTACAAACTGAGAGTACCTTCAAGTACCTACAAGATGAGAGTACCTACAAGCTGACAGTGCCTACAAACTGAGATTACCTACAAGCTGAGTACCTACAAGCTGAGAGTACCTACAAGCTGAGTACCTACAAGCTGAGAGTACCTAAAAGTTGAGTACCTACAAGCTGAGAGTACCAACAAAGCTGAGTACCTACAAGCTGAGAGTACCAACAAGCTGAGAGTGCCTACAAGCTGAGAGTGCCTACAAGCTGAGAGTACCTACAAGCTGAGAGTACCTACAAACTGAGAGTACCTACAAACTGAGAGTGTCTACAGGCTGAGAGTGCCTACAAGTTGAGAGTACCTACAAACTGAGTGCCTACAAGCTGAGAGTGCCTACAAGCTGAGAGTGCCTACAAGCTGAGAGTACCTACAAGCTGTGAGTACCTACAAGCTGAGAGTGCCTACAAGCTGAGAGTGCCTACAAGCTGAGAGTACCTACAAGCTGAGAGTACCTACAAGCTGAGAGTACCTACAAGCTGAGAGTGCCTACAAGCTGAGAGTACCTACAATCTGAGAGTGCCTACAATCTGAGAGTGCCTACAATCTGAGAGTACCTACAATCTGAGAGTACCTACAATCTGAGAGTACCTACAAGCAGAGAGTGCCTACAAATTGAGTGCCTACAAGCTGAGAGTACCTACAAGACTAGAGTACCTACAAGCTTAGAGTGCCTTCAAGCTGTGAGTGCCTACAAGCTGAGAGTGCCTACAAGCTGAGAATGCCTACAAGCTGAGCGTACCTTCAAGTACCTACAAGATGAGAGTACCTACAAGCTGAGAGTACCTACAAACTGGGAATGCCTACAAACTGAGATTACCTACAAGCTGAGTACCTACAAGCTGAGAGTACCTACAAGCTGAGTACCTACAAGCTGAGAGTACCTAAAAGCTGAGTACCTACAAGCTGAGAGTACCAACAAAGCTGAGTACCTACAAGCTGAGAGTACCAACAAGCTGAGAGTGCCTACAAGCTGAGAGTGCCTACAAGCTGAGAGTACCTACAAGCTGAGAGTACCTACAAACTGAGAGTACCTACAAACTGAGAGTGTCTACAGGCTGAGAGTGCCTACAAGTTGAGAGTACCTACAAACTGAGTGCCTACAAGCTGAGAGTGCCTACAAGCTGAGAGTGCCTACAAGCTGAGAGTACCTACAAGCTGCGAGTACCTACAAGCTGAGAGTGCCTACAAGCTGAGAGTGCCTACAAGCTGAGAGTACCTACAAGCTGAGAGTGCCTACAAGCTGAGAGTACCTACAAGCTGAGAGTGCCTACAAGCTGAGAGTACCTACAATCTGAGAGTGCCTACAATCTGAGAGTGCCTACAATCTGAGAGTACCTACAATCTGAGAGTACCTACAATCTGAGAGTACCTACAAGCAGAGAGTGCCTACAAATGGAGTGCCTACAACCTGAGAGTACCTACAAGACTAGAGTACCTACAAGCTTAGAGTGCCTTCAAGCTGAGAGTGCCTACAAGCTGAGTGCCTACAAGCTGAGAGTGCCTACAAGCTGAGAATGCCTACAAGCTGAGTGTACCTTCAAGTACCTACAAGATTAGAGTACCTACAAGCTGAGAGTACCTACAAGCTGAGAGTGCCTACAAGCTGAGAGTACCTACAAGCTGAGAGTACCTACAAGCTGAGAGTACCTACAAGCGGAGAGTACCTACAAACTGAGAGTACCTTCAAGTACCTACAAGATGAGAGTACCTACAAGCTGACAGTGCCTACAAACTGAGATTACCTACAAGCTGAGTACCTACAAGCTGAGAGTACCTACAAGCTGAGTACCTACAAGCTGAGAGTACCTAAAAGTTGAGTACCTACAAGCTGAGAGTACCAACAAAGCTGAGTACCTACAAGCTGAGAGTACCAACAAGCTGAGAGTGCCTACAAGCTGAGAGTGCCTACAAGCTGAGAGTACCTACAAGCTGAGAGTACCTACAAGCTGAGCGTACCTTCAAGTACCTACAAGATGAGAGTACCTACAAGCTGAGAGTACCTACAAGCTGAGAGTACCTACAAGCTTAGAGTGCCTTCAAGCTGAGAGTGCCTACAAGCTGAGTGCCTACAAGCTGAGAATGACTACAAGCTGAGAATGCCTACAAGCTGAGAGTGCCTACAAGCTGAGAGTGCCTACAAGCTGAGAGTGCCTACAAGCTGAGAGTGCCTACAAGCTGAGAGTACCTACAAGCTGAGTGCCTACAAGCTGAGAGTGCCTACAAGCTGAGAGTGCCTACAAGCTGAGAGTGCCTACAAACAGAGTACCTACAAGCTGAGAGTACCTTCAAGTACCTACAAGATGAGAGTACCTACAAGCTGAGAGGACCTACAAGCTGAGAGTGCCTACAAGCTGAGAGTGCCTACAAGCTGAGAGTGCCTACAAGCTGAGAGTACTTACAAGCTGAGAGTACCTACAAGCGGAGAGTACCTTCAAGTACCTACAAGATGAGAGTGCCTACAAGCAGCGAGTACCTACAAACTGGGAATGCCTACAAACTGAGATTACCTACAAGCTGAGTACCTACAAGCTGAGAGTACCTACAAGCTGAGTACCTACAAGCTGAGAGTACCTACAAGCTGAGTACCTACAAGCTGAGAGTACCAACAAGCTGAGAGTGCCTACAAGCTGAGAGTACCTACAAACTGAGAGTACCTACAAACTGAGAGTGTCTACAGGCTGAGAGTGCCTACAAGTTGAGAGTACCTACACACTGAGTGCCTACAAGCTGAGAGTGCCTACAAGCTGAGAGTGCCTACAAGCTGAGAGTGCCTGCAAGCTGAGAGTACCTACAAGCTGAGAGTGCCTACAAGCTGAGAGTACCTACAAGCTGAGAGTACCTTCAAGTACCTACAAGATGAGAGTACCTACAAGCTGAGAGTACCTACAAGCTGAGAGTGCCTACAAGCTGAGAGTGCCTACAAGCTGAGAGTGCCTACAAGCTGAGAGTACTTACAAGCTGAGAGTACCTACAAGCGGAGAGTACCTTCAAGTACCTACAAGATGAGAGTGCCTACAAGCTGAGAGTACCTACAAACTGGGAATGCCTACAAACTGAGATTACCTACAAGCTGAGTACCTACAAGCTGAGAGTACCTACAAGCTGAGTACCTACAAGCTGAGAGTACCTAAAAGCTGAGTACCTACAAGCTGAGAGTACCAACAAAGCTGAGTACCTACAAGCTGAGAGTACCAACAAGCTGAGAGTGCCTACAAGCTGAGAGTGCCTACAAGCTGAGAGTACCTACAAGCTGAGAGTACCTACAAACTGAGAGTACCTACAAACTGAGAGTGTCTACAGGTTGAGAGTACCTACAAACTGAGTGCCTACAAGCTGAGAGTGCCTACAAGCTGAGATTGCCTACAAGCTGAGAGTACCTACAAGCTGCGAGTACCTACAAGCTGAGAGTGCCTACAAGCTGAGAGTGCCTACAAGCTGAGAGTACCTACAAGCTGAGAGTACCTACAAGCTGAGAGTACCTACAAGCTGAGAGTGCCTACAAGCTGAGAGTACCTACAAGCTGAGTACCTACAAGCTGAGAGTACCTACAAGCTGAGTACCTACAAGCTGAGAGTACCTACAAGCTGAGTACCTACAAGCTGAGAGTACCAACAAGCTGAGAGTGCCTACAAGCTGAGAGTACCTACAAACTGAGAGTACCTACAAACTGAGAGTGTCTACAGGCTGAGAGTGCCTACAAGTTGAGAGTACCTACAAACTGAGTGCCTACAAGCTGAGAGTGCCTACAAGCTGAGAGTGCCTGCAAGCTGAGAGTACCTACAAGCTGCGAGTACCTACAAGCTGAGAGTGCCTACAAGCTGAGAGTGCCTACAAGCTGAGAGTACCTACAAGCTGAGAGTACCTTCAAGTACCTACAAGATGAGAGTACCTACAAGCTGAGAGTACCTACAAGCTGAGAGTGCCTACAAGCTGAGAGTACTTACAAGCTGAGAGTACCTACAAGCGGAGAGTACCTTCAAGTACCTACAAGCTGAGAGTGCCTACAAGCTGAGAGTACTTACAAGCTGAGAGTACCTACAAGCGGAGAGTACCTTCAAGTACCTACAAGATGAGAGTGCCTACAAGCTGAGAGTACCTACAAACTGGGAATGCCTACAAACTGAGATTACCTACAAGCTGAGTACCTACAAGCTGAGAGTACCTACAAGCTGAGTACCTACAAGCTGAGAGTACCTAAAAGCTGAGTACCTACAAGCTGAGAGTACCAACAAAGCTGAGTACCTACAAGCTGAGAGTACCAACAAGCTGAGAGTGCCTACAAGCTGAGAGTGCCTACAAGCTGAGAGTACCTACAAGCTGAGAGTACCTACAAACTGAGAGTACCTACAAACTGAGAGTGTCTACAGGCTGAGAGTGCCTACAAGTTGAGAGTACCTACAAACTGAGTGCCTACAAGCTGAGAGTGCCTACAAGCTGAGAGTGCCTACAAGCTGAGAGTACCTACAAGCTGCGAGTACCTACAAGCTGAGAGTGCCTACAAGCTGAGAGTGCCTACAAGCTGAGAGTACCTACAAGCTGAGAGTACCTACAAGCTGAGAGTACCTACAAGCTGAGAGTGCCTACAAGCTGAGAGTACCTACAATCTGAGAGTGCCTACAATCTGAGAGTGCCTACAATCTGAGAGTACCTACAATCTGAGAGTACCTACAATCTGAGAGTACCTACAAGCAGAGAGTGCCTACAAATGGAGTGCCTACAACCTGAGAGTACCTACAAGACTAGAGTACCTACAAGCTTAGAGTGCCAACAAGCTGAGAGTGCCTACAAGCTGAGAATGCCTACAAGCTGAGCGTACCTTCAAGTACCTACAAGATTAGAGTACCTACAAGCTGAGAGTACCTACAAGCTGAGAGTGCATACAAGCTGAGAGTACCTACAAGCGGAGAGTACCTACAAACTGAGAGTACCTTCAAGTACCTACAAGATGAGAGTACCTGCAAGCTGACAGTGCCTACAAACTGAGATTACCTACAAGCTGAGTACCTACAAGCTGAGAGTACCTACAATCTGAGTACCTACAAGCTGAGAGTACCTAAAAGCTGAGTACCTACAAGCTGAGAGTACCAACAAAGCTGAGTACCTACAAGCTGAGAGTACCAACAAGCTGAGAGTGCCTACAAGTTGAGAGTACCTACAAACTGAGTGCCTACAAGCTGAGAGTGCCTACAAGCTGAGAGTGCCTGCAAGCTGAGAGTACCTACAAGCTGCGAGTACCTACAAGCTGAGAGTACCTACAAGCTGAGAGTGCCTACAAGCTGAGAGTACCTACAAGCTGAGAGTACCTTCAAGTACCTACAAGATGAGAGTACCTACAAGCTGAGAGTACCTACAAGCTGAGAGTGCCTACAAGCTGAGAGTGCCTACAAGCTGAGAGTGCCTACAAGCTGAGAGTACTTACAAGCTGAGAGTACCTACAAGCGGAGAGTACCTTCAAGTACCTACAAGATGAGAGTGCCTACAAGCTGAGAGTACCTACAAACTGGGAATGCCTACAAACTGAGATTACCTACAAGCTGAGTACCTACAAGCTGAGAGTACCTACAAGCTGAGTACCTACAAGCTGAGAGTACCTAAAAGCTGAGTACCTACAAGCTGAGAGTACCAACAAAGCTGAGTACCTACAAGCTGAGAGTACCAACAAGCTGAGAGTGCCTACAAGCTGAGAGTGCCTACAATCTGAGAGTGCCTACAATCTGAGAGTACCTACAATCTGAGAGTACCTACAATCTGAGAGTACCTACAAGCAGAGAGTGCCTACAAATGGAGTGCCTACAACCTGAGAGTACCTACAAGACTAGAGTACCTACAAGCTTAGAGTGCCAACAAGCTGAGAGTGCCTACAAGCTGAGAATGCCTACAAGCTGAGCGTACCTTCAAGTACCTACAAGATTAGAGTACCTACAAGCTGAGAGTACCTACAAGCTGAGAGGACCTACAAGCTGAGAGTGCCTACAAGCTGAGAGTGCCTACAAGCTGAGAGTGCCTACAAGCTGAGAGTACTTACAAGCTGAGAGTACCTACAAGCGGAGAGTACCTTCAAGTACCTACAAGATGAGAGTGCCTACAAGCAGCGAGTACCTACAAACTGGGAATGCCTACAAACTGAGATTACCTACAAGCTGAGTACCTACAAGCTGAGAGTACCTACAAGCTGAGTACCTACAAGCTGAGAGTACCTACAAGCTGAGTACCTACAAGCTGAGAGTACCAACAAGCTGAGAGTGCCTACAAGCTGAGAGTACCTACAAACTGAGAGTACCTACAAACTGAGAGTGTCTACAGGCTGAGAGTGCCTACAAGTTGAGAGTACCTACAAACTGAGTGCCTACAAGCTGAGAGTGCCTACAAGCTGAGAGTGCCTACAAGCTGAGAGTGCCTGCAAGCTGAGAGTACCTACAAGCTGAGAGTGCCTACAAGCTGAGAGTACCTACAAGCTGAGAGTACCTTCAAGTACCTACAAGATGAGAGTACCTACAAGCTGAGAGTACCTACAAGCTGAGAGTGCCTACAAGCTGAGAGTGCCTACAAGCTGAGAGTGCCTACAAGCTGAGAGTACTTACAAGCTGAGAGTACCTACAAGCGGAGAGTACCTTCAAGTACCTACAAGATGAGAGTGCCTACAAGCTGAGAGTACCTACAAACTGGGAATGCCTACAAACTGAGATTACCTACAAGCTGAGTACCTACAAGCTGAGAGTACCTACAAGCTGAGTACCTACAAGCTGAGAGTACCTAAAAGCTGAGTACCTACAAGCTGAGAGTACCAACAAAGCTGAGTACCTACAAGCTGAGAGTACCAACAAGCTGAGAGTGCCTACAAGCTGAGAGTGCCTACAAGCTGAGAGTACCTACAAGCTGAGAGTACCTACAAACTGAGAGTACCTACAAACTGAGAGTGTCTACAGGTTGAGAGTACCTACAAACTGAGTGCCTACAAGCTGAGAGTGCCTACAAGCTGAGATTGCCTACAAGCTGAGAGTACCTACAAGCTGCGAGTACCTACAAGCTGAGAGTGCCTACAAGCTGAGAGTGCCTACAAGCTGAGAGTACCTACAAGCTGAGAGTACCTACAAGCTGAGAGTACCTACAAGCTGAGAGTGCCTACAAGCTGAGAGTACCTACAAGCTGAGTACCTACAAGCTGAGAGTACCTACAAGCTGAGTACCTACAAGCTGAGAGTACCTACAAGCTGAGTACCTACAAGCTGAGAGTACCAACAAGCTGAGAGTGCCTACAAGCTGAGAGTACCTACAAACTGAGAGTACCTACAAACTGAGAGTGTCTACAGGCTGAGAGTGCCTACAAGTTGAGAGTACCTACAAACTGAGTGCCTACAAGCTGAGAGTGCCTACAAGCTGAGAGTGCCTGCAAGCTGAGAGTACCTACAAGCTGCGAGTACCTACAAGCTGAGAGTGCCTACAAGCTGAGAGTGCCTACAAGCTGAGAGTACCTACAAGCTGAGAGTACCTTCAAGTACCTACAAGATGAGAGTACCTACAAGCTGAGAGTACCTACAAGCTGAGAGTGCCTACAAGCTGAGAGTACTTACAAGCTGAGAGTACCTACAAGCGGAGAGTACCTTCAAGTACCTACAAGCTGAGAGTGCCTACAAGCTGAGAGTACTTACAAGCTGAGAGTACCTACAAGCGGAGAGTACCTTCAAGTACCTACAAGATGAGAGTGCCTACAAGCTGAGAGTACCTACAAACTGGGAATGCCTACAAACTGAGATTACCTACAAGCTGAGTACCTACAAGCTGAGAGTACCTACAAGCTGAGTACCTACAAGCTGAGAGTACCTAAAAGCTGAGTACCTACAAGCTGAGAGTACCAACAAAGCTGAGTACCTACAAGCTGAGAGTACCAACAAGCTGAGAGTGCCTACAAGCTGAGAGTGCCTACAAGCTGAGAGTACCTACAAGCTGAGAGTACCTACAAACTGAGAGTACCTACAAACTGAGAGTGTCTACAGGCTGAGAGTGCCTACAAGTTGAGAGTACCTACAAACTGAGTGCCTACAAGCTGAGAGTGCCTACAAGCTGAGAGTGCCTACAAGCTGAGAGTACCTACAAGCTGCGAGTACCTACAAGCTGAGAGTGCCTACAAGCTGAGAGTGCCTACAAGCTGAGAGTACCTACAAGCTGAGAGTACCTACAAGCTGAGAGTACCTACAAGCTGAGAGTGCCTACAAGCTGAGAGTACCTACAATCTGAGAGTGCCTACAATCTGAGAGTGCCTACAATCTGAGAGTACCTACAATCTGAGAGTACCTACAATCTGAGAGTACCTACAAGCAGAGAGTGCCTACAAATGGAGTGCCTACAACCTGAGAGTACCTACAAGACTAGAGTACCTACAAGCTTAGAGTGCCAACAAGCTGAGAGTGCCTACAAGCTGAGAATGCCTACAAGCTGAGCGTACCTTCAAGTACCTACAAGATTAGAGTACCTACAAGCTGAGAGTACCTACAAGCTGAGAGTGCATACAAGCTGAGAGTACCTACAAGCGGAGAGTACCTACAAACTGAGAGTACCTTCAAGTACCTACAAGATGAGAGTACCTGCAAGCTGACAGTGCCTACAAACTGAGATTACCTACAAGCTGAGTACCTACAAGCTGAGAGTACCTACAATCTGAGTACCTACAAGCTGAGAGTACCTAAAAGCTGAGTACCTACAAGCTGAGAGTACCAACAAAGCTGAGTACCTACAAGCTGAGAGTACCAACAAGCTGAGAGTGCCTACAAGTTGAGAGTACCTACAAACTGAGTGCCTACAAGCTGAGAGTGCCTACAAGCTGAGAGTGCCTGCAAGCTGAGAGTACCTACAAGCTGCGAGTACCTACAAGCTGAGAGTACCTACAAGCTGAGAGTGCCTACAAGCTGAGAGTACCTACAAGCTGAGAGTACCTTCAAGTACCTACAAGATGAGAGTACCTACAAGCTGAGAGTACCTACAAGCTGAGAGTGCCTACAAGCTGAGAGTGCCTACAAGCTGAGAGTGCCTACAAGCTGAGAGTACTTACAAGCTGAGAGTACCTACAAGCGGAGAGTACCTTCAAGTACCTACAAGATGAGAGTGCCTACAAGCTGAGAGTACCTACAAACTGGGAATGCCTACAAACTGAGATTACCTACAAGCTGAGTACCTACAAGCTGAGAGTACCTACAAGCTGAGTACCTACAAGCTGAGAGTACCTAAAAGCTGAGTACCTACAAGCTGAGAGTACCAACAAAGCTGAGTACCTACAAGCTGAGAGTACCAACAAGCTGAGAGTGCCTACAAGCTGAGAGTGCCTACAATCTGAGAGTGCCTACAATCTGAGAGTACCTACAATCTGAGAGTACCTACAATCTGAGAGTACCTACAAGCAGAGAGTGCCTACAAATGGAGTGCCTACAACCTGAGAGTACCTACAAGACTAGAGTACCTACAAGCTTAGAGTGCCAACAAGCTGAGAGTGCCTACAAGCTGAGAATGCCTACAAGCTGAGCGTACCTTCAAGTACCTACAAGATTAGAGTACCTACAAGCTGAGAGTACCTACAAGCTGAGAGTGCATACAAGCTGAGAGTACCTACAAGCGGAGAGTACCTACAAACTGAGAGTACCTTCAAGTACCTACAAGATGAGAGTACCTGCAAGCTGACAGTGCCTACAAACTGAGATTACCTACAAGCTGAGTACCTACAAGCTGAGAGTACCTACAAGCTGAGTACCTACAAGCTGAGAGTACCTAAAAGCTGAGTACCTACAAGCTGAGAGTACCAACAAAGCTGAGTACCTACAAGCTGAGAGTACCAACAAGCTGAGAGTGCCTACAAGTTGAGAGTACCTACAAACTGAGTGCCTACAAGCTGAGAGTGCCTACAAGCTGAGAGTGCCTGCAAGCTGAGAGTACCTACAAGCTGCGAGTACCTACAAGCTGAGAGTACCTACAAGCTGAGAGTGCCTACAAGCTGAGAGTACCTACAAGCTGAGAGTACCTTCAAGTACCTACAAGATGAGAGTACCTACAAGCTGAGAGTACCTACAAGCTGAGAGTGCCTACAAGCTGAGAGTGCCTACAAGCTGAGAGTGCCTACAAGCTGAGAGTACTTACAAGCTGAGAGTACCTACAAGCGGAGAGTACCTTCAAGTACCTACAAGATGAGAGTGCCTACAAGCTGAGAGTACCTACAAACTGGGAATGCCTACAAACTGAGATTACCTACAAGCTGAGTACCTACAAGCTGAGAGTACCTACAAGCTGAGTACCTACAAGCTGAGAGTACCTAAAAGCTGAGTACCTACAAGCTGAGAGTACCAACAAAGCTGAGTACCTACAAGCTGAGAGTACCAACAAGCTGAGAGTGCCTACAAGCTGAGAGTGCCTACAAGCTGAGAGTACCTACAAGCTGAGAGTACCTACAAACTGAGAGCACCTACAAACTGAGAGTGTCTACAGGCTGAGAGTGCCTACAAGTTGAGAGTACCTACAAACTGAGTGCCTACAAGCTGAGAGTGCCTACAAGCTGAGATTGCCTACAAGCTGAGAGTACCTACAAGCTGCGAGTACCTACAAGCTGAGAGTGCCTACAAGCTGAGAGTACCTACAAGCTGAGAGTACCTACAAGCTGAGAGTGCCTACAAGCTGAGAGTACCTACAAGCTGAGTACCTACAAGCTGAGAGTACCTACAAGCTGAGTACCTACAAGCTGAGAGTACCTACAAGCTGAGTACCTACAAGCTGAGAGTACCAACAAGCTGAGAGTGCCTACAAGCTGAGAGTACCTACAAACTGAGAGTACCTACAAACTGAGAGTGTCTACAGGCTGAGAGTGCCTACAAGTTGAGAGTACCTACAAACTGAGTGCCTACAAGCTGAGAGTGCCTACAAGCTGAGAGTGCCTGCAAGCTGAGAGTACCTACAAGCTGCGAGTACCTACAAGCTGAGAGTGCCTACAAGCTGAGAGTGCCTACAAGCTGAGAGTACCTACAAGCTGAGAGTACCTTCAAGTACCTACAAGATGAGAGTACCTACAAGCTGAGAGTACCTACAAGCTGAGAGTGCCTACAAGCTGAGAGTGCCTACAAGCTGAGAGTGCCTACAAGCTGAGAGTACTTACAAGCTGAGAGTACCTACAAGCGGAGAGTACCTTCAAGTACCTACAAGATGAGAGTGCCTACAAGCTGAGAGTACCTACAAACTGGGAATGCCTACAAACTGAGATTACCTACAAGCTGAGTACCTACAAGCTGAGAGTACCTACAAGCTGAGTACCTACAAGCTGAGAGTACCTAAAAGCTGAGTACCTACAAGCTGAGAGTACCAACAAAGCTGAGTACCTACAAGCTGAGAGTACCAACAAGCTGAGAGTGCCTACAAGCTGAGAGTGCCTACAAGCTGAGAGTACCTACAAGCTGAGAGTACCTACAAACTGAGAGTACCTACAAACTGAGAGTGTCTACAGGCTGAGAGTGCCTACAAGTTGAGAGTACCTACAAACTGAGTGCCTACAAGCTGAGAGTGCCTACAAGCTGAGAGTGCCTACAAGCTGAGAGTACCTACAAGCTGCGAGTACCTACAAGCTGAGAGTGCCTACAAGCTGAGAGTGCCTACAAGCTGAGAGTACCTACAAGCTGAGAGTACCTACAAGCTGAGAGTACCTACAAGCTGAGAGTGCCTACAAGCTGAGAGTACCTACAATCTGAGAGTGCCTACAATCTGAGAGTACCTACAATCTGAGAGTACCTACAATCTGAGAGTACCTACAAGCAGAGAGTGCCTACAAATGGAGTGCCTACAACCTGAGAGTACCTACAAGACTAGAGTACCTACAAGCTTAGAGTGCCTTCAAGCTGAGAGTGCCTACAAGCTGAGTGCCAACAAGCTGAGAGTGCCTACAAGCTGAGAATGCCTACAAGCTGAGCGTACCTTCAAGTACCTACAAGATTAGAGTACCTACAAGCTGAGAGTACCTACAAGCTGAGAGTGCCTACAAGCTGAGAGTACCTACAAGCTGAGAGTACCTACAAGCTGAGAGTACCTACAAGCGGAGAGTACCTACAAACTGAGAGTACCTTCAAGTACCTACAAGATGAGAGTACCTGCAAGCTGACAGTGCCTACAAACTGAGATTACCTACAAGCTGAGTACCTACAAGCTGAGAGTACCTACAAGCTGAGTACCTACAAGCTGAGAGTACCTAAAAGCTGAGTACCTACAAGCTGAGAGTACCAACAAAGCTGAGTACCTACAAGCTGAGAGTACCAACAAACTGAGAGTGCCTACAAGCTGAGAGTGCCTACAAGCTGAGAGTACCTACAAGCTGAGAGTACCTACAAACTGAGAGTACCTACAAACTGAGAGTGTCTACAGGCTGAGAGTGCCTACAAGTTGAGAGTACCTACAAACTGAGTGCCTACAAGCTGAGAGTGCCTACAAGCTGAGAGTGCCTACAAGCTGAGAGTACCTACAAGCTGTGAGTACCTACAAGCTGAGAGTGCCTACAAGCTGAGAGTACCTACAAGCTGAGAGTACCTACAAGCTGAGAGTGCCTACAAGCTGAGAGTACCTACAATCTGAGAGTGCCTACAATCTGAGAGTGCCTACAATCTGAGAGTACCTACAATCTGAGAGTACCTACAATCTGAGAGTACCTACAAGCAGAGAGTGCCTACAAATGGAGTGCCTACAAGCTGAGAGTACCTACAAGACTAAAGTACCTACAAGCTTAGAGTGCCTTCAAGCTGAGAGTGCCTACAAGCTGAGAGTGCCTACAAGCTGAGAATGCCTACAAGCTGAGCGTACCTTCACGTACCTACAAGCTGAGAGTACCTACAAGCTGAGAGTACCTACAAGCTGAGAGTGCCTACAAGCTGAGAGTACCTACAAGCTGAGAGTACCTACAAGCTGAGAGTACCTACAAGCGGAGAGTACCTACAAACTGAGAGTACCTTCAAGTACCTACAAGATGAGAGTACCTACAAGCTGACAGTGCCTACAAGCTGAGAGTGCCTACAAGCTGAGAGTACCAACAAGCTGCGAGTACCTACAAGCTGAGAGTGCCTACAAGCTGAGAGTGCCTACAAGCTGAGAGTACCTACAAGCTGAGAGTACCTACAAGCAGAAAGTGCCTACAAATGGAGTGCCTACAAGCTGAGAGTACCTACAAGCCGAGAGTACCTACAACCTTAGAGTGCCTTCAAGCTGAGAGTGCCTACAAGCTGAGTGCCTACAAGCTGAGACTGCCTACAAGCTGAGAATGCCTACAAGCTGAGCGTACCTTCAAGTACCTACAAAATTAGAGTACCTACAAGCTGAGAGTACCTACAAGCTGAGAGTGCCTACAAGCTGAGAGTACCTACAAGCTGAGAGTACCTACAAGCTGAGAGTACCTACAAGCGGAGAGTACCTACAAACTGAGAGTACCTTCAAGTACCTACAAAATGAGAGTACCTACAAGCTGACAGTGCCTACAAGCTGAGACTGCCTACAAACTGGGAGTGCCTACAAACTGAGATTACCTACAAGCTGAGAGTACATACAAAAAGAGTGCCTACAAGCTGAGAGTACCTACAAGCTGAGAGTACCTTCAAGTACCTACAAGATGAGAGTACCTAAAGGCTGAGAGTACCTACAAGCTGAGAGTACCTACAAGCTTCGAGTGCCTTCAAGCTGAGAGTGCCTACAAGCTGAGTGCCTACAAGCTGAGAATGACTACAAGCTGAGAATGCCTACAAGCTGAGAGTGCCTACAAGCTGAGAGTGCCTACAAGCTGAGAGTGCCTACAAGCTGAGAGTGCCTACAAGCTGAGAGTGCCTACAAGCTGAGAGTGCCTACAAGCTGAGAGTACCTACAAGCTGAGTGCCTACAAGCTGAGAGTGCCTACAAGCTGAGAGTGCCTACAAGCTGAGAGTGCCTACAAGCTGAGAGTACATACAAACAGAGTGCCTACAAGCTGAGAGTACCTACAAGCTGAGAGTACCTTCAAGTACCTACAAGATGAGAGTACCTACAAGCTGAGAGTACCTACAAGCTGAGAGTGCCTACAAGCTGAGAGTGCCTACAAGCTGAGAGTACTTACAAGCTGAGAGTACCTACAAGCGGAGAGTACCTTCAAGTACCTACAAGATGAGAGTGCCTACAAGCTGAGAGTACCTACAAACTGGGAATGCCTACAAACTGAGATTACCTACAAGCTGAGAGTACCTACAAACTGAGAGTACCTACAAACTGAGAGTGTCTACAGGCTGAGAGTGCTTACAAGTTGAGAGTACCTACAAACTGAGTGCCTACAAGCTGAGAGTGCCTACAAGCTGAGAGTGCCTACAAGCTGAGAGTACCTACAAGCTGCGAGTACCTACAAGCTGAGAGTGCCTACAAGCTGAGAGTGCCTACAAGCTGAGAGTACATACAAACAGAGTGCCTACAAGATGAGAGTACCTACAAGCTGAGAGTACCTACAAGCCGAGAGTGCCTACAAGCTGAGAGTGCCTACAAGCTGAGAGTGCCTACAAGCTGAGAGTACTTACAAGCTGAGAGTACCTACAAGCTGAGAGTACCTTCAAGTACCTACAAGCTGAGAGTACTTACAAGATGAGAGTGCCTACAAGCTGAGAGTACCTACAAACTGGGAATGCCTACAAACTGAGATTACCTACAAGCTGAGTACCTACAAGCTGAGAGTACCTACAAGCTGAGTACCTACAAGCTGAGAGGCCTGAGAGCTTCTGTGGATGTAGATACGTCATTTCCGGTCACGACTTGCAGACTTGTTTTTGAGTTGCTGTGCGTTTTGTTGCCAACCTGTTTTGCTACCTGACAAATTTACGGTTTTTACTTTTTAATTACCGTTTATATTTTTGTTTTTTCCTACTCAACTTTTTCACTCCGGACGCTTTATCTGGACACGGTTCGTCAGGACCTCCAACAGCCGAAGCTAAGTAGTAACATTAACATGATGCCTTCTAATTGCAGTCGCTGTACTCGCCTTACGGCGAGGATAGCTGTGCTACAAGCCCAGCTTCAGACGCAATCGCTAGGCAAGGGTAATTTCAGTGTAGGAAAGGATGAAACCGCGTCTGTGCCACCAGTAAGTACAGATAGTAGTATAAATCCCCTGGCACAGTCCCCGCAGCCGGACAACTTTCTCACGGTTTCTGGAAGGAAATGCTGTAGGAACGCTCAACCGGTGTCGCTCATTCAGCCGACAGAAACTTTCAACCGGTTTTCCCCATTAAGCAGTGGGTCGGAGTCAGAGGCCGAGTCTTCTCTGGTCTCTCCTCCTCCCGTTACGGGGTCTGAGACGCCGAAGCTTCCCACCATTAGCTCTGACAAATTGAAAACTCTAGTCATTGGCGACTCCATTACCCGCAGTATTAGACTTAAAACGAATCATCCAGCGATCATACACTGTTTACCGGGGGGCAGGGCTACCGACATTAAGGCTAATCTGAAGATGGTGCTGGCTAAAGCTAAAACTGGCGAGTGTAGAGAGTATAGAGATATTGTTATCCACGTCGGCACCAACGATGTTAGGATGAAACAGTCAGAGATCACCAAGCGCAACATAGCTTCTGCGTGTAAATCAGCTAGAAAGATGTGTCGGCATCGAGTAATTGTCTCTGGCCCCCTCCCAGTTAGGGGGAGTGATGAGCTCTACAGCAGAGTCTCACAACTCAATCGCTGGTTGAAAACTGTTTTCTGCCCCTCCCAAAAGATAGAATTTGTAGATAATTGGCCCTCTTTCTGGGACTCACCCACAAACAGGACCAAGCCTGACCTGCTGAGGAGTGACGGACTCCATCCTAGCTGGAGGGGTGCTCTCATTTTATCTACCAACATAGACAGGGCTCTAACTCCTCTAGCTCCACAATGAAATAGGGTGCAGGCCAGGCAGCAGGCTGTTAGCCAGCCTGCCAGCATAGTGGAGTCTGCCACTAGCACAGTCAGTGTAGTCAGCTCAGCTATCAACATTGAGACCGTGTCTGTGCCTCGACCTGGGTTGGGCAAAACTAAACATGGCGGTGTTCGCCTTAGCAATCTCACTAGGATAAAGACCACCTCCATTCCTGTCATTATTGAAAGAGATACCTCACATCTCAAAATAGGGCTACTTAATGTTAGATCCCTTACTTCAAAGGCAATTATAGTCAATGAACTAATCACTGATCATAATCTTGATGTGATTGGCCTGACTGAAACATGGCTTAAGCCTGATGAATTTACTGTGTTAAATGAGGCCTCACCTCCTGGCTACACTAGTGACCATATCCCCCGTGCATCCCGCAAAGGCGGAGGTGTTGCTAACATTTACGATAGCAAATTTCAATTTACAAAAAAAAAAATGACGTTTTCGTCTTTTGAGCTTCTAGTCATGAAATCTATGCAGCCTACTCAATCACTTTTTATAGCTACTGTTTACAGGCCTCCTGGGCCATATACAGTGTTCCTCACTGAGTTCCCTGAATTCCTATCGGACCTTGTAGTCATAGCGGATAATATTCTAATCTTTGGTGACTTTAATATTCACATGGAAAAGTCCACAGACCCACTCCAAAAGGCTTTCGGAGCCATCATCGACTCAGTGGGTTTTGTCCAACATGTCTCTGGACCCACTCACTGTCACAGTCATACGCTGGACCTAGTTTTGTCCCATGGAATAAATGTTGTGGATCTTAATGTTTTTCCTCATAATCCTGGACTATCGGACCACCATTTTATTACGTTTGCAATTGCAACAAATAATCTGCTCAGACCCCAACCAAGGATCATCAAAAGTCGTGCTATAAATTCACAGACAACACAAAGATTCCTTGATGTCCTTCCAGATTCCCTCTGTCTACCCAAGGACGCCAGAGGACAAAAATCAGTTAACCACCTAACTGAGGAACTCAACTTAACCTTGCGCAATACCCTTGATGCAGTTGCACCCCTAAAAACTAAAAACATTTCTCATAAGAAACTAGCTCCCTGGTACACAGAAAATACCCGAGCTCTGAAGCAAGCTTCCAGAAAATTGGAACGGAAATGGCGCCACACCAAACTGGAAGTCTTCCGACTAGCTTGGAAAGACAGTACTGTGCAGTACCGAAGAGCCCTTACTGCTGCTCGATCATCCTATTTTTCTAACTTAATTGAGGAAAATAAGAACAATCCGAAATTCCTTTTTGATACTGTCGCAAAGCTAACTAAAAAGCAGCATTCCCCAAGAGAGGATGACTTTCACTTTAGCAGTGATAAATTCATGAACTTCTTTGAGGAAAAGATTTTGATTATTAGAAAGCAAATTACGAACTCCTCCTTAAATCTGTGTATTCCTTCAAAGCTCAGTTGTCCTGAGTCTGCACAACTCTGCCAGGACCTAGGATCAAGAGAGACGCTCAAGTGTTTTAGTACTATATCTCTTGACACAATGATGAAAATAATCATGGCCTCTAAACCTTCAAGCTGCATACTGGACCCTATTCCAACTAAACTACTGAAAGAGCTGCTTCCTGTGCTTGGCCCTCCTATGTTGAACATAATAAACGGCTCTCTATCCACCGGATGTGTACCAAACTCACTAAAAGTGGCAGTAATAAAGCCTCTCTTGAAAAAGCCAAACCTTGACCCAGAAAATATAAAAAACTATCGGCCTATATCGAATCTTCCATTCCTCTCAAAAATTTTAGAAAAGGCTGTTGCGCAACAACTCACTGCCTTCCTGAAGACAAACAATGTATACGAAATGCTTCAGTCTGGTTTTAGACCCCATCATAGCACTGAGACGGCACTTGTGAAGGTGGTAAATGACATTTTAATGGCATCGGAACGAGGCTCTGCATCTGTCCTCGTGCTCCTAGACCTTAGTGCTGCTTTTGATACCATCGATCACCACATTCTTTTGGAGAGATTGGAAACCCAAATTGGTCTACATGGACAAGTTCTGGCCTGGTTTAGATCTTATCTGTCGGAAAGATATCAGTTTGTCTCTGTGAATGGTTTGTCCTCTGACAAATCAACTGTAAATTTCGGTGTTCCTCAAGGTTCCGTTTTAGGACCACTATTGTTTTCACTATATATTTTACCTCTTGGGGATGTCATTCGAAAACATAATGTTAACTTTCACTGCTATGCGGATGACACACAGCTGTACATTTCAATTAAACATGGTGAAGCCCCTAAATTGCCCTTGCTAGAAGAATGTGTTTCAGACATAAGGAAGTGGATGGCTGCAAACTTTCTACTTTTAAACTCGGACAAAACAGAGATGCTTGTTCTAGGTCCCAAGAAACAAAGAGATCTTCTGTTGAATCTGACAATTAATCTTAATGGTTGTACAGTCGTCTCAAATAAAACTGTGAAGGACCTCGGCGTTACTCTGGACCCTGATCTCTCTTTTGAAGAACATATCAAGACCATTTCAAGGACAGCTTTTTTCCATCTACGTAACATTGCAAAAATCAGAAACTTTCTGTCCAAAAATGATGCAGAAAAATTAATCCATGCTTTTGTCACTTCCAGGTTAGACTACTGCAATGCTCTACTTTCCGGCTACCCGGATAAAGCACTAAATAAACTTCAGTTAGTGCTAAATACGGCTGCTAGAATCCTGACTAGAACCAAAAAATTTGATCATATTACTCCAGTGCTAGCGGTCTGCCTACCCATGTCAGAGACGCAAACTCGGTCTCAACCTTTAAGTCTCTACTGAAGACTCATCTCTTCAGTGGGTCATATGATTGAGTGTAGTCTGGCCCAGGAGTGGGAGGGTGAACGGAAAGGCTCTGGAGCAACGAACCGCCCTTACTGTCTCTGCCTGGCCGGTTCCCCTCTTTCCCCTCTTTCTTTTTTTGGCCTTTCTAGGGAGTTTTTCCTAGCCACCGTGCTTCTACACCTGCATTGCTTGCTGTTTGGGGTTTTAGGCTGGGTTTCTGTACAGCACTTTGAGATATCAGCTGATGTACGAAGGGCTATATAAATAAATTTGATTTGATTTGATTTGATTTGAGAGTACCTAAAAGCTGAGTACCTACAAGCTGAGAGTACCAACAAAGCTGAGTACCTACAAGCTGAGAGTACCAACAAGCTGAGAGTGCCTACAAGCTGAGAGTACCTACAAGCTGAGAGTACCTACAAACTGAGAGTGTCTACAGGCTGAGAGTGCCTACAAGTTGAGAGTACCTACAAACTGAGTGCCTACAAGCTGAGAGTGCCTAAAAGCTGAGAGTGCCTACAAGCTGAGAGTACCTACAAGCTGCGAGTACCTACAAGCTGAGAGTGCCTACAAGCTGAGAGTGCCTACAAGCTGAGAGTACCTACAAGCTGAGAGTGTCTACAAGCTGAGAGTACCTACAATCTGAGAGTACCTACAATCTGAGAGTGCCTACAATCTGAGAGTACCTACAATCTGAGAGTACCTACAATCTGAGAGTACCTACAATCTGAGAGTACCTACAAGCAGAGAGTGCCTACAAATGGAGTGCCTACAAGCTGAGAGTACCTACAAGCCGAGAGTACCTACAAGCTTAGAGTGCCTTCAAGCTGAGAGTGCCTACAAGCTGAGAGTGCCTACAAGCTGAGAGTGCCTACAAGCTGAGAGTGCCTACAAGCTGAGAGTACCTAAAAGCTGAGAGTACCTACAAGTGGAGAGTACCTACAAACTGAGAGTACCTTCAAGTACCTACAAGATGAGAGTACCTACAAGCTGACAGTGCCTACAAGCTGAGACTGCCTACAAACTGGGAGTGCCTACAAACTGAGATTACCTACAAGCTGAGAGTACCTACAAGCTGAGTACCTACAAGCTGAGTACCTACAAGCTGAGTACCTACAAGCTGAGAGTACCTAGAAGCTGAGACTACCTAGAAGCTGAGAGTGCCTACAATCTGAGAGTACCTACAATCTGAGAGTACCTACAAGCAGAGAGTGCCTACGAACGGAGTGCCTACAAGCTGAGAGTACCTACAAGCTGAGAGTACCTACAAGCTAAGAGTGCCTTCAAGCTGAGAGTGCCTACAAGCTGAGAATGCCTACAAGCTGAGAATGCCTACAAGCTGAGAATGCATACAAGCTGAGAATGCCTACAAGCTGAGAGTGCCTACAAGCTGAGAGTGCCTAAAAGCTGAGAGTACCTACAAGCTGAGTGCCTACAAGCTGAGAGTGCCTACAAGCCGAGAGTGCCTACAAGCTGAGAGTACATACAAACAGAGTGCCTACAAGCTGAGAGTACCTACAAGCTGAGAGTACCTTCAAGTACCTACAAGATGAGAGTACCTACAAGCTGAGAGTACCTACAAGCTGAGAGTACCTACAAGTTAGAGTGCCTTCAAGCTGAGAGTGCCTACAAGCTGAGTGCCTACAAGCTGAGAATGACTACAAGCTGAGAATGCCTACAAGCTGAGAGTGCCTACAAGCTGAGAGTGCCTACAAGCTGAGAGTGCCTACAAGCTGAGAGTGCCTACAAGCTGAGAGTACCTACAAGCTGAGTGCCTACAAGCTGAGAGTGCCTACAAGCTGAGAGTGCCTACAAGCTGAGAGTACATACAAACAGAGTGCCTACAAGCTGAGAGTACCTACAAGCTGAGAGTACCTTCAAGTACCTACAAGATGAGAGTACCTACAAGCTGAGAGTACCTACAAGCTGAGAGTGCCTACAAGCTGAGAGTGCCTTCAAGCTGAGAGTGCCTACAAGCTGAGAGTACCTACAAACTGGGAATGCCTACAAGCTGAGTACCTACAAGCTGAGAGTACCTACAAGCTGAGTACCTACAAGCTGAGAGTACCTACAAGCTGAGTACCTACAAGCTGAGAGTACCAACAAGCTGAGAGTGCCTACAAGCTGAGAGTACCTACAAACTGAGAGTACCTACAAACTGAGAGTGTCTACAGGCTGAGAGTGCCTACAAGTTGAGAGTACCTACAAACTGAGTGCCTACAAGCTGAGAGTGCCTACAAGCTGAGAGTGCCTACAAGCTGAGAGTACCTACAAGCTGCGAGTACCTACAAGCTGAGAGTGCATACAAGCTGAGAGTGCATACAAGCTGAGAGTACATACAAACAGAGTGCCTACAAGCTGAGAGTACCTACAAGCTGAGAGTACCTTCAAGTACCTACAAGCTGAGAGTACCTACAAGCTGAGAGTACCTACAAGCTGAGAGTGCCTACAAGCTGAGAGTGCCTACAAGCTGAGAGTGCCTACAAGCTGAGAGTACTTACAAGCTGAGAGTACCTACAAGCTGAGAGTACCTACAAGCGGAGAGTACCTTCAAGTACCTACAAGATGAGAGTGCCTACAAGCTGAGAGTACCTACAAACTGGGAATGCCTACAAACTGAGATTACCTACAAGCTGAGTACCTACAAGCTGAGAGTACCTACAAGCTGAGAGTACCTAAAAGCTGAGTACCTACAAGCTGAGAATGCCTACAAGCTGAGAGTGCCTACAAGCTGAGAGTGCCTACAAGCTGAGTGCCTACAAGCTGAGAGTGCCTACAAGCTGAGAATGCCTACAAGCTGAGAGTACCTACAAGCTGAGTGCCTACAAGCTGAGTGCCTTCAAGTTGAGTGCCTACAAGCTGAGAGTACATACAGAGTGCCTACAAGCTGAGAGTACCTACAAGCTGAGAGTACCTTCAAGGACCTACAAGATGAGAGTACCTACAAGCTGAGAGTACCTACAAGCTGAGAGTACATACAGAGTGCCTACAAGCTGAGAGTACCTAGAAGCTGAGAGTGCCTACAAGCTGAGAGTGCCTACAAGCTGAGAGTGCCTACAAGCTGAGAGTGCCTACAAGCTGAGAGTACCTACAAGCTGAGTGCCTACAAGCTGAGAGTGCCAACAAGCTGAGAGTACCTACAAGCTGAGAGTACCTACAGGCTGAGAGTGCCTACAAGCTGAGAGTACCTACAAACTGGGAGTGCCTACAAGCTGAGATTACCTACAAGCTGAGTACCTACAAGCTGAGAGTACCTACAAGCTGAGAGTACCTAAAAGCTGAGTACCTACAAGCTGAGAATGCCTACAAGCTGAGAGTGCCTACAAGCTGAGAGTGCCTACAAGCTGAGTGCCTACAAGCTGAGAGTGCCTACAAGCTGAGAATGCCTACAAGCTGAGAGTACCTACAAGCTGAGTGCCTACAAGCTGAGTGCCTTCAAGTTGAGTGCCTACAAGCTGAGAGTACATACAGAGTGCCTACAAGCTGAGAGTACCTACAAGCTGAGAGTACCTTCAAGGACCTACAAGATGAGAGTACCTACAAGCTGAGAGTACCTACAAGCGGAGAGTACCTTCAAGTACCTACAAGATGAGAGTGCCTACAAGCTGAGAGTACCTACAAACTGGGAATGCCTACAAACTGAGATTACCTACAAGCTGAGTACCTACAAGCTGAGAGTACCTACAAGCTGAGAGTACCTAAAAGCTGAGTACCTACAAGCTGAGAATGCCTACAAGCTGAGAGTGCCTACAAGCTGAGAGTGCCTACAAGCTGAGTGCCTACAAGCTGAGAGTGCCTACAAGCTGAGAATGCCTACAAGCTGAGAGTACCTACAAGCTGAGTGCCTACAAGCTGAGTGCCTTCAAGTTGAGTGCCTACAAGCTGAGAGTACATACAGAGTGCCTACAAGCTGAGAGTACCTACAAGCTGAGAGTACCTTCAAGGACCTACAAGATGAGAGTACCTACAAGCTGAGAGTACCTACAAGCTGAGAGTACATACAGAGTGCCTACAAGCTGAGAGTACCTAGAAGCTGAGAGTGCCTACAAGCTGAGAGTGCCTACAAGCTGAGAGTGCCTACAAGCTGAGAGTGCCTACAAGCTGAGAGTACCTACAAGCTGAGTGCCTACAAGCTGAGAGTGCCAACAAGCTGAGAGTACCTACAAGCTGAGAGTACCTACAGGCTGAGAGTGCCTACAAGCTGAGAGTACCTACAAACTGGGAGTGCCTACAAGCTGAGATTACCTACAAGCTGAGTACCTACAAGCTGAGAGTACCTTCAAGGACCTACAAGATGAGAGTGCCTACAAGCTGAGAGTACCTACAAGCTGAGATTACCTACAAGCTGAGTACCTACAAGCTGAGAGTACCTACAAGCTGAGTACCTACAAGCTGAGAGTACCAACAAGCTGAGAGTGCCTACAAGCTGAGAGTGCCTACAAGCTGAGAGTGCCTACAAGTGGAGAGTACCTACAAGCAGAGAGTACCTACAAACTGAGTTTCTACAAGCTGAGAGTACCTACAAGTACCTACAAGATGAGTACCTACAAGCTGAGAGTGCCTACAAGCAGAGAGTACCTACAAGCAGAGAGTACCTACAAACGGAGTGCCTACAAGCTGAGAGTACCAACAAGCTGAGAGTGCCTACAAGCTGAGAGTACCTACAAGCGGAGAGTAACTACAAGCTGAGAGTACCTACAAGTACCTACAAGATGAGAACCTACAAGCTGAGAGTGCCTACAAACTGGGAGTGCCTACAAACTGAGATTACCTACAAGCTGAGTACCTACAAGCTAAGAGTACCTACAAGCAGAGTACCTACAAACTGAGTGCCTACAAGCTGAGAGTACCTACAAGCTGAGAGTGCCTACAAGCTGAGAGTACCAACAAGCTGAGAGTGCCTACAAGCTGAGAGTGCCTACAAGTGGAGAGTACCTACAAGCAGAGAGTACCTACAAACTGAGTGCCTACAAGCTGAGAGTACCTACAAGTACCTACAAGATGAGTACCTACAAGCTGAGAGTGCCTACAAGCTGAGAGTACCTACAAGCAGAGAGTACCTACAAGCTGAGAGTACCTACAAGCTGAGAGTACCTACAAGCTGAGAGTGCCTACAAGCTGAGAGTGCATACAAGCTGAGAGTACCTTCAAGTACCTACAAGATGAGAGTACCTACAAGCTGAGAGTACCTACAAGCTGAGAGTACCTACAAGCTGAGAGTACCTACAAGCGGAGAGTACCTACAAGCTGAGAGTACCTTCAAGTACCTATAAGATGAGAGTACCTACAAGCTGAGAGTGCCTACAAGCTGAGACTGCCTACAAACTGGGAGTGCCTACAAACTGAGATTATCTACAAACTGAGATTACCTACAAGCTGAGTACCTACAAGCTGAGAGTACCAACATGCTGAGAGTGCCTACAAGCTGAGAGTGCCTACAAGCTGAGAGTACCTACAAGCTGAGAGTACCTACAAGCTGAGAGTGCCTACAGGCTGAGAGTGCCTACAAGTTGAGAGTGCCTACAAGCTGAGAGTGCCTACAAGCTGAGAGTACCTACAAGCTGAGTGCCTACAAGCTGAGAGTGCCTACAAGCTGAGAGTGCCTACAAGCTGAGAGTACATACAAACAGAGTGCCTACAAGCTGAGAGTACCTTCAAGTACCTACAAGCTGAGAGTACCTACAAGCTGAGAGTGCCTACAAGCTGAGAGTGCCTACAAGCTGAGAGTGCTTACAAGCTGAGAGTACTTACAAGCTGAGAGTACCTACAAGCGGAGAGTAGCATCAAGTACCTACAAGATGAGAGTGCCTACAAGCTGAGAGTACCTACAAACTGGGAATGCCTACAAACTGAGATTACCTACAAGCTGAGTACCTACAAGCTGAGAGTACCTACAAGCTGAGTACCTACAAGCTGAGAGTACCTACAAGCTGAGTACCTACAAGCTGAGAGTACCTACAAGCTGAGTACCTACAAGCTGAGAGTACCAACAAGCTGAGAGTGCCTACAAGCTGAGAGTGCCTACAAGCTGAGAGTACCTACAAGCTGAGAGTACCTACAAGCTGAGAGTACCTACAGGCTGAGAGTGCCTACAAGTTGAGAGTACCTACAAACTGAGTGCCTACAAGCTGAGAGTGCCTACAAGCTGAGAGTACCTACAAGCTGCGAGTACCTACAAGCTGAGAGTACCTACAAGCTGAGAGTGCCTACAAGCTGAGAGTACCTACAAGCTGAGAGTACCTACAAGCTGAGAGTACCTACAAGCTGAGAGTGCCTACAAGCTGAGAGTACCTACAATCTGAGAGTGCCTACAATCTGAGAGTACCTACAAGCTGAGAGTACCTACAAACTGAGAGTGTCTACAGGCTGAGAGTGTCTACAGGCTGAGAGTGCCTACAAGTTGAGAGTACCTACAAGCTGAGAGTGCCTACAAGCTGAGAGTGCCTACAAGCTGAGAGTGCCTACAAGCTGAGAGTGCCTACAAGCTGAGAGTACCTACAAGCTGCGAGTACCTACAAGCTGAGAGTGCCTACAAGCTGAGAGTGCCTACAAGCTGAGAGTACCTACAAGCAGAGAGTGCCTACAAATGGAGTGCCTACAAGCTGAGAGTGCCTACAAGCCGAGAGTACCTACAAGCTTAGAGTGCCTTCAAGCTGAGAGCGCCTACAAGCTGAGTGCCTACAAGCTGAGAGTGCCTACAAGCTGAGAGTGCCTAAAAGCTGAGAATGCCTACAAGCTGAGAGTGCCTACAAGCTGAGAGTGCCTACAAGCTGAGTGCCTACAAGCTGAGAGTGCCTACAAGCTGAGAATGCCTACAAGCTGAGAGTACCTACAAGCTGAGTGCCTACAAGCTGAGTGCCTTCAAGCTGAGTGCCTACAAGCTGAGAGTACCTTCAAGGACCTACAAGATGAGAGTGCCTACAAGCTGAGAGTACCTACAAGCTGAGAGTGCCTACAAGCTGAGAGTACCTCCAAACTGGGAGTGCCTACAAGCTGAGATTACCTACAAACTGAGTACCTACAAGCTGAGAGTACCTTCAAGGACCTACAAGATGAGAGTGCCTACAAGCTGAGAGTACCTACAAGCTGAGATTACCTACAAGCTGAGAGTACCTACAAGCTGAGATTACCAACAAGCTGAGATTGCCTACAAGCTGAGAGTGCCTACAAGCGGAGAGTACCTACAAGCAGAGAGTACCTACAAACTGAGTGCTTACAAGCTGAGAGTACCTACAAGTACCTACAAGATGAGTACCTACAATCTGAGAGTGCCTACAAGCAGAGAGTACCTACAAACTGAGTGCCTACAAGCTGAGAGTACCTTCAAGTACCTACAAGATGAGAGTACCAACAAGCTGAGAGTGCCTACAAGCGGAGAGTACCTACAAGCGGAGAGTACCTACAAGCAGAGAGTACCTACAAACTGAGTGCCTACAAGCTGAGAGTACCTACAAGTACCTACAAGATGAGAACCTACAAGCTGAGAGTGCCTACAAACTGGGAGTGCCTACAAACTGAGATTACCTACAAGCTGAGTACCTACAAGCTAAGAGTACCTACAAGCAGAGTACCTACAAACTGAGTTTCTACAAGCTGAGAATACCTACAAGCTGAGAGTGCCTACAAGCTGAGAGTACCAACAAGCTGAGAGTGCCTACAAGCTGAGAGTGCCTACAAGCGGAGAGTACCTACAAGCAGAGAGTACCTACAAACTGAGTGCCTACAAGCTGAGAGTACCTACAAATACCTACAAGATGAGTACCTACAAGCTGAGAGTGCCTACAAGCTGAGAGTGCCTACAAGCTGAGAGTACCTACAAGCAGAGAGTACCTACAAACTGAGTGCCTACAACCTGAGAGTGCCTACAAGCTGAGAGTACATACAGAGTGCCTACAAGCTCAGAGTACCTACAAGCTGAGAGTACCTACAAGTACCTACAAGCTGAGAGTGCCTACAAGCTGAGAGTACCTACAAACTGGGAGTGCCTACAAGCTGAGAGTACCTTCAAGGACCTACAAGATGAGAGTGCCTACAAGCTGAGAGTACCTACAAGCTGAGATTACCTACAAGCTGAGTACCTACAAGCTGAGAGTACCTACAAGCTGAGTACCTACAAGCTGAGAGTACCAACAAGCTGAGATTGCCTACAAGCTGAAAGTGCCTACAAGCGGAGAGTACCTAAAAGCAGAGAGTACCTACAAACTGAGTGCCTACAAGCTGAGAGTACCTACAAGTACCTACAAGATGAGTACCTACAATCTGAGAGTGCCTACAAGCAGAGAGTACCTACAAGCAGAGAGTACCTACAAACTGAGTGCCTACAAGCTGAGAGTACCTTCAAGTACCTACAAGCGGAGAGTACCTACAAGCTGAGAGTACCTACAAACTGAGTGCCTACAAGCTGAGAGTACCTACAAGCTGAGAGTGCCTACAAGCTGAGAGTACCTACAAGCGGAGAGTACCTACAAGCTGAGAGTACCTTCAAGTACCTACAAGATGAGAGTACCTACAAGCTGAGAGTGCCTACAAGCTGAGACTGCCTACAAACTGAGATTGCCTACAAACTGAGATTACCTACAAGCTGAGATTACCTACAAGCTGAGTACCTACAAGCTGAGAGTACCAACATGCTGAGAGTGCCTACAAGCTGAGAGTGCCTACAAGCTGAGAGTACCTACAAGCTGAGAGTGCCTACAGGCTGAGAGTGCCTACAGGCTGAGAGTGCCTACAAACTGAGTGCCTACAAACTGAGAGTACCTACAAGCTGAGTACATACAAGCTGAGAGTACCTACAGGCTGAGAGTGCCTACAAGCTGAGAGTACCTACAAGCTGAGAGTGCCTACAAGCTGAGAGTACCTACAATCTGAGAGTACCTACAAGCAGAGAGTGCCTACAAACGGAGTGCCTACAAGCTGAGAGTACCTACAAGCTGAGCGTACCAACAAGCTGAGCGTACCAACAAGCTGAGAGTGCCTACAAGCTGAGAGTGCCTACAAGCGGAGAGTACCTACAAGCAGAGAGTACCTACAAACTGAGTGCATACAAGCTGAGAGTACCTACAAGTACCTACAAGATGAGTACCTTCAAGCTGAGAGTGCCTACAAGCTGAGAGTACCTACAACCAGAGAGTACCTACAAACTGAGTGCCTACAAGCTGAGAGTACCTACAAGCGGAGAGTACCTACAAGCTGAGAGTACCTTCAAGTACCTACAAGATGAGAGTACCTACAAGCTGAGAGTACCTACAAGCTGAGAGTGCCCACAAACTGGGAGTGCCTACAGACTGAGAGTATCTACAGGCTGAGAGTGCCTACAAGCTGAGAGTGCCTACAGGCTGAGAGTGCCTACAGGCTGAGTGTGCCTTCAAGCTGAGAGTACCTACAAACTGAGTACCTACAAGCTGAGAGTACCTACAAGCTGAGTGCCTACAACCTGAGAGTGCCTACAAACTGAGAGTACCTACAAGCTGAGAGTACCTACAGACTGAGAGTGCCTACAAGCTGAGAGTACCTACAAGCTGAGTGCCTACAACCTGAGAGTGCCTACAAACTGAGAGTACCTACAAGCTGAGAGTACCTACAGGCTGAGAGTGCCTACAAGCTGAGAGTACCTACAAGCTGACAGTACCTACAAGCTGAGAGTGCCTACAAGCTGAGAGTGCCTACAAGCTGAGTACCTACAAGCTGAGAGTGCCTACAAGCTGAGAGTACCTACAATCTAAGAGTGCCTACAAACTGAGAGTACCTACAATCTGAGAGTACCTACAATCTGAGAGTACCTACAAGCAGAGAGTGCCTACAAACGGAGTGCCTACAAGCTGAGAGTACCTACAAGCTGAGAGTACCTACAAGCTGAGAGTACCTACAAGCTGAGAGTACCTACAAACTGAGTGCGTACAAGCTGAGAGTACCTACAATCTGAGAGTACCTACAATCTGAGAGTACCTACAAGCAGAGAGTGCCTACAAACGGAGTGCCTACAAGCTGAGAGTACCTACAAGCTGAGAGTACCTACAAGCTGAGAGTACCTACAAACTGAGTGCGTACAAGCTGAGAGTACCTACAGGCTGAGAGTGCCTACAAGTTGAGAGTACCTACAAGCTGAGAGTGCCTACAAGCTGAGACTGCCTACAAACTGAGATTGCCTACAAACTGAGATTACCTACAAGCTGAGATTACCTACAAGCTGAGTACCTACAAGCTGAGAGTACCAACATGCTGAGAGTGCCTACAAGCTGAGAGTGCCTACAAGCTGAGAGTACCTACAAGCTGAGAGTGCCTACAGGCTGAGAGTACCAACATGCTGAGAGTGCCTACAAGCTGAGAGTGCCTACAAGCTGAGAGTACCTACAAGCTGAGAGTGCCTACAGGCTGAGAGTGCCTACAGGCTGAGAGTGCCTACAAACTGAGTGCCTACAAACTGAGAGTACCTACAAGCTGAGTACATACAAGCTGAGAGTACCTACAGGCTGAGAGTGCCTACAAGCTGAGAGTACCTACAAGCTGAGAGTGCCTACAAGCTGAGAGTACCTACAATGTGAGAGTGCCTACAATCTGAGAGTACCTACAATCTGAGAGTACCTACAATCTGAGAGTACCTACAAGCAGAGAGTGCCTACAAACGGAGTGCCTACAAGCTGAGAGTACCTACAAGCTGAGCGTACCAACAAGCTGAGCGTACCAACAAGCTGAGAGTGCCTACAAGCTGAGAGTGCCTACAAGCGGAGAGTACCTACAAGCAGAGAGTACCTACAAACTGAGTGCATACAAGCTGAGAGTACCTACAAGTACCTACAAGATGAGTACCTTCAAGCTGAGAGTGCCTACAAGCTGAGAGTACCTACAACCAGAGAGTACCTACAAACTGAGTGCCTACAAGCTGAGAGTACCTACAAGCGGAGAGTACCTACAAGCTGAGAGTACCTTCAAGTACCTACAAGATGAGAGTACCTACAAGCTGAGAGTTCCTACAAGCTGAGAGTGCCCACAAACTGGGAGTGCCTACAGACTGAGAGTATCTACAGGCTGAGAGTGCCTACAAGCTGAGAGTGCCTACAGGCTGAGAGTGCCTACAGGCTGAGTGTGCCTTCAAGCTGAGAGTACCTACAAACTGAGTACCTACAAGCTGAGAGTACCTACAAGCTGAGTGCCTACAACCTGAGAGTGCCTACAAACTGAGAGTACCTACAAGCTGAGAGTACCTACAGACTGAGAGTGCCTACAAGCTGAGAGTACCTACAAGCTGAGTGCCTACAACCTGAGAGTGCCTACAAACTGAGAGTACCTACAAGCTGAGAGTACCTACAGGCTGAGAGTGCCTACAAGCTGAGAGTACCTACAAGCTGACAGTACCTACAAGCTGAGAGTGCCTACAAGCTGAGAGTGCCTACAAGCTGAGTACCTACAAGCTGAGAGTGCCTACAAGCTGAGAGTACCTACAATCTAAGAGTGCCTACAATCTGAGAGTACCTACAATCTGAGAGTACCTACAATCTGAGAGTACCTACAAGCAGAGAGTGCCTACAAACGGAGTGCCTACAAGCTGAGAGTACCTACAAGCTGAGAGTACCTACAAGCTGAGAGTACCTACAAACTGAGTGCGTACAAGCTGAGAGTACCTACAAACTGAGAGTACCTACAATCTGAGAGTACCTACAATCTGAGAGTACCTACAAGCAGAGAGTGCCTACAAACGGAGTGCCTACAAGCTGAGAGTACCTACAAGCTGAGAGTACCTACAAGCTGAGAGTACCTACAAACTGAGTGCGTACAAGCTGAGAGTACCTACAGGCTGAGAGTGCCTACAAGTTGAGAGTACCTACAAACTGAGTGCGTACAAGCTGAGAGTACCTACAAGCTGAGAGTGCCTACAAACTGAGAGTGCCTACAAGCTGAGAGTGCCTACAAGCTGAGAGTGCCTACAAGCTGAGAGTGCCTACAAGCTGAGAGTACCTACAAGCTGAGAGTACCTACAAACGGAGAGTACCTACAAGCTGAGAGTACCTTCAAGTACCTACAAGATGAGAGTACCTACACGCTGAGAGTACCTACAAGCTGAGAGTGCCCACAAACTGGGAGTGCCTACAAGCTGAGATTACCTACAAGCTGAGTACCTACAAGCTGAGAGTACCTACAAACTGAGAGTGCCTACAGGCTGAGAGTGCCTACAAGTTGAGAGTACCTACAAACTGAGTGCCTACAAGCTGAGAGTACCTACAAACTGAGTGCGTACAAGCTGAGAGTACCTACAGGCTGAGAGTGCCTACAAGTTGAGAGTACCTACAAACTGAGTGCGTACAAGCTGAGAGTACCTACAAGCTGAGAGTGCCTACAAACTGAGAGTGCCTACAAGCTGAGAGTGCCTACAAGCTGAGAGTGCCTACAAGCTGAGAGTGCCTACAAGCTGAGAGTACCTACAAGCTGAGAGTACCTACAAACTGAGTGCCTACAAGCTGAGAGTACCTACAAATACCTACAAGATGAGTACCTACAAGCTGAGAGTGCCTACAAGCTGAGAGTACCTACAAGCAGAGAGTACCTACAAACTGAGTGCCTACAACCTGAGAGTGCCTACAAGCTGAGAGTACATACAGAGTGCCTACAAGATGAGAGTGCCTACAAGCTGAGAGTACCTACAAGCTGAGATTACCTACAAGCTGAGTACCTACAAGCTGAGAGTACCTACAAGCTGAGTACCTACAAGCTGAGAGTACCAACAAGCTGAGATTGCCTACAAGCTGAAAGTGCCTACAAGCGGAGAGTACCTACAAGCTGAGAGTACCTACAAACTGAGTGCCTACAAGCTGAGAGTACCTTCAAGTACCTACAAGCGGAGAGTACCTACAAGCTGAGAGTACCTACAAACTGAGTGCCTACAAGCTGAGAGTACCTACAAGCTGAGAGTGCCTACAAGCTGAGAGTACCTACAAGCGGAGAGTACCTACAAGCTGAGAGTACCTTCAAGTACCTACAAGATGAGAGTACCTACAAGCTGAGAGTGCCTACAAACTGAGACTGCCTACAAACTGAGATTGCCTACAAACTGAGATTACCTACAAGCTGAGATTACCTACAAGCTGAGTACCTACAAGCTGAGAGTACCAACATGCTGAGAGTGCCTACAAGCTGAGAGTGCCTACAAGCTGAGAGTACCTACAAGCTGAGAGTGCCTACAGGCTGAGAGTGCCTACAGGCTGAGAGTGCCTACAAACTGAGTGCCTACAAACTGAGAGTACCTACAAGCTGAGTACATACAAGCTGAGAGTACCTACAGGCTGAGAGTGCCTACAAGCTGAGAGTACCTACAAGCTGAGAGTGCCTACAAGCTGAGAGTACCTACAATCTGAGAGTGCCTACAATCTGAGAGTACCTACAATCTGAGAGTACCTACAATCTGAGAGTACCTACAAGCAGAGAGTGCCTACAAACGGAGTGCCTACAAGCTGAGAGTACCTACAAGCTGAGCGTACCAACAAGCTGAGCGTACCAACAAGCTGAGAGTGCCTACAAGCTGAGAGTGCCTACAAGCGGAGAGTACCTACAAGCAGAGAGTACCTACAAACTGAGTGCATACAAGCTGAGAGTACCTACAAGTACCTACAAGATGAGTACCTTCAAGCTGAGAGTGCCTACAAGCTGAGAGTACCTACAACCAGAGAGTACCTACAAACTGAGTGCCTACAAGCTGAGAGTACCTACAAGCGGAGAGTACCTACAAGCTGAGAGTACCTTCAAGTACCTACAAGATGAGAGTACCTACAAGCTGAGAGTACCTACAAGCTGAGAGTGCCCACAAACTGGGAGTGCCTACAGACTGAGAGTATCTACAGGCTGAGAGTGCCTACAAGCTGAGAGTGCCTACAGGCTGAGAGTGCCTACAGGCTGAGTGTGCCTTCAAGCTGAGAGTACCTACAAACTGAGTACCTACAAGCTGAGAGTACCTACAAGCTGAGTGCCTACAACCTGAGAGTGCCTACAAACTGAGAGTACCTACAAGCTGAGAGTACCTACAGACTGAGAGTGCCTACAAGCTGAGAGTACCTACAAGCTGAGTGCCTACAACCTGAGAGTGCCTACAAACTGAGAGTACCTACAAGCTGAGAGTACCTACAGGCTGAGAGTGCCTACAAGCTGAGAGTACCTACAAGCTGACAGTACCTACAAGCTGAGAGTGCCTACAAGCTGAGAGTGCCTACAAGCTGAGTACCTACAAGCTGAGAGTGCCTACAAGCTGAGAGTACCTACAATCTAAGAGTGCCTACAATCTGAGAGTACCTACAATCTGAGAGTACCTACAATCTGAGAGTACCTACAAGCAGAGAGTGCCTACAAACGGAGTGCCTACAAGCTGAGAGTACCTACAAGCTGAGAGTACCTACAAGCTGAGAGTACCTACAAACTGAGTGCGTACAAGCTGAGAGTACCTACAAGCTGAGAGTACCTACAATCTGAGAGTACCTACAATCTGAGAGTACCTACAAGCAGAGACTGCCTACAAACTGAGATTGCCTACAAACTGAGATTACCTACAAGCTGAGATTACCTACAAGCTGAGTACCTACAAGCTGAGAGTACCAACATGCTGAGAGTGCCTACAAGCTGAGAGTGCCTACAAGCTGAGAGTACCTACAAGCTGAGAGTGCCTACAGGCTGAGAGTGCCTACAGGCTGAGAGTGCCTACAAACTGAGTGCCTACAAACTGAGAGTACCTACAAGCTGAGTACATACAAGCTGAGAGTACCTACAGGCTGAGAGTGCCTACAAGCTGAGAGTACCTACAAGCTGAGAGTACCTACAATCTGAGAGTGCCTACAATCTGAGAGTACCTACAATCTGAGAGTACCTACAATCTGAGAGTACCTACAAGCAGAGAGTGCCTACAAACGGAGTGCCTACAAGCTGAGAGTACCTACAAGCTGAGCGTACCAACAAGCTGAGCGTACCAACAAGCTGAGAGTGCCTACAAGCTGAGAGTGCCTACAAGCGGAGAGTACCTACAAGCAGAGAGTACCTACAAACTGAGTGCATACAAGCTGAGAGTACCTACAAGTACCTACAAGATGAGTACCTTCAAGCTGAGAGTGCCTACAAGCTGAGAGTACCTACAACCAGAGAGTACCTACAAACTGAGTGCCTACAAGCTGAGAGTACCTACAAGCGGAGAGTACCTACAAGCTGAGAGTACCTTCAAGTACCTACAAGATGAGAGTACCTACAAGCTGAGAGTTCCTACAAGCTGAGAGTGCCCACAAACTGGGAGTGCCTACAGACTGAGAGTATCTACAGGCTGAGAGTGCCTACTAGCTGAGAGTGCCTACAGGCTGAGAGTGCCTACAGGCTGAGTGTGCCTTCAAGCTGAGAGTACCTACAAACTGAGTACCTACAAGCTGAGAGTACCTACAAGCTGAGTGCCTACAACCTGAGAGTGCCTACAAACTGAGAGTACCTACAAGCTGAGAGTACCTACAGACTGAGAGTGCCTACAAGCTGAGAGTACCTACAAGCTGAGTGCCTACAACCTGAGAGTGCCTACAAACTGAGAGTACCTACAAGCTGAGAGTACCTACAGGCTGAGAGTGCCTACAAGCTGAGAGTACCTACAAGCTGACAGTACCTACAAGCTGAGAGTGCCTACAAGCTGAGAGTGCCTACAAGCTGAGTACCTACAAGCTGAGAGTGCCTACAAGCTGAGAGTACCTACAATCTGAGAGTGCCTACAATCTGAGAGTACCTACAATCTGAGAGTACCTACAATCTGAGAGTACCTACAAGCAGAGAGTGCCTACAAACGGAGTGCCTACAAGCTGAGAGTACCTACAAGCTGAGAGTACCTACAAGCTGAGAGTACCTACAAACTGAGTGCGTACAAGCTGAGAGTACCTACAAGCTGAGAGTACCTACAATCTGAGAGTACCTACAATCTGAGAGTACCTACAAGCAGAGAGTGCCTACAAACGGAGTGCCTACAAGCTGAGAGTACCTACAAGCTGAGAGTACCTACAAGCTGAGAGTACCTACAAACTGAGTGCGTACAAGCTGAGAGTACCTACAGGCTGAGAGTGCCTACAAGTTGAGAGTACCTACAAACTGAGTGCGTACAAGCTGAGAGTACCTACAAGCTGAGAGTGCCTACAAACTGAGAGTGCCTACAAGCTGAGAGTGCCTACAAGCTGAGAGTGCCTACAAGCTGAGAGTGCCTACAAGCTGAGAGTACCTACAAGCTGAGAGTACCTACAAACGGAGAGTACCTACAAGCTGAGAGTACCTTCAAGTACCTACAAGATGAGAGTACCTACACGCTGAGAGTACCTACAAGCTGAGAGTGCCCACAAACTGGGAGTGCCTACAAGCTGAGATTACCTACAAGCTGAGTACCTACAAGCTGAGAGTACCTACAAACTGAGAGTGCCTACAGGCTGAGAGTGCCTACAAGTTGAGAGTACCTACAAACTGAGTGCCTACAAGCTGAGAGTACCTACAAACTGAGTGCGTACAAGCTGAGAGTACCTACAGGCTGAGAGTGCCTACAAGTTGAGAGTACCTACAAACTGAGTGCGTACAAGCTGAGAGTACCTACAAGCTGAGAGTGCCTACAAACTGAGAGTGCCTACAAGCTGAGAGTGCCTACAAGCTGAGAGTGCCTACAAGCTGAGAGTGCCTACAAGCTGAGAGTACCTACAAGCTGAGAGTACCTACAAACTGAGTGCCTACAAGCTGAGAGTACCTACAAATACCTACAAGATGAGTACCTACAAGCTGAGAGTGCCTACAAGCTGAGAGTACCTACAAGCAGAGAGTACCTACAAACTGAGTGCCTACAACCTGAGAGTGCCTACAAGCTGAGAGTACATACAGAGTGCCTACAAGATGAGAGTGCCTACAAGCTGAGAGTACCTACAAGCTGAGATTACCTACAAGCTGAGTACCTACAAGCTGAGAGTACCTACAAGCTGAGTACCTACAAGCTGAGAGTACCAACAAGCTGAGATTGCCTACAAGCTGAAAGTGCCTACAAGCGGAGAGTACCTACAAGCAGAGAGTACCTACAAACTGAGTGCCTACAAGCTGAGAGTACCTACAAGTACCTACAAGATGAGTACCTACAATCTGAGAGTGCCTACAAGCAGAGAGTACCTACAAGCAGAGAGTACCTACAAACTGAGTGCCTACAAGCTGAGAGTACCTTCAAGTACCTACAAGCGGAGAGTACCTACAAGCTGAGAGTACCTACAAACTGAGTGCCTACAAGCTGAGAGTACCTACAAGCTGAGAGTGCCTACAAGCTGAGAGTACCTACAAGCGGAGAGTACCTACAAGCTGAGAGTACCTTCAAGTACCTACAAGATGAGAGTACCTACAAGCTGAGAGTGCCTACAAGCTGAGACTGCCTACAAACTGAGATTGCCTACAAACTGAGATTACCTACAAGCTGAGATTACCTACAAACTGAGTACCTACAAGCTGAGAGTGCCTACAGGCTGAGAGTGCCTACAGGCTGAGAGTGCCTACAAACTGAGTGCCTACAAACTGAGAGTACCTACAAGCTGAGTACATACAAGCTGAGAGTACCTACAGGCTGAGAGTGCCTACAAGCTGAGAGTACCTACAAGCTGAGAGTGCCTACAAGCTGAGAGTACCTACAATCTGAGAGTGCCTACAATCTGAGAGTACCTACAATCTGAGAGTACCTACAAGCAGAGAGTGCCTACAAACGGAGTGCCTACAAGCTGAGAGTACCTACAAGCTGAGCGTACCAACAAGCTGAGCGTACCAACAAGATGAGAGTGCCTACAAGCTGAGAGTGCCTACAAGCGGAGAGTACCTACAAGCAGAGAGTACCTACAAACTGAGTGCATACAAGCTGAGAGTACCTACAACTACCTACAAGATGAGTACCTTCAAGCTGAGAGTGCCTACAAGCTGAGAGTACCTACAACCAGAGAGTACCTACAAACTGAGTGCCTACAAGCTGAGAGTACCTACAAGCGGAGAGTACCTACAAGCTGAGAGTACCTTCAAGTACCTACAAGATGAGAGTACCTACAAGCTGAGAGTACCTACAAGCTGAGAGTGCCCACAAACTGGGAGTGCCTACAGACTGAGAGTATCTACAGGCTGAGAGTGCCTACAAGCTGAGAGTGCCTACAGGCTGAGAGTGCCTACAGGCTGAGTGTGCCTTCAAGCTGAGAGTACCTACAAACTGAGTACCTACAAGCTGAGAGTACCTACAAGCTGAGTGCCTACAACCTGAGAGTGCCTACAAACTGAGAGTACCTACAAGCTGAGAGTACCTACAGACTGAGAGTGCCTACAAGCTGAGAGTACCTACAAGCTGAGTGCCTACAACCTGAGAGTGCCTACAAACTGAGAGTACCTACAAGCTGAGAGTACCTACAGGCTGAGAGTGCCTACAAGCTGAGAGTACCTACAAGCTGATAGTACCTACAAGCTGAGAGTGCCTACAAGCTGAGAGTGCCTACAAGCTGAGTACCTACAAGCTGAGAGTGCCTACAAGCTGAGAGTACCTACAATCTGAGAGTGCCTACAATCTGAGAGTACCTACAATCTGAGAGTACCTACAATCTGAGAGTACCTACAAGCAGAGAGTGCCTACAAACGGAGTGCCTACAAGCTGAGAGTACCTACAAGCTGAGAGTACCTACAAGCTGAGAGTACCTACAAACTGAGTGCGTACAAGCTGAGAGTACCTACAAGCTGAGAGTACCTACAATCTGAGAGTACCTACAATCTGAGAGTACCTACAAGCAGAGAGTGCCTACAAACGGAGTGCCTACAAGCTGAGAGTACCTACAAGCTGAGAGTACCTACAAGCTGAGAGTACCTACAAACTGAGTGCGTACAAGCTGAGAGTACCTACAGGCTGAGAGTGCCTACAAGTTGAGAGTACCTACAAACTGAGTGCGTACAAGCTGAGAGTACCTACAAGCTGAGAGTGCCTACAAACTGAGAGTGCCTACAAGCTGAGAGTGCCTACAAGCTGAGAGTGCCTACAAGCTGAGAGTGCCTACAAGCTGAGAGTACCTACAAGCTGAGAGTACCTACAAACGGAGAGTACCTACAAGCTGAGAGTACCTTCAAGTACCTACAAGATGAGAGTACCTACACGCTGAGAGTACCTACAAGCTGAGAGTGCCCACAAACTGGGAGTGCCTACAAGCTGAGATTACCTACAAGCTGAGTACCTACAAGCTGAGAGTACCTACAAACTGAGAGTGCCTACAGGCTGAGAGTGCCTACAAGTTGAGAGTACCTACAAACTGAGTGCCTACAAGCTGAGAGTACCTAAAAACTGAGTGCGTACAAGCTGAGAGTACCTACAGGCTGAGAGTGCCTACAAGTTGAGAGTACCTACAAACTGAGTGCGTACAAGCTGAGAGTACCTACAAGCTGAGAGTGCCTACAAACTGAGAGTGCCTACAAGCTGAGAGTGCCTACAAGCTGAGAGTGCCTACAAGCTGAGAGTGCCTACAAGCTGAGAGTACCTACAAGCTGAGAGTACCTACAAACGGAGAGTACCTACAAGCTGAGAGTACCTTCAAGTACCTACAAGATGAGAGTACCTACAAGCTGAGAGTGCCCACAAACTGGGAGTGCCTACAAGCTGAGATTACCTACAAGCTGAGTACCTACAAGCTGAGAGTACCTACAAACTGAGAGTGCCTACAGGCTGAGAGTGCCTACAAGTTGAGAGTACCTACAAACTGAGTGCCTACAAGCTGAGAGTACCTACAAGCTGAGAGTACCTACAAGCGGAGAGTGCCTACAAGCTGAGAGTACCTACAATCTGAGAGTGCCTACAGGCTGAGAGTGCCTACAGGCTGAGAGTGCCTACAAGCTGAGTGCCTACAAGCTGAGAGTACCTACAAGCTGAGAGTGCCTACAAACTGAGAGTACCTACAAGCTGAGAGTACCTACAAGCTGAGAGTACCTACAGGCTGAGAGTGCCTACAAGCTGAGAGTACCTACAAGCTGAGAGTACCTACAAGCTGAGCGTACCAACAAGCTGAGCGTACCTACAAACTGGGAATGCCTACAAGCTGAGCGTAACAACAAGCTGAGCGTACCAACAAGCTGAGAGTGCCTACAAGCGGAGAGTACCTACAAGCAGAGAGTACCTACAAGCAGAGAGTACCTACAAACTGAGTGCATACAAGCTGAGAGTACCTACAAGTACCTACAAGATGAGTACCTTCAAGCTGAGAGTGCCTACAAGCTGAGAGTACCTACAAGCAGAGAGTACCTACAAACTGAGTGCCTACAAGCTGAGACTACCTACAAGCGGAGAGTACCTACAAGCTGAGAGTACCTTCAAGTACCTACAAGATGAGAGTACCTACAAGCTGAGAGTACCTACAAGCTGAGAGTGCCCACAAATTGGGAGTGCCTACAAGCTGAGAGTACCTACAAGCTGAGAGTACCTACAAACTGAGAGTGCCTACAGGCTGAGAGTGCCTACAGGCTGAGAGTGCCTACAAGCTGAGAGTGCCTACAGGCTGAGAGTGCCTACAAGCTGAGAGTACCTACAAGCTGAGTGCCTACAACCTGAGAGTGCCTACAAACTGAGAGTACCTACAAGCTGAGAGTACCTACAGGCTGAGAGTGCCTACAAGCTGAGAGTACCTACAAGCTGAGAGTACCTACAAGCTGAGAGTACCTACAGGCTGAGAGTGCCTACAAGCTGAGAGTACCTACAAGCTGAGTGCCTACAACCTGAGAGTGCCTACAAACTTAGAGTACCTACAAGCTGAGAGTACCTACAGGCTGAGAGTGCCTACAAGCTGATAGTACCTACAAGCTGAGAGTGCCTACAAGCTGAGAGTGCCTACAAGCTGAGAGTGCCTACAAGCTGAGTACCTACAAGCTGAGAGTGCCTACAAGCTGAGAGTACCTACAAGCTGAGTACCTACAAGATGAGAGTACCTACAAGCTGAGAGTACCTACAAGCTGAGAGTGCCTACATGCTGAGGGTGCCTACAAGCTGAGAGTGCCTACAAGCTGAGAGTACCTACAAGCTGAGAGTACCTACAAGCGGAGAGTACCTTCAAGTACCTACAAGATGAGAGTGCCTACAAGCTGAGAGTACCTACAAACTGGGAATACCTACAAGCTGAGCGTACCAACAAGCTGAGCGTACCAACAAGCTGAGAGTGCCTACAAGCTGAGAGTGCCTACAAGCGGAGAGTACCTACAAGCAGAGAGTACCTACAAGCTGAGAGTACCTACAAACTGAGTGCCTACAAGCTGAGACTACCTACAGGCTGAGAGTGCCTACAAGCTGATAGTACCTACAAGCTGAGAGTGCCTACAAGCTGAGAGTGCCTACAAGCTGAGAGTGCCTACAAGCTGAGTACCTACAAGCTGAGAGTGCCTACAAGCTGAGAGTACCTACAAGCTGAGTACCTACAAGATGAGAGTACCTACAAGCTGAGAGTACCTACAAGCTGAGAGTACCTACAAGTACCTACAAGATGAGTACCTTCAAGCTGAGAGTGCCTACAAGCTGAGAGTACCTACAAGCAGAGAGTACCTACAAACTGAGTGCCTACAAGCTGAGACTACCTACAAGCGGAGAGTACCTACAAGCTGAGAGTACCTTCAAGTACCTACAAGATGAGAGTACCTACAAGCTGAGAGTGCCTACAAGCTGAGAGTGCCTACAGGCTGAGAGTGCCTACAGGCTGAGAGTGCCTACAAGCTGAGAGTACCTTCAAGTACCTACAAGATGAGAGTACCTACAAGCTGAGAGTACCTACAAGCTGAGAGTACCTACAAGCTTAGAGTGCCTTCAAGCTGAGAGTGCCTACAAGCTGAGTGCCTACAAGCTGAGAATGACTACAAGCTGAGAATGCCTACAAGCTGAGAGTGCCTACAAGCTGAGAGTGCCTACAAGCTGAGAGTGCCTACAAGCTGAGTACCTACAAGCTGAGAGTACCTACAAGCTGAGAGTACCTACAAGCTGAGTACCTACAAGCTGAGAGTACCAACAAGCTGAGAGTGCCTACAAGCTGAGAGTACCTACAAACTGAGAGTACCTACAAACTGAGAGTGTCTACAGGCTGAGAGTGCCTACAAGTTGAGAGTACCTACAAACTGAGTGCCTACAAGCTGAGAGTGCCTACAAGCTGAGAGTGCCTGCAAGCTGAGAGTACCTACAAGCTGCGAGTACCTACAAGCTGAGAGTGCCTACAAGCTGAGAGTACCTACAAGCTGAGAGTACCTTCAAGTACCTACAAGATGAGAGTACCTACAAGCTGAGAGTACCTACAAGCTGAGAGTGCCTACAAGCTGAGAGTACTTACAAGCTGAGAGTACCTACAAGCGGAGAGTACCTTCAAGTACCTACAAGATGAGAGTGCCTACAAGCTGAGAGTACCTACAAACTGGGAATGCCTACAAACTGAGATTACCTACAAGCTGAGTACCTACAAGCTGAGAGTACCTACAAGCTGAGTACCTACAAGCTGAGAGTACCTAAAAGCTGAGTACCTACAAGCTGAGAGTACCAACAAAGCTGAGTACCTACAAGCTGAGAGTACCAACAAGCTGAGAGTGCCTACAAGCTGAGAGTGCCTACAAGCTGAGAGTACCTACAAGCTGAGAGTACCTACAAACTGAGAGTACCTACAAACTGAGAGTGTCTACAGGCTGAGAGTGCCTACAAGTTGAGAGTACCTACAAACTGAGTGCCTACAAGCTGAGAGTGCCTACAAGCTGAGAGTGCCTACAAGCTGAGAGTACCTACAAGCTGCGAGTACCTACAAGCTGAGAGTGCCTACAAGCTGAGAGTGCCTACAAGCTGAGAGTACCTACAAGCTGAGAGTACCTACAAGCTGAGAGTACCCACAAGCTGAGAGTGCCTACAAGCTGAGAGTACCTACAATCTGAGAGTGCCTACAATCTGAGAGTGCCTACAATCTGAGAGTACCTACAATCTGAGAGTACCTACAATCTGAGAGTACCTACAAGCAGAGAGTGCCTACAAATGGAGTGCCTACAAGCTGAGAGTACCTACAAGACTAGAGTACCTACAAGCTTAGAGTGCCTTCAAGCTGAGAGTGCCTACAAGCTGAGTGCCTACAAGCTGAGAGTGCCTACAAGCTGAGAATGCCTACAAGCTGAGCGTACCTTCAAGTACCTACAAGATTAGAGTACCTACAAGCTGAGAGTACCTACAAGCTGAGAGTGCCTACAAGCTGAGAGTACCTACAAGCTGAGAGTACCTACAAGCTGAGAGTACCTACAAGCGGAGAGTACCTACAAACTGAGAGTACCTTCAAGTACCTACAAGATGAGAGTACCTACAAGCTGACAGTGCCTACAAACTGAGATTACCTACAAGCTGAGTACCTACAAGCTGAGAGTACCAACAAAGCTGAGTACCTACAAGCTGAGAGTACCAACAAGCTGAGAGTGCCTACAAGCTGAGAGTGCCTACAAGCTGAGAGTACCTACAAGCTGAGAGTACCTACAAACTGAGAGTACCTACAAACTGAGAGTGTCTACAGGCTGAGAGTGCCTACAAGTTGAGAGTACCTACAAACTGAGTGCCTACAAGCTGAGAGTGCCTACAAGCTGAGAGTGCCTACAAGCTGAGAGTACCTACAAGCTGCGAGTACCTACAAGCTGAGAGTGCCTACAAGCTGAGAGTGCCTACAAGCTGAGAGTACCTACAGGCTGAGAGTACCTACAAGCTGAGAGTACCTACAAGCTGAGAGTGCCTACAAGCTGAGAGTACCTACAATCTGAGAGTGCCTACAATCTGAGAGTGCCTACAATCTGAGAGTACCTACAATCTGAGAGAACCTACAATCTGAGAGTACCTACAAGCAGAGAGTGCCTACAAATGGAGTGCCTACAAGCTGAGAGTACCTACAAGACTAGAGTACCTACAAGCTTAGAGTGCCTTCAAGCTGAGAGTGCCTACAAGCTGAGTGCCTACAAGCTGAGAGTGCCTACAAGCTGAGAATGCCTACAAGCTGAGCGTACCTTCAAGTACCTACAAGATTAGAGTACCTACAAGCTGAGAGTACCTACAAGCTGAGAGTGCCTACAAGCTGAGAGTACCTACAAGCTGAGAGTACCTACAAGCTGAGAGTACCTACAAGCGGAGAGTACCTACAAACTGAGAGTACCTTCAAGTACCTACAAGATGAGAGTACCTACAAGATGACAGTGCCTACAAGCTGAGAGTACCTACAAACTGAGTGCCTACAAGCTGAGAGTGCCTACAAGCTGAGAGTACCTACAAGCTGCGAGTACCTACAAGCTGCGAGTGCCTACAAGCTGAGAGTGCCTACAAGCTGAGAGTGCCTACAAGCTGAGAGTACCTACAAGCTGAGAGTACCTACAATCTGAGAGTACCTACAAACTGAGAGTGTCTACAGGCTGAGAGTGCCTACAAGTTGAGAGTACCTACAAACTGAGTGCCTACAAGCTGAGAGTGCCTACAAGCTGAGAGTGCCTGCAAGCTGAGAGTACCTACAAGCTGCGAGTACCTACAAGCTGAGAGTGCCTACAAGCTGAGAGTACCTACAAGCTGAGAGTACCTTCAAGTACCTACAAGATGAGAGTACCTACAAGCTGAGAGTACCTACAAGCTGAGAGTGCCTACAAGCTGAGAGTACTTACAAGCTGAGAGTACCTACAAGCGGAGAGTACCTTCAAGTACCTACAAGATGAGAGTGCCTACAAGCTGAGAGTACCTACAAACTGGGAATGCCTACAAACTGAGATTACCTACAAGCTGAGTACCTACAAGCTGAGAGTACCTACAAGCTGAGTACCTACAAGCTGAGAGTACCTAAAAGCTGAGTACCTACAAGCTGAGAGTACCAACAAAGCTGAGTACCTACAAGCTGAGAGTACCAACAAGCTGAGAGTGCCTACAAGCTGAGAGTGCCTACAAGCTGAGAGTACCTACAAGCTGAGAGTACCTACAAACTGAGAGTACCTACAAACTGAGAGTGTCTACAGGCTGAGAGTGCCTACAAGTTGAGAGTACCTACAAACTGAGTGCCTACAAGCTGAGAGTGCCTACAAGCTGAGAGTGCCTACAAGCTGAGAGTACCTACAAGCTGCGAGTACCTACAAGCTGAGAGTGCCTACAAGCTGAGAGTGCCTACAAGCTGAGAGTACCTACAAGCTGAGAGTACCTACAAGCTGAGAGTACCCACAAGCTGAGAGTGCCTACAAGCTGAGAGTACCTACAATCTGAGAGTGCCTACAATCTGAGAGTGCCTACAATCTGAGAGTACCTACAATCTGAGAGTACCTACAATCTGAGAGTACCTACAAGCAGAGAGTGCCTACAAATGGAGTGCCTACAAGCTGAGAGTACCTACAAGACTAGAGTACCTACAAGCTTAGAGTGCCTTCAAGCTGAGAGTGCCTACAAGCTGAGTGCCTACAAGCTGAGAGTGCCTACAAGCTGAGAATGCCTACAAGCTGAGCGTACCTTCAAGTACCTACAAGATTAGAGTACCTACAAGCTGAGAGTACCTACAAGCTGAGAGTGCCTACAAGCTGAGAGTACCTACAAGCTGAGAGTACCTACAAGCTGAGAGTACCTACAAGCGGAGAGTACCTACAAACTGAGAGTACCTTCAAGTACCTACAAGATGAGAGTACCTACAAGCTGACAGTGCCTACAAACTGAGATTACCTACAAGCTGAGTACCTACAAGCTGAGAGTACCAACAAAGCTGAGTACCTACAAGCTGAGAGTACCAACAAGCTGAGAGTGCCTACAAGCTGAGAGTGCCTACAAGCTGAGAGTACCTACAAGCTGAGAGTACCTACAAACTGAGAGTACCTACAAACTGAGAGTGTCTACAGGCTGAGAGTGCCTACAAGTTGAGAGTACCTACAAACTGAGTGCCTACAAGCTGAGAGTGCCTACAAGCTGAGAGTGCCTACAAGCTGAGAGTACCTACAAGCTGCGAGTACCTACAAGCTGAGAGTGCCTACAAGCTGAGAGTGCCTACAAGCTGAGAGTACCTACAGGCTGAGAGTACCTACAAGCTGAGAGTACCTACAAGCTGAGAGTGCCTACAAGCTGAGAGTACCTACAATCTGAGAGTGCCTACAATCTGAGAGTGCCTACAATCTGAGAGTACCTACAATCTGAGAGAACCTACAATCTGAGAGTACCTACAAGCAGAGAGTGCCTACAAATGGAGTGCCTACAAGCTGAGAGTACCTACAAGACTAGAGTACCTACAAGCTTAGAGTGCCTTCAAGCTGAGAGTGCCTACAAGCTGAGTGCCTACAAGCTGAGAGTGCCTACAAGCTGAGAATGCCTACAAGCTGAGCGTACCTTCAAGTACCTACAAGATTAGAGTACCTACAAGCTGAGAGTACCTACAAGCTGAGAGTGCCTACAAGCTGAGAGTACCTACAAGCTGAGAGTACCTACAAGCTGAGAGTACCTACAAGCGGAGAGTACCTACAAAATGAGATTACCTTCAAGTACCTACAAGATGAGAGTACCTACAAGATGACAGTGCCTACAAGCTGAGAGTACCTACAAACTGAGTGCCTACAAGCTGAGAGTGCCTACAAGCTGAGAGTACCTACAAGCTGCGAGTACCTACAAGCTGCGAGTGCCTACAAGCTGAGAGTGCCTACAAGCTGAGAGTGCCTACAAGCTGAGAGTACCTACAAGCTGAGAGTACCTACAAGAAGAAAGTGCCTACAAATGGAGTGCCTACAAGCTGAGAGTACCTACAAGCCGAGAGTACCTACAAGCTTAGAGTGCCTTCAAGCTGAGAGTGCCTACAAGCTGAGTGCCTACAAGCTGAGAGTGCCTACAAGCTGAGAATGCCTACAAGCTGAGCGTACCTTCAAGTACCTACAAAATTAGAGTACCTACAAGCTGAGAGTACCTACAAGCTGAGAGTGCCTACAAGCTGAGAGTACCTACAAGCTGAGAGTACCTACAAGCTGAGAGTACCTACAAGCGGAGAGTACCTACAAACTGAGAGTACCTTCAAGTACCTACAAGATGAGAGTACCTACAAGCTGACAGTGCCTACAAGCTGAGACTGCCTACAAACTGGGAGTGCCTACAAACTGAGATTACCTACAAGCTGAGAGTACCTACAAGCTGAGTACCTACAAGCTGAGTACCTACAAGCTGAGAGTACCTACAAGCTGAGACTACCTACAAGCTGAGAGTGCCTACAATCTGAGAGTACCTACAATCTGAGAGTACCTACAAGCAGAGAGTGCCTACAAGCTGAGAGTGCCTACAAGCTGAGAGTACATACAAACAGAGTGCCTACAAGCTGAGAGTACCTACAAGCTGAGAGTACCTTCAAGTACCTACAAGCTGAGAGTACCTACAAGCTGAGAGTACCTACAAGCTGAGAGTACCTACAAGCTTCGCGTGCCTTCAAGCTGAGAGTGCCTACAAGCTGAGTGCCTACAAGCTGAGAATGACTACAAGCTGAGAATGCCTACAAGCTGAGAGTGCCTACAAGCTGAGAGTGCCTACAAGCTGAGAGTGCCTACAAGCTGAGAGTGCCTACAAGCTGAGAGTGCCTACAAGCTGAGAGTACCTACAAGCTGAGTGCCTACAAGCTGAGAGTGCCTACAAGCTGAGAGTGCCTACAAGCTGAGAGTACATACAAACAGAGTGCCTACAAGCTGAGAGTACCTACAAGCAGAGCGTACCTTCAAGTACCTACAAGCTGAGAGTACCTACAAGCAGAAAGTGCCTACAAATGGAGTGCCTACAAGCTGAGAGTACCTACAAGCCGAGAGTACCTACAAGCTTAGAGTGCCTTCAAGCTGAGAGTGCCTACAAGCTGAGTGCCTACAAGCTGAGAGTGCCTACAAGCTGAGAATGCCTACAAGCTGAGCGTACCTTCAAGTACCTACAAAATTAGAGTACCTACAAGCTGAGAGTACCTACAAGCTGAGAGTGCCTACAAGCTGAGAGTACCTACAAGCTGAGAGTACCTACAAGCTGAGAGTACCTACAAGCGGAGAGTACCTACAAACTGAGAGTACCTTCAAGTACCTACAAGATGAGAGTACCTACAAGCTGACAGTGCCTACAAGCTGAGACTGCCTACAAACTGGGAGTGCCTACAAACTGAGATTACCTACAAGCTGAGAGTACCTACAAGCTGAGTACCTACAAGCTGAGTACCTACAAGCTGAGAGTACCTACAAGCTGAGACTACCTACAAGCTGAGAGTGCCTACAATCTGAGAGTACCTACAATCTGAGAGTACCTACAAGCAGAGAGTGCCTACAAGCTGAGAGTGCCTACAAGCTGAGAGTACATACAAACAGAGTGCCTACAAGCTGAGAGTACCTACAAGCTGAGAGTACCTTCAAGTACCTACAAGCTGAGAGTACCTACAAGCTGAGAGTACCTACAAGCTGAGAGTACCTACAAGCTTCGCGTGCCTTCAAGCTGAGAGTGCCTACAAGCTGAGTGCCTACAAGCTGAGAATGACTACAAGCTGAGAATGCCTACAAGCTGAGAGTGCCTACAAGCTGAGAGTGCCTACAAGCTGAGAGTGCCTACAAGCTGAGAGTGCCTACAAGCTGAGAGTGCCTACAAGCTGAGAGTGCCTACAAGCTGAGAGTACCTACAAGCTGAGTGCCTACAAGCTGAGAGTGCCTACAAGCTGAGAGTGCCTACAAGCTGAGAGTACATACAAACAGAGTGCCTACAAGCTGAGAGTACCTACAAGCAGAGCGTACCTTCAAGTACCTACAAGCTGAGAGTACCTACAAGCAGAAAGTGCCTACAAATGGAGTGCCTACAAGCTGAGAGTACCTACAAGCCGAGAGTACCTACAAGCTTAGAGTGCCTTCAAGCTGAGAGTGCCTACAAGCTGAGTGCCTACAAGCTGAGAGTGCCTACAAGCTGAGAATGCCTACAAGCTGAGCGTACCTTCAAGTACCTACAAAATTAGAGTACCTACAAGCTGAGAGTACCTACAAGCTGAGAGTACCTACAAGCTGAGAGTACCTACAAGCTGAGAGTACCTACAAGCTGAGAGTACCTACAAGCGGAGAGTACCTACAAACTGAGAGTACCTTCAAGTACCTACAAGATGAGAGTACCTACAAGCTGACAGTGCCTACAAGCTGAGACTGCCTACAAACTGGGAGTGCCTACAAACTGAGATTACCTACAAGCTGAGAGTACCTACAAGCTGAGTACCTACAAGCTGAGTACCTACAAGCTGAGAGTACCTACAAGCTGAGACTACCTACAAGCTGAGAGTGCCTACAATCTGAGAGTACCTACAATCTGAGAGTACCTACAAGCAGAGAGTGCCTACAAGCTGAGAGTGCCTACAAGCTGAGAGTACATACAAACAGAGTGCCTACAAGCTGAGAGTACCTACAAGCTGAGAGTACCTTCAAGTACCTACAAGATGAGAGTACCTACAAGCTGAGAGTACCTACAAGCTGAGAGTACCTACAAGCTTCGCGTGCCTTCAAGCTGAGAGTGCCTACAAGCTGAGGGCCTACAAGCTGAGAATGACTACAATCTGAGAATGCCTACAAGCTGAGAGTGCCTACAAGCTGAGAGTGCCTACAAGCTGAGAGTGCCTACAAGCTGAGAGTGCCTACAAGCTGAGAGTGCCTACAAGCTGAGAGTGCCTACAAGCTGAGTGCCTACAAGCTGAGAGTGCCTACAAGCTGAGAGTGCCTACAAGCTGAGAGTGCCTACAAGCTGAGAGTACATACAAACAGAGTGCCTACAAGCTGAGAGTGCCTACAAGCTGAGTGCCTACAAGCTGAGTGCCTAAAACCTGAGAGTGCCTACAAACTGAGAGTACCTACAAGCTGAGAGTACCTACAGACTGAGAGTGCCTACAAGCTGAGAGTACCTACAAGCTGAGTGCCTACAACCTGAGAGTGCCTACAAACTGAGAGTACCTACAAGCTGAGAGTACCTACAGGCTGAGAGTGCCTACAAGCTGAGAGTACCTACAAGCTGACAGTACCTACAAGCTGAGAGTGCCTACAAGCTGAGAGTGCCTACAAGCTGAGTACCTACAAGCTGAGAGTGCCTACAAGCTGAGAGTACCTACAATCTGAGAGTGCCTACAATCTGAGAGTACCTACAATCTGAGAGTACCTACAATCTGAGAGTACCTACAAGCAGAGAGTGCCTACAAACGGAGTGCCTACAAGCTGAGAGTACCTACAAGCTGAGAGTACCTACAAGCTGAGAGTACCTACAAACTGAGTGCGTACAAGCTGAGAGTACCTACAAGCTGAGAGTACCTACAATCTGAGAGTACCTACAATCTGAGAGTACCTACAAGCAGAGAGTGCCTACAAACGGAGTGCCTACAAGCTGAGAGTACCTACAAGCTGAGAGTACCTACAAGCTGAGAGTACCTACAAACTGAGTGCGTACAAGCTGAGAGTACCTACAGGCTGAGAGTGCCTACAAGTTGAGAGTACCTACAAACTGAGTGCGTACAAGCTGAGAGTACCTACAAGCTGAGAGTGCCTACAAACTGAGAGTGCCTACAAGCTGAGAGTGCCTACAAGCTGAGAGTGCCTACAAGCTGAGAGTGCCTACAAGCTGAGAGTACCTACAAGCTGAGAGTACCTACAAACGGAGAGTACCTACAAGCTGAGAGTACCTTCAAGTACCTACAAGATGAGAGTACCTACACGCTGAGAGTACCTACAAGCTGAGAGTGCCCACAAACTGGGAGTGCCTACAAGCTGAGATTACCTACAAGCTGAGTACCTACAAGCTGAGAGTACCTACAAACTGAGAGTGCCTACAGGCTGAGAGTGCCTACAAGTTGAGAGTACCTACAAACTGAGTGCCTACAAGCTGAGAGTACCTAAAAACTGAGTGCGTACAAGCTGAGAGTACCTACAGGCTGAGAGTGCCTACAAGTTGAGAGTACCTACAAACTGAGTGCGTACAAGCTGAGAGTACCTACAAGCTGAGAGTGCCTACAAACTGAGAGTGCCTACAAGCTGAGAGTGCCTACAAGCTGAGAGTGCCTACAAGCTGAGAGTGCCTACAAGCTGAGAGTACCTACAAGCTGAGAGTACCTACAAACGGAGAGTACCTACAAGCTGAGAGTACCTTCAAGTACCTACAAGATGAGAGTACCTACAAGCTGAGAGTGCCCACAAACTGGGAGTGCCTACAAGCTGAGATTACCTACAAGCTGAGTACCTACAAGCTGAGAGTACCTACAAACTGAGAGTGCCTACAGGCTGAGAGTGCCTACAAGTTGAGAGTACCTACAAACTGAGTGCCTACAAGCTGAGAGTACCTACAAGCTGAGAGTACCTACAAGCGGAGAGTGCCTACAAGCTGAGAGTACCTACAATCTGAGAGTGCCTACAGGCTGAGAGTGCCTACAGGCTGAGAGTGCCTACAAGCTGAGTGCCTACAAGCTGAGAGTACCTACAAGCTGAGAGTGCCTACAAACTGAGAGTACCTACAAGCTGAGAGTACCTACAAGCTGAGAGTACCTACAGGCTGAGAGTGCCTACAAGCTGAGAGTACCTACAAGCTGAGAGTACCTACAAGCTGAGCGTACCAACAAGCTGAGCGTACCTACAAACTGGGAATGCCTACAAGCTGAGCGTAACAACAAGCTGAGCGTACCAACAAGCTGAGAGTGCCTACAAGCGGAGAGTACCTACAAGCAGAGAGTACCTACAAGCAGAGAGTACCTACAAACTGAGTGCATACAAGCTGAGAGTACCTACAAGTACCTACAAGATGAGTACCTTCAAGCTGAGAGTGCCTACAAGCTGAGAGTACCTACAAGCAGAGAGTACCTACAAACTGAGTGCCTACAAGCTGAGACTACCTACAAGCGGAGAGTACCTACAAGCTGAGAGTACCTTCAAGTACCTACAAGATGAGAGTACCTACAAGCTGAGAGTACCTACAAGCTGAGAGTGCCCACAAATTGGGAGTGCCTACAAGCTGAGAGTACCTACAAGCTGAGAGTACCTACAAGCTTCGCGTGCCTTCAAGCTGAGAGTGCCTACAAGCTGAGGGCCTACAAGCTGAGAATGACTACAATCTGAGAATGCCTACAAGCTGAGAGTGCCTACAAGCTGAGAGTGCCTACAAGCTGAGAGTGCCTACAAGCTGAGAGTGCCTACAAGCTGAGAGTGCCTACAAGCTGAGTGCCTACAAGCTGAGTGCCTACAAGCTGAGAGTGCCTACAAGCTGAGAGTGCCTACAAGCTGAGAGTGCCTACAAGCTGAGAGTACATACAAACAGAGTGCCTACAAGCTGAGAGTGCCTACAAGCTGAGTGCCTACAAGCTGAGTGCCTAAAACCTGAGAGTGCCTACAAACTGAGAGTACCTACAAGCTGAGAGTACCTACAGACTGAGAGTGCCTACAAGCTGAGAGTACCTACAAGCTGAGTGCCTACAACCTGAGAGTGCCTACAAACTGAGAGTACCTACAAGCTGAGAGTACCTACAGGCTGAGAGTGCCTACAAGCTGAGAGTACCTACAAGCTGACAGTACCTACAAGCTGAGAGTGCCTACAAGCTGAGAGTGCCTACAAGCTGAGTACCTACAAGCTGAGAGTGCCTACAAGCTGAGAGTACCTACAATCTGAGAGTGCCTACAATCTGAGAGTACCTACAATCTGAGAGTACCTACAATCTGAGAGTACCTACAAGCAGAGAGTGCCTACAAACGGAGTGCCTACAAGCTGAGAGTACCTACAAGCTGAGAGTACCTACAAGCTGAGAGTACCTACAAACTGAGTGCGTACAAGCTGAGAGTACCTACAAGCTGAGAGTACCTACAATCTGAGAGTACCTACAATCTGAGAGTACCTACAAGCAGAGAGTGCCTACAAACGGAGTGCCTACAAGCTGAGAGTACCTACAAGCTGAGAGTACCTACAAGCTGAGAGTACCTACAAACTGAGTGCGTACAAGCTGAGAGTACCTACAGGCTGAGAGTGCCTACAAGTTGAGAGTACCTACAAACTGAGTGCGTACAAGCTGAGAGTACCTACAAGCTGAGAGTGCCTACAAACTGAGAGTGCCTACAAGCTGAGAGTTACATACCTTAAGGGAACATTTCGGCATTTCGTGTATGATCAGTGAGAAAGTCCATATTGCAAATGTACGGTCCCTTACTAGACGTCCGAAATCGTTTGTAAAATTCGCGGTCGGCGTCGGGCCGTGCGGTAGGGCCAGACCTACCGGGAAGTCATCAAATGAACTTTGTCGGACATTCGGTTTCCGTTTTATAAAATAAACAAGTTTTTGAGCGTTTTTCCGCTGTCCCGGAATTTCCCACAAGAGGGCATACGGAATCATATGGCAATTTGGCAAAACATCACGAATCACGACGGGGCCTTATCTCGAAAACGGAAAATATTTCGAAGCCGAAACTCGGTGAGCGTAGGTTTGGCATAATGGGCAGTTGGCCCCGAACAAGATGGCGTCTAGGCCTCGACGGTTTTTGAGTTATGGCCGTTTTTCTGGGATTAAAGGTCCTAAATGGAAATAGACAAATTATTTTTCCACTTCAGGTCAAAGTCAAGGAGCCTCCGGTGTCAATAAAAAAAAAAACAGCCATTTATCTATCGTCATTTAAGAGAAACGGAACAATGACATCTTGGTGATGGTCACAAATAGGCGTTTTTTTTTTTCAACGGTTACAGATCCAGTTGCAGGGTGTTCATACGAATCTTTTTAAAGTGTGCTGCGGAGCTCTGCGACATTTCTGTGATTTTCTATGATTTTCTGAAATAACACACACATACTAAACCCTCCGTAAATAACTCAGTTCTTAACGTAAAGACTTAAAACTCAGGATTCTGTAAAAGCATACCCCAATGAGGATATGTGGTTAATTATAGCTTCCTGTGCCAACCGGAAGTGCCTTAAATGGTGTCTCAGGGGCTGTTTCGAAGGGTTAAAAAAGTCAGATCTGTCCAAAACTTCATATATGTGATTAGGCAACCCCCATGAACTGTAAATCAGTCATTTTTCCCCAAAAAAATCAAAGGAAAAAAAAATCACACTAAAACACAACTTGAATGGAGGGACGTATTGGGGTGCGTAGAGACAGACAGTGGCTGCAATAGTTAGCTTTGTTGGAGCTAAAAAAGAACCGTCAGACCTAGAGTTCCGAAACTTTAGAAACCTGTTCTAGACCTCCGGTCGATGGTGCGTGGTGAGTTACGTGGCTCTAGACGGTTCTCGGACCGAGAAACAGCTTCGTACATTTGCAATACCTTCAATTCATTTTGACCATTACGAAAATGACGACGTTTAGAAAAGTCTCAGAGACGCAAGGCTAGGTGCATTGAAACCGGCTCGGCCCATAGAGACGGACCCCAACGTTTCTGTCCGATAGCTCGTTCAAGGACCCCGTAGGAAGGCATGGAAAATAGTGGATTTTCAGCACCAATTAGGGTTTTTCTCGGACGCCAAATGACCTATCGAGCCGAAACTCGGGATTCGGGGTCGCCTCACATAGGACTTCACATAATGTCCGAACTGGACCCGCAGCTAGAACGTAACTATGTGTTTTACCTTTTTATTATGTTTTAAACTAAAGGCGCTGTGAATTATGGGACTGCTCTGACATATGTGATAGTTGGCTTCTAAATGAGTAGGAAAAAGTGGGTTTGGTGTCATAATGACATCTAATTGACTGATGGACACTGACTTGCTAGTTGACTTTTGTGCATTTGCAATATGTTTAAACAGAGAGGGACCATCACCAAAATGGCATTCTGAAATCAACACAAAAAATGGCATCACCATAGTCTCCAGACTGTGCTAAGTTCAACGAGCTATCCGCCTTGACCGTAGCTCGCTCGGTGTAAGTGCAACGACCATTAGAAAAGTAGGCCCAAAATGAAGCCTGCCCCACAATGTCATTTGCTTTTGGGTGACAGTGAGAGAACCGTTTAGGTGAGAAGAAAAATTACACCACATGAATGTTCCTAAGGTCCTCCCGATCCGTGCAAGCCTAACCTTGACCGTGTGGCATTAACCCTTAACAGTAAAACAGTGTTTTTTGATCTCACAGAATGCAGTGTCATCTCTCCCCATAGGAATACATTGCCTGCACCCCTAATTTCAACCTGAAGTCTATATGGGTTATGAATGCCGTATGAACCTGTCTTCGGTACCAGTCCATCAGGCCACTATGAGGTCTACCTGTGTTGATTCTGAGCTTCCTGGACCAACCGGAAGTGGTTAAAATGCCCCTAAAAGTGTTTACCCATACCCTGCCTGCAGTTTGACAGACATAGTGCATTCAACCCTGTGTAAATCAGTCAGTTCTTAACGTAAGGACTTAAAACTCAGGATTCTGTAACAGCATACCCCAATGGGGATATGTGTTGATTTATAGCTTCCTGTGCCAACCGGAAGTGCCATAACTGGTGTCTCAGGGGCTGTTTCGAAGGGGTTAAAAAAGTCTGATCTTTCCAAAACTTCATATGTGTGATTAGGCAACCCCCATGAACTGTAAATCAGTCATTTTTCCCCAAAAAAATCAAAGGAAAAAAAAATCACACTAAAACACACCTTGGATGGAGGGACGTATTGGGGTGCGTAGAGACAGACAGTGGCTGCAATAGTTAGCTTTGTTGGAGCTAAAAAAGAACCGTCAGACCTAGAGTTCCGAAACTTTAGAAACCTGTTCTAGACCTCCGGTTGATGGTGCGTGGTGAGTTACGTGGCTCTAGACGGTTCTCGGACCGAGAAACAGCCTCGTACATTTGCAATACCTTCAATTCATTTTGACCATTACGAAAATGACGACGTTTAGAAAAGTCTCAGAGACGCAAGGCTAGGTGCATTGAAACCGGCTCGGCCCATAGAGACGGACTCCGACGTGTCTGTCCGATAGCTCGTTCAAGGACCCCGTAGCAAGGCATGGAAAAAAGTGGATTTTCAGCACCAATTAGGGTTTTTCTCGGACACCAAATGACCTATCGAGCCGAAACTCGGGATTCGGGGTCGCCTCACATAGGCCTTCACATAATGTCCGAACTGGACCCGCAGCTAGAACGTAACTATGTGTTTTACCTTTTTATTATGTTTTAAACCGAAGGCGCTGTGAATTATGGGACTGCTCTGACATATGTGATAGTTGGCTACTAAATGAGTAGGAAAAAGTGGGTTTGGTGTCAATTGATATCCATTTGGTGTCATAATGACATCTAATTGACTGATGGACACTGACTTGCTAGTTGACTTTTGTACATTTGCAATATGTTTAAACGGAGAGGGACCATCACCAAAATGGCATTCTGAAATCAACACAAAAAATGGCATCACCATAGTCTCCAGACTGTGCCGAGTTCAAGGAGACGCCCCGCTTGACCGTAGCTCGTTCTGAGTGCAGCAAACTTGAAAAAAAGAAGGCCCAAAATGAAGCCTGCACCACAATGTCATTTGATTTTGGGTGGCAGTGAGAGAACCGTTAGGGTGAGAAGCACAATTCCACCACATGAATGTTCCTAAGGTCCTCCCGATCTGAACAAGCCTAACCTTGACCGTGTGGCATTAACCCTTCACAGTAAAACAGGGTTTTTTGATCTCACAGATTACAGTGACATCTCTCCCCATAGGAATACATTGCCTGCACCACAAAATTCAACCTGAAGCCTATATGGGTTATGAATGCCGTATGAACCTGTCTTCGGTACCAGTCCATCAGGCCACTATGAGATCTACCTGTGTCGAATCTAAGCTTCCTGGAGCAACCGGAAGTGGTTAAAATGCCCCTAAAAGTGTTTACCCATACACTGCCTGCAGTTTGATAGACATAGTGCATTCAACCCTGTGTAGATCAGTCAATTCTTAACGTAAAGACTTAAAACTCGGGATTCTGTAAGTGGCTATGTAAATCAAGACATGTGTTTACTTATAGCTTCCTGTGCCAACCGGAAGTGCCTTTAATTGGGTCACACTCTCTGTTTCGAAGGGTTAAAAAAGTCACATCTCTCCAAAACTTCATATGTGTGACTAGGTAACCCTTCTGAACTGTAAATCAGTCATTAATCCCAACAGATGTCAAAGAAAAGCTCCCTCACACACACACAGGAAGGATGGAGTGATAAAGTGCGGTGCTTAAAGACACAGAGAGCAGGAAATGGCATTACCATAATCCCTAGGCCGTACCGAGTTCAGCGAGATATCCCGCTTGACCGTAGCTCGCTCGGTCTAGGCGCAGCGAGCATTAGAATAGTAGGCCCAAAATGAAGCCTGCACCACAATGTCATTTGCTTTTGGGTGACAGTGAGAGAACCGTTAGAGTGAGAAGAAAAATTGCACCACATGAATGTTCCTAAGGTCCTCCCGATCTGAACAAGCCTAACCTTGACCGTGTGGCATTAACCCTTAACAGTAAAACAGTGTTTTTTGATCTCACAGATTACAGTGTCATCTCTCCCCATAGGAATACATTGCCTGCACCCCTAATTTCAACCTGAGGCCTATGTGGGTTATGAATGCCGTATGAACCTGTCTTCGGTACCAGTCCATCAGGCCACTATGAGGTCTACCTGTGTTGATTCTAAGCTTCCTGGACCAACCGGAAGTGGTTAAAATGCCCCTAAAAGTGTTTACCCATACACTGCATGCAGTTTGATAGACATAGTGCATTCAACCCTGTGTAGATCAGTCAATTCTTAACGTAAGGACTTAAAACTCAGGATTCTGTAACAGCATACCCCAATGAGGATATGTGTTGATTTATAACTTCCTGTGCCAACCGGAAGTGCCATAATTGGTGTCTTAGGGGCTGTTTCGAAGGGTTAAAAAAGTCTGATCTTTCCAAAACTTCATATGTGTGATTAGGCAACCCCCATGAACTGTAAATCAGTCATTTTTCCCAAAAAAATTCAAAGGAAAAAAAAATCACACTAAAACACAACTTGGAAGGAGGGACGTATTGGGGTGCGTAGAGACAGACACTGGCTCCAATAGTTAGCTTTGTTGGAGCTAAAAAAGAACCGTCGGACCTAGAGTTCCGAAACTTTAGAAACCTGTTCTAGACCTCCCGTAGATGGTGCGTGGTGAGTTACGTGGCTCTAGAAGGTTCTCGGACCGAGAAACAGCCTCGTACATTTGAAATAACTTCAATTCATTTTTGCATCACGAAAATGACGACATTTAGAAATGTCCCAGAGTCGCAAGACTAGGTGCATTGCAAACGTCTCGGCCCATATAGACAGACCCCAACGTTTCTGTCCAATAGCTCATTCAAGGACCCCGTAGCAAGTCATGGAAAATAGTGGATTTTCAGCACCAATTAGGGTTTTTCTCGGACACCAAATGACCTATCGAGCCGAAACTTGGGATTCGGGGTCGCCTCAGCTAGGCCAACACATAACATAAGAAATGGACCCGCAGCTAGAACGTAACTACGTGTTTTATGGTTTTTTTATGGTTTGAACCGAAGGGGTTGTGAATTTTGGGCCAGCTCTGAAGTATGTAATAGTTGGCTACTAAACGAGTTGGAAAAAGTGGGTTTGGTGTCAGTTTGTATCAGTTTGGTGGTCAGAATGATATCTAATTGACTGATGGACTCTTGTCCACTTGACTCTTGTACATTTGCAATATGATCCTATAGTGAAAAAACATCACCAAAAGCGACATTCTGAAATCAACCCAAACGAGCGATTGAGATGACCCAGAATCACTGCAAAGCCATCCCGAGTTCATCGGGCCAGTCAATTTCACATTCCTGCAAGATTTTTATAGCATGACAAATTCGTGATGGTACCTGCCCTTTAAAACATATTGCAAATGCACAGTGACTTTGAAAAAGTAAGAAACAAAAAAAAATACATCTAAAAAATTTTGAGCATGACAAATTCGTGATGGTACCTGCCCATTGAAACATATTGCAAATGCACAGTGACTTTGAAAAAGTAAGGAAACATAAACAAAAAAAATCCAAAATTTTTATTTTTGGGTGACCAGTTGCACGTGCATTTGCAATATGATTCTATAGTGAAAAAACATATTGCAAATGCACAGTGACTTTGAAAAAGTAAGGAAACATAAACAAAAAAAATCTAAAATTTTTTGGGGGGGATGACCAGTTGCATGTGCATTTGCAATATGATTCTATAGTGAAAAAACATATTGCAAATGCACAGTGACTTTGAAAAAGTAAGGAAAAATAAACAAAAAAAATCTAAATTTTTTTTGGGGGGGATGACCAGTTGCACGTGCATTTGCAATATGATTCTATAGTGAAAAAACATATTGCAAATGCACAGTGACTTTGAAAAAGTAAGGAAACATAAACAAAAAAAATCTAAAATTTTTTGGGGGGGATGACCAGTTGCATGTGCATTTGCAATATGATTCTATAGTGAAAAAACATATTGCAAATGCACAGTGACTTTGAAAAAGTAAGGAAACATAAAAAAAATCTAAATTTTTTTTGGGGGGATGACCAGTTGCATGTGCATTTGCAATATGATTCTATAGTGAAAAAACATATTGCAAATGCACAGTGACTTTGAAAAAGTAAGGAAACATAAAAAAAAAAATCTAAAATTTTTTTGGGGATGACAAATTCGTGCATTTGAAAACATATTGCAAATGCACAGTGACTTTGAAAAAGTAAGGAAACATAAAAAAAATCTAAATTTTTTGGGGGGGGATGACCAGTTGCATGTGCATTTGCAATGCCTATTGAAACATATTGCAAATGCACAGTGACTTTGAAAAAGTAAGGAAAAATAAACAAAAAAAATCTAAATTTTTTTTTTGGGATGACCAGTTGCACGTGCATTTGCAATATGATTCTATAGTGAAAAAACATATTGCAAATGCACAGTGACTTTGAAAAAGTAAGGAAACATAAACAAAAAAAATCAAATTTTTTTTGGGGGGATGACCAGTTGCATGTGCATTTGCAATATGATTCTATAGTGAAAAAACATATTGCAAATGCACAGTGACTTTGAAAAAGTAAGAAACAAAAAAAAATACATCTAAAAAATTTTGAGCATGACAAGTTCGTGATGGTACCTGCCCATTGAAACATATTGCAAATGCACAGTGACTTTGAAAAAGTAAGGAAACATAAACAAAAAAAACAAAAAAACGTGCATTTGCAATATGATTCTATAGTGAAAAAACATATTGCAAATGCACAGTGACTTTGAAAAAGTAAGGAAACATAAAAAAAATCTAAATTTTTTTGGGGGGGATGACCAGTTGCATGTGCATTTGCAATATGATTCTATAGTGAAAAAACATATTGCAAATGCACAGTGACTTTGAAAAAGTAAGGTAAAAAAAATCAAAATTTTTTGGGGGGGGGATGACCAGTTGCATGTGCATTTGCAATATGATTCTATAGTGAAAAAACATATTGCAAATGCACAGTGACTTTGAAAAAGTAAGGAAAATAAACAAAAAAAATCAAAATTTTTTTTGGGGGGGTGACCAGATGCACGTGCATTTGCAATATGATTCTATAGTGAAAAAACATATTGCAAATGCACAGTGACTTTGAAAAAGTAAGAAACAAAAAAAAATACATCTAAAAAATTTTGAGCATGACAAATTCGTGATGGTACCTGCCCATTGAAACATATTGCAAATGCACAGTGACTTTGAAAAAGTAAGGAAACATAAACATTTTATTTTTATTTTTAGGTGACCAGTTGCACGTGCATTTGCAATATGATTCTATAGTGAAAAAACATATTGCAAATGCACAGTGACTTTGAAAAAGTAAGGAAACATAAACAAAAAAAATCAAAATTTTTTTTGGGGGGGTGACCAGATGCACGTGCATTTGCAATATGATTCTATAGTGAAAAAACATATTGCAAATGCACAGTGACTTTGAAAAAGTAAGAAACAAAAAAAAATACATCTAAAAAATTTTGAGCATGACAAATTCGTGATGGTACCTGCCCATTGAAACATATTGCAAATGCACAGTGACTTTGAAAAAGTAAGGAAACATAAACAAAAAAAATCTAAAACATTTTTTGGGGGGGTGACCAGTTGCATGTGCATTTGCAATATGATTCTATAGTGAAAAAACATATTGCAAATGAACAGTGACTTTGAAAAAGTAAGGAAACAAAAAAAAATACATCTAAAAAATTTTGAGCATGACAATTACCTGCCCATTGAAACATATTGCAAATTGACTTTGAAAAAGTAAGGAAACATAAACAAAAAAAATCCAAAATTTTTATTTTTGGGTGACCAGTTGCACGTGCATTTGCAATATGATTCTATAGTGAAAAAACATATTGCAAATGCACAGTGACTTTGAAAAAGTAAGGAAACAAAAAAAAAAATCTAATTTTTTTTTGAGCATGACAAATTGCATGTGCATTTGCAATATGATTCTATAGTGAAAAAACATATTGCAAATGCACAGTGACTTTGAAAAAGTAAGGAAACATAAACAAAAAAAATCAAATTTTTTTTGGGTAACCAGTTGCATATTTGCAATATGATTCTATAGTGAAAAAACATATTGCAAATGCACAGTGACTTTGAAAAAGTAAGGAAGCATAAACAAAAAAAATGACAAATTTTTTCGTGATGGTACCTGCCCATTAAAACATATTGCAAATGCACAGTGACTTTGAAAAAGTAAGAAACAAAAAAAAATACATCTAAAAAATTTTGAGCATGACAAATTCGTGATGGTACCTGCCCATTGAAACATATTGCAAATGCACAGTGACTTTGAAAAAGTAAGGAAACATAAACATTTTATTTTTATTTTTAGGTGACCAGTTGCACGTGCATTTGCAATATGATTCTATAGTGAAAAAACATATTGCAAATGCACAGTGACTTTGAAAAAGTAAGGAAACATAAACAAAAAAAATCAAAATTTTTTTTGGGGGGGGTGACCAGATGCACGTGCATTTGCAATATGATTCTATAGTGAAAAAACATATTGCAAATGCACAGTGACTTTGAAAAAGTAAAAAACAAAAAAAAATACATCTAAAAAATTTTGAGCATGACAAATTCGTGATGGTACCTGCCCATTGAAACATATTGCAAATGCACAGTGACTTTGAAAAAGTAAGGAAACATAAACAAAAAAACATCAACACATTTTTTGGGTAACCAGTTGCATATTTTAGATCACAAGATGACAAAGGTATAGTTTGAGCAAAGTAAAGCTTGAATTTTGAGCATGACAAATTCGTGATGGTACCTGCCCATTAAAACATATTGCAAATGCACAGTGACTTTGAAAAAGTAAGAAACAAAAAAAAATACATCTAAAATTTTTTGAGCATGACAAATTCGTGACGGTACCTGCCCATTGAAACATATTGCAAATGCACAGTGACTTTGAAAAAGTAAGGAAACATAAACAAAAAAACATCAACACATTTTTTGGGTAACCAGTTGCATATTTTAGATCACAAGATGACAAAGGTATAGTTTGAGCAAAGTAAAGCTTGAATTTTGAGCATGACAAATTCGTGATGGTACCTGCCCATTAAAACATATTGCAAATGCACAGTGACTTTGAAAAAGTAAGAAACAAAAAAAAATACATCTAAAAATTTTTGAGCATGACAAATTCGTGACGGTACCTGCCCATTGAAACATATTGCAAATGCACAGTGACTTTGAAAAAGTAAGGAAACATAAACAAAAAAACATCCAAAACATTTTTGGGTAACTTTGACTTTTGACTTCCTATGAAATCATATTGCAAATAGACAAATCATATTCCTTATGCACAAGTAAAAAAAAAAAAATTATGATAATAACATTTTACAAAAGTATATTCATACACTTCTTACACATGATTAATTGTCTTAAAATCGAAACAATTTCGAAAAACGGTCCAGAAAGCACTTTTTTTAGTTTTTAAAGTTTAAAAAAAAAATCAAATTTTCGACTTTTGACTTCCTATGAAATCATATTCCAAATGGAGAAAACATATGCCTTATGCACAAGTAAAAAAAAAAAAAAAAAATGATAATAAAGTATGACTAAAGTATGTTGATAAAGTTCTTATACATGTGTAATTGACACAAAAATTGAAAGAAATTTGAAAAACGGTCCAGAAAGCACTTTTTTAAGGATGTGTGAAGTTTTTTACCAAATTTTGACATTTTTGACTTTTGACTTTTGACTTCCTATGAAATCATATTCCAAATGGAGAAAACATATGCCTTATGCACAAGTAAAAAAAAATAAAAAATAGGATAATAAAGTATGACTAAAGTATGTTGATAAAGTTCTTATACATGTGTAATTGACATAAAAATTGAAAGAATTTTGAAAAACGGTCCAGAAAGCACTTTTTTAAGGATGTGTGAAGTTTTTTACCAAATTTTGACATTTTTGACTTTTGACTTTTGACTTCCTATGAAATCATATTGCAAATGTACAAAACATATGCCTTATGCGCATGTAATTAAAAAAAAAAAAAATATGATAAAAAAATTGGACAAAAGTATATTCATACAGCTCTTACACATGTGTAATTGACAAAAAAATCGAAAGAATTTCGAAAAAAGGCCCAGAAAGCACTTTTTTAAGGGGTGAAAAGTTTTTGAAAAAAATATCCTTTTTTCAAAAATTTTCTTTTGGATGTTGACTTGGGTTACATTTCCAATATGAAAAACCCCGGTGGAGCGCACTCGCCCCCTGTTGGATTTTTGAGGTGTTACAATTGGCAATTGCCATATGGCATTTGCCATATACTTTACACGAATCAACGCCGCTTTGGGTGGTATTGGACATCGTGTATATGGTTTGTCCAATGCCAATATCTTGCCATTCATTTTTGTACAATTCAGGGGGGTATTCCCTTACAAGCGTACCAACAAGCTGAGAGTGCCTACAAGCGGAGAGTACCTACAAGCAGAGAGTACCTACAAGCAGAGAGTACCTACAAACTGAGTGCATACAAGCTGAGAGTACCTACAAGTACCTACAAGATGAGTACCTTCAAGCTGAGAGTGCCTACAAGCTGAGAGTACCTACAAGCAGAGAGTACCTACAAACTGAGTGCCTACAAGCTGAGACTACCTACAAGCGGAGAGTGCCCACAAATTGGGAGTGCCTACAAGCTGAGAGTACCTACAAGCTGAGAGTACCTTCAAGTACCTACAAGATGAGAGTACCTACAAGCTGAGAGTACCTACAAGCTGAGAGTGCCCACAAATTGGGAGTGCCTACAAGCTGAGAGTACCTACAAGCTGAGAGTACCTACAAACTGAGAGTGCCTACAGGCTGAGAGTGCCTACAGGCTGAGAGTGCCTACAAGCTGAGAGTGCCTACAGGCTGAGAGTGCCTACAAGCTGAGAGTACCTACAAGCTGAGTGCCTACAACCTGAGAGTGCCTACAAACTGAGAGTACCTACAAGCTGAGAGTACCTACAGGCTGAGAGTGCCTACAAGCTGAGAGTACCTACAAGCTGAGAGTACCTACAAGCTGAGAGTACCTACAGGCTGAGAGTGCCTACAAGCTGAGAGTGCCTACAAGCTGAGTGCCTACAACCTGAGAGTGCCTACAAACTTAGAGTACCTACAAGCTGAGAGTACCTACAGGCTGAGAGTGCCTACAAGCTGATAGTACCTACAAGCTGAGAGTGCCTACAAGCTGAGAGTGCCTACAAGCTGAGAGTGCCTACAAGCTGAGTACCTACAAGCTGAGAGTGCCTACAAGCTGAGAGTACCTACAAGCTGAGTACCTACAAGATGAGAGTACCTACAAGCTGAGAGTACCTACAAGCTGAGAGTGCCTAAATGCTGAGGGTGCCTACAAGCTGAGAGTGCCTACAAGCTGAGAGTACCTACAAGCTGAGAGTACCTACAAGCGGAGAGTACCTTCAAGTACCTACAAGATGAGAGTGCCTACAAGCTGAGAGTACCTACAAACTGGGAATACCTACAAGCTGAGCGTACCAACAAGCTGAGCGTACCAACAAGCTGAGAGTGCCTACAAGCTGAGAGTGCCTACAAGCGGAGAGTACCTACAAGCAGAGAGTACCTACAAGCAGAGAGTACCTACAAACTGAGTGCCTACAAGCTGAGACTACCTACAGGCTGAGAGTGCCTACAAGCTGATAGTACCTACAAGCTGAGAGTGCCTACAAGCTGAGAGTGCCTACAAGCTGAGAGTGCCTACAAGCTGAGTACCTACAAGCTGAGAGTGCCTACAAGCTGAGAGTACCTACAAGCTGAGTACCTACAAGATGAGAGTACCTACAAGCTGAGAGTACCTACAAGCTGAGAGTACCTACAAGTACCTACAAGATGAGTACCTTCAAGCTGAGAGTGCCTACAAGCTGAGAGTACCTACAAGCAGAGAGTACCTACAAACTGAGTGCCTACAAGCTGAGACTACCTACAAGCGGAGAGTACCTACAAGCTGAGAGTACCTTCAAGTACCTACAAGATGAGAGTACCTACAAGCTGAGAGTGCCTACAAGCTGAGAGTGCCTACAGGCTGAGAGTGCCTACAGGCTGAGAGTGCCTACAAGCTGAGAGTACCTTCAAGTACCTACAAGATGAGAGTACCTACAAGCTGAGAGTACCTACAAGCTGAGAGTACCTACAAGCTTAGAGTGCCTTCAAGCTGAGAGTGCCTACAAGCTGAGTGCCTACAAGCTGAGAATGACTACAAGCTGAGAATGCCTACAAGCTGAGAGTGCCTACAAGCTGAGAGTGCCTACAAGCTGAGAGTGCCTACAAGCTGAGTACCTACAAGCTGAGAGTACCTACAAGCTGAGAGTACCTACAAGCTGAGTACCTACAAGCTGAGAGTACCAACAAGCTGAGAGTGCCTACAAGCTGAGAGTACCTACAAACTGAGAGTACCTACAAACTGAGAGTGTCTACAGGCTGAGAGTGCCTACAAGTTGAGAGTACCTACAAACTGAGTGCCTACAAGCTGAGAGTGCCTACAAGCTGAGAGTGCCTGCAAGCTGAGAGTACCTACAAGCTGCGAGTACCTACAAGCTGAGAGTGCCTACAAGCTGAGAGTACCTACAAGCTGAGAGTACCTTCAAGTACCTACAAGATGAGAGTACCTACAAGCTGAGAGTACCTACAAGCTGAGAGTGCCTACAAGCTGAGAGTACTTACAAGCTGAGAGTACCTACAAGCGGAGAGTACCTTCAAGTACCTACAAGATGAGAGTGCCTACAAGCTGAGAGTACCTACAAACTGGGAATGCCTACAAACTGAGATTACCTACAAGCTGAGTACCTACAAGCTGAGAGTACCTACAAGCTGAGTACCTACAAGCTGAGAGTACCTAAAAGCTGAGTACCTACAAGCTGAGAGTACCAACAAAGCTGAGTACCTACAAGCTGAGAGTGCCTACAAGCTGAGAATGCCTACAAGCTGAGCGTACCTTCAAGTACCTACAAGATTAGAGTACCTACAAGCTGAGAGTACCTACAAGCTGAGAGTGCCTACAAGCTGAGAGTACCTACAAGCTGAGAGTACCTACAAGCTGAGAGTACCTACAAGCGGAGAGTACCTACAAACTGAGAGTACCTTCAAGTACCTACAAGATGAGAGTACCTACAAGCTGACAGTGCCTACAAACTGAGATTACCTACAAGCTGAGTACCTACAAGATGAGAGTACCTACAAGCTGAGTACCTACAAGCTGAGAGTACCTAAAAGCTGAGTACCTACAAGCTGAGAGTACCAACAAAGCTGAGTACCTACAAGCTGAGAGTACCAACAAGCTGAGAGTGCCTACAAGCTGAGAGTGCCTACAAGCTGAGAGTACCTACAAGCTGAGAGTACCTACAAACTGAGAGTACCTACAAACTGAGAGTGTCTACAGGCTGAGAGTGCCTACAAGTTGAGAGTACCTACAAACTGAGTGCCTACAAGCTGAGAGTGCCTACAAGCTGAGAGTGCCTACAAGCTGAGAGTACCTACAAGCTGCGAGTACCTACAAGCTGAGAGTGCCTACAAGCTGAGAGTGCCTACAAGCTGAGAGTACCTACAGGCTGAGAGTACCTACAAGCTGAGAGTACCTACAAGCTGAGAGTGCCTACAAGCTGAGAGTACCTACAATCTGAGAGTGCCTACAATCTGAGAGTGCCTACAATCTGAGAGTACCTACAATCTGAGAGTACCTACAATCTGAGAGTACCTACAAGCAGAGAGTGCCTACAAATGGAGTGCCTACAAGCTGAGAGTACCTACAAGACTAGAGTACCTACAAGCTTAGAGTGCCTTCAAGCTGAGAGTGCCTACAAGCTGAGTGCCTACAAGCTGAGAGTGCCTACAAGCTGAGAATGCCTACAAGCTGAGCGTACCTTCAAGTACCTACAAGATTAGAGTACCTACAAGCTGAGAGTACCTACAAGCTGAGAGTGCCTACAAGCTGAGAGTACCTACAAGCTGAGAGTACCTACAAGCTGAGAGTACCTACAAGCGGAGAGTACCTACAAACTGAGAGTACCTTCAAGTACCTACAAGATGAGAGTACCTACAAGATGACAGTGCCTACAAGCTGAGAGTACCTACAAACTGAGTGCCTACAAGCTGAGAGTGCCTACAAGCTGAGAGTACCTACAAGCTGCGAGTACCTACAAGCTGCGAGTGCCTACAAGCTGAGAGTGCCTACAAGCTGAGAGTGCCTACAAGCTGAGAGTACCTACAAGCTGAGAGTACCTACAAGAAGAAAGTGCCTACAAATGGAGTGCCTACAAGCTGAGAGTACCTACAAGCCGAGAGTACCTACAAGCTTAGAGTGCCTTCAAGCTGAGAGTGCCTACAAGCTGAGTGCCTACAAGCTGAGAGTGCCTACAAGCTGAGAATGCCTACAAGCTGAGCGTACCTTCAAGTACCTACAAAATTAGAGTACCTACAAGCTGAGAGTACCTACAAGCTGAGAGTGCCTACAAGCTGAGAGTACCTACAAGCTGAGAGTACCTACAAGCTGAGAGTACCTACAAGCGGAGAGTACCTACAAACTGAGAGTACCTTCTAGTACCTACAAGATGAGAGTTCCTACAAGCTGAGAGTGCCTACAAGCTGAGACTGCCTACAAACTGTGAGTGCCTACAAACTGAGATTACCTACAAGCTGAGAGTACCTACAAGCTGAGTACCTACAAGCTGAGTACCTACAAGCTGAGAGTACCTACAAGATGAGAGTACCTACAAGCTGACAGTGCCTACAAGCTGAGACTGCCTACAAACTGGGAGTGCCTACAAACTGAGATTACCTACAAGCTGAGAGTACCTACAAGCTGAGTACCTACAAGCTGAGTACCTACAAGCTGAGAGTACCTACAAGCTGAGACTACCTACAAGCTGAGAGTGCCTACAATCTGAGAGTACCTACAATCTGAGAGTACCTACAAGCTGAGAGTACCTACAAGCTGAGACTACCTACAAGCTGAGAGTGCCTACAAGCTGAGAGTGCCTACAAGCTGAGAGTACATACAAACAGAGTGCCTACAAGCTGAGAGTACCTACAAGCTGAGAGTACCTACAAGCTGAGAGTACCTACAAGCTGAGAGTACCTACAAGCTTCGCGTGCCTTCAAGCTGAGAGTGCCTACAAGCTGAGTGCCTACAAGCTGAGAATGACTACAAGCTGAGAATGCCTACAAGCTGAGAGTGCCTACAAGCTGAGAGTGCCTACAAGCTGAGAGTGCCTACAAGCTGAGAGTGCCTACAAGCTGAGAGTGCCTACAAGCTGAGAGTGCCTACAAGCTGAGAGTACCTACAAGCTGAGTGCCTACAAGCTGAGAGTGCCTACAAGCTGAGAGTACCTACAAGCTGAGAGTACCTACAAGCTGAGAGTACCTACAAGCGGAGAGTACCTACAAACTGAGAGTACCTTCAAGTACCTACAAGATGAGAGTACCTACAAGCTGACAGTGCCTACAAGCTGAGACTGCCTACAAACTGGGAGTGCCTACAAACTGAGATTACCTACAAGCTGAGAGTACCTACAAGCTGAGTACCTACAAGCTGAGTACCTACAAGCTGAGAGTACCTACAAGATGAGAGTACCTACAAGCTGACAGTGCCTACAAGCTGAGACTGCCTACAAACTGGGAGTGCCTACAAACTGAGATTACCTACAAGCTGAGAGTACCTACAAGCTGAGTACCTACAAGCTGAGTACCTACAAGCTGAGAGTACCTACAAGCTGAGACTACCTACAAGCTGAGAGTGCCTACAATCTGAGAGTACCTACAATCTGAGAGTACCTACAAGCTGAGAGTACCTACAAGCTGAGACTACCTACAAGCTGAGAGTGCCTACAAGCTGAGAGTGCCTACAAGCTGAGAGTACATACAAACAGAGTGCCTACAAGCTGAGAGTACCTACAAGCTGAGAGTACCTACAAGCTGAGAGTACCTACAAGCTGAGAGTACCTACAAGCTTCGCGTGCCTTCAAGCTGAGAGTGCCTACAAGCTGAGTGCCTACAAGCTGAGAATGACTACAAGCTGAGAATGCCTACAAGCTGAGAGTGCCTACAAGCTGAGAGTGCCTACAAGCTGAGAGTGCCTACAAGCTGAGAGTGCCTACAAGCTGAGAGTGCCTACAAGCTGAGAGTGCCTACAAGCTGAGAGTACCTACAAGCTGAGTGCCTACAAGCTGAGAGTGCCTACAAGCTGAGAGTGCCTACAAGCTGAGAGTACATACAAACAGAGTGCCTACAAGCTGAGAGTACCTACAAGCAGAGCGTACCTTCAAGTACCTACAAGCTGAGAGTACCTACAAGCAGAAAGTGCCTACAAATGGAGTGCCTACAAGCTGAGAGTACCTACAAGCCGAGAGTACCTACAAGCTTAGAGTGCCTTCAAGCTGAGAGTGCCTACAAGCTGAGTGCCTACAAGCTGAGAGTGCCTACAAGCTGAGAATGCCTACAAGCTGAGCGTACCTTCAAGTACCTACAAAATTAGAGTACCTACAAGCTGAGAGTACCTACAAGCTGAGAGTGCCTACAAGCTGAGAGTACCTACAAGCTGAGAGTACCTACAAGCTGAGAGTACCTACAAACTGAGAGTACCTTCAAGTACCTACAAGATGAGAGTACCTACAAGCTGACAGTGCCTACAAGCTGAGACTGCCTACAAACTGGGAGTGCCTACAAACTGAGATTACCTACAAGCTGAGAGTACCTACAAGCTGAGTACCTACAAGCTGAGCACCTACAAGCTGAGAGTACCTACAAGCTGAGACTACCTACAAGCTGAGAGTGCCTACAATCTGAGAGTACCTACAATCTGAGAGTACCTACAAGCAGAGAGTGCCTACAAGCTGAGAGTGCCTACAAGCTGAGAGTACATACAAACAGAGTGCCTACAAGCTGAGAGTACCTACAAGCTGAGAGTACCTTCAAGTACCTACAAGATGAGAGTACCTACAAGCTGAGAGTACCTACAAGCTGAGAGTACCTACAAGCTTCGCGTGCCTTCAAGCTGAGAGTGCCTACAAGCTGAGGGCCTACAAGCTGAGAATGACTACAATCTGAGAATGCCTACAAGCTGAGAGTGCCTACAAGCTGAGAGTACCTACAAGCTGAGAGTACCTTCAAGTACCTACAAGATGAGAGTACCTACAAGCTGAGAGTACCTACAAGCTGAGAGTACCTACAAGCTTCGAGTGCCTTCAAGCTGAGAGTGCCTACAAGCTGAGTGCCTACAAGCTGAGAATGACTACAAGCTGAGAATGCCTACAAGCTGAGAGTGCCTACAAGCTGAGAGTGCCTACAAGCTGAGAGTGCCTACAAGCTGAGAGTGCCTACAAGCTGAGAGTGCCTACAAGCTGAGAGTACCTACAAGCTGAGTGCCTACAAGCTGAGAGTGCCTACAAGCTGAGAGTGCCTACAAGCTGAGAGTGCCTACAAGCTGAGAGTACATACAAACAGAGTGCCTACAAGCTGAGAGTACCTACAAGCTGAGAGTACCTTCAAGTACCTACAAGATGAGAGTACCTACAAGCTGAGAGTACCTACAAGCTGAGAGTGCCTACAAGCTGAGAGTGCCTACAAGCTGAGAGTACTTACAAGCTGAGAGTACCTACAAGCGGAGAGTACCTTCAAGTACCTACAAGATGAGAGTGCCTACAAGCTGAGAGTACCTACAAACTGGGAATGCCTACAAACTGAGATTACCTACAAGCTGAGAGTACCTACAAACTGAGAGTACCTACAAACTGAGAGTGTCTACAGGCTGAGAGTGCTTACAAGTTGAGAGTACCTACAAACTGAGTGCCTACAAGCTGAGAGTGCCTACAAGCTGAGTGTGCCTACAAGCTGAGAGTACCTACAAGCTGCGAGTACCTACAAGCTGAGAGTGCCTACAAGCTGAGAGTGCCTACAAGCTGAGAGTACATACAAACAGAGTGCCTACAAGATGAGAGTACCTACAAGCTGAGAGTACCTACAAGCCGAGAGTGCCTACAAGCTGAGAGTGCCTACAAGCTGAGAGTGCCTACAAGCTGAGAGTACTTACAAGCTGAGAGTACCTACAAGCTGAGAGTACCTTCAAGTACCTACAAGCTGAGAGTACTTACAAGATGAGAGTGCCTACAAGCTGAGAGTACCTACAAACTGGGAATGCCTACAAACTGAGATTACCTACAAGCTGAGTACCTACAAGCTGAGAGTACCTACAAGCTGAGTACCTACAAGCTGAGAGGCCTGAGAGCTTCTGTGGATGTAGATACGTCATTTCCGGTCACGACTTGCAGACTTGTTTTTGAGTTGCTGTGCGTTTTGTTGCCAACCTGTTTTGCTACCTGACAAATTTACGGTTTTTACTTTTTAATTACCGTTTATATTTTTGTTTTTTCCTACTCAACTTTTTCACTCCGGACGCTTTATCTGGACACGGTTCGTCAGGACCTCCAACAGCCGAAGCTAAGTAGTAACATTAACATGATGCCTTCTAATTGCAGTCGCTGTACTCGCCTTACGGCGAGGATAGCTGTGCTACAAGCCCAGCTTCAGACGCAATCGCTAGGCAAGGGTAATTTCAGTGTAGGAAAGGATGAAACCGCGTCTGTGCCACCAGTAAGTACAGATAGTAGTATAAATCCCCTGGCACAGTCCCCGCAGCCGGACAACTTTCTCACGGTTTCTGGAAGGAAATGCTGTAGGAACGCTCAACCGGTGTCGCTCATTCAGCCGACAGAAACTTTCAACCGGTTTTCCCCATTAAGCAGTGGGTCGGAGTCAGAGGCCGAGTCTTCTCTGGTCTCTCCTCCTCCCGTTACGGGGTCTGAGACGCCGAAGCTTCCCACCATTAGCTCTGACAAATTGAAAACTCTAGTCATTGGCGACTCCATTACCCGCAGTATTAGACTTAAAACGAATCATCCAGCGATCATACACTGTTTACCGGGGGGCAGGGCTACCGACGTTAAGGCTAATCTGAAGATGGTGCTGGCTAAAGCTAAAACTGGCGAGTGTAGAGAGTATAGAGATATTGTTATCCACGTCGGCACCAACGATGTTAGGATGAAACAGTCAGAGATCACCAAGCGCAACATAGCTTCTGCGTGTAAATCAGCTAGAAAGATGTGTCGGCATCGAGTAATTGTCTCTGGCCCCCTCCCAGTTAGGGGGAGTGATGAGCTCTACAGCAGAGTCTCACAACTCAATCGCTGGTTGAAAACTGTTTTCTGCCCCTCCCAAAAGATAGAATTTGTAGATAATTGGCCCTCTTTCTGGGACTCACCCACAAACAGGACCAAGCCTGACCTGCTGAGGAGTGACGGACTCCATCCTAGCTGGAGGGGTGCTCTCATTTTATCTACCAACATAGACAGGGCTCTAACTCCTCTAGCTCCACAATGAAATAGGGTGCAGGCCAGGCAGCAGGCTGTTAGCCAGCCTGCCAGCATAGTGGAGTCTGCCACTAGCACAGTCAGTGTAGTCAGCTCAGCTATCAACATTGAGACCGTGTCTGTGCCTCGACCTGGGTTGGGCAAAACTAAACATGGCGGTGTTCGCCTTAGCAATCTCACTAGGATAAAGACCACCTCCATTCCTGTCATTATTGAAAGAGATACCTCACATCTCAAAATAGGGCTACTTAATGTTAGATCCCTTACTTCAAAGGCAATTATAGTCAATGAACTAATCACTGATCATAATCTTGATGTGATTGGCCTGACTGAAACATGGCTTAAGCCTGATGAATTTACTGTGTTAAATGAGGCCTCACCTCCTGGCTACACTAGTGACCATATCCCCCGTGCATCCCGCAAAGGCGGAGGTGTTGCTAACATTTACGATAGCAAATTTCAATTTACAAAAAAAAAAATGACGTTTTCGTCTTTTGAGCTTCTAGTCATGAAATCTATGCAGCCTACTCAATCACTTTTTATAGCTACTGTTTACAGGCCTCCTGGGCCATATACAGTGTTCCTCACTGAGTTCCCTGAATTCCTATCGGACCTTGTAGTCATAGCGGATAATATTCTAATCTTTGGTGACTTTAATATTCACATGGAAAAGTCCACAGACCCACTCCAAAAGGCTTTCGGAGCCATCATCGACTCAGTGGGTTTTGTCCAACATGTCTCTGGACCCACTCACTGTCACAGTCATACGCTGGACCTAGTTTTGTCCCATGGAATAAATGTTGTGGATCTTAATGTTTTTCCTCATAATCCTGGACTATCGGACCACCATTTTATTACGTTTGCAATTGCAACAAATAATCTGCTCAGACCCCAACCAAGGATCATCAAAAGTCGTGCTATAAATTCACAGACAACACAAAGATTCCTTGATGTCCTTCCAGATTCCCTCTGTCTACCCAAGGACGCCAGAGGACAAAAATCAGTTAACCACCTAACTGAGGAACTCAACTTAACCTTGCGCAATACCCTTGATGCAGTTGCACCCCTAAAAACTAAAAACATTTCTCATAAGAAACTAGCTCCCTGGTACACAGAAAATACCCGAGCTCTGAAGCAAGCTTCCAGAAAATTGGAACGGAAATGGCGCCACACCAAACTGGAAGTCTTCCGACTAGCTTGGAAAGACAGTACTGTGCAGTACCGAAGAGCCCTTACTGCTGCTCGATCATCCTATTTTTCTAACTTAATTGAGGAAAATAAGAACAATCCGAAATTCCTTTTTGATACTGTCGCAAAGCTAACTAAAAAGCAGCATTCCCCAAGAGAGGATGACTTTCACTTTAGCAGTGATAAATTCATGAACTTCTTTGAGGAAAATATTTTGATTATTAGAAAGCAAATTACGAACTCCTCCTTAAATCTGTGTATTCCTTCAAAGCTCAGTTGTCCTGAGTCTGCACAACTCTGCCAGGACCTAGGATCAAGAGAGACGCTCAAGTGTTTTAGTACTATATCTCTTGACACAATGATGAAAATAATCATGGCCTCTAAACCTTCAAGCTGCATACTGGACCCTATTCCAACTAAACTACTGAAAGAGCTGCTTCCTGTGCTTGGCCCTCCTATGTTGAACATAATAAACGGCTCTCTATCCACCGGATGTGTACCAAACTCACTAAAAGTGGCAGTAATAAAGCCTCTCTTGAAAAAGCCAAACCTTGACCCAGAAAATATAAAAAACTATCGGCCTATATCGAATCTTCCATTCCTCTCAAAAATTTTAGAAAAGGCTGTTGCGCAACAACTCACTGCCTTCCTGAAGACAAACAATGTATACGAAATGCTTCAGTCTGGTTTTAGACCCCATCATAGCACTGAGACGGCACTTGTGAAGGTGGTAAATGACATTTTAATGGCATCGGAACGAGGCTCTGCATCTGTCCTCGTGCTCCTAGACCTTAGTGCTGCTTTTGATACCATCGATCACCACATTCTTTTGGAGAGATTGGAAACCCAAATTGGTCTACATGGACAAGTTCTGGCCTGGTTTAGATCTTATCTGTCGGAAAGATATCAGTTTGTCTCTGTGAATGGTTTGTCCTCTGACAAATCAACTGTAAATTTCGGTGTTCCTCAAGGTTCCGTTTTAGGACCACTATTGTTTTCACTATATATTTTACCTCTTGGGGATGTCATTCGAAAACATAATGTTAACTTTCACTGCTATGCGGATGACACACAGCTGTACATTTCAATTAAACATGGTGAAGCCCCTAAATTGCCCTTGCTAGAAGAATGTGTTTCAGACATAAGGAAGTGGATGGCTGCAAACTTTCTACTTTTAAACTCGGACAAAACAGAGATGCTTGTTCTAGGTCCCAAGAAACAAAGAGATCTTCTGTTGAATCTGACAATTAATCTTAATGGTTGTACAGTCGTCTCAAATAAAACTGTGAAGGACCTCGGCGTTACTCTGGACCCTGATCTCTCTTTTGAAGAACATATCAAGACCATTTCAAGGACAGCTTTTTTCCATCTACGTAACATTGCAAAAATCAGAAACTTTCTGTCCAAAAATGATGCAGAAAAATGAATCCATGCTTTTGTCACTTCCAGGTTAGACTACTGCAATGCTCTACTTTCCGGCTACCCGGATAAAGCACTAAATAAACTTCAGTTAGTGCTAAATACGGCTGCTAGAATCCTGACTAGAACCAAAAAATTTGATCATATTACTCCAGTGCTAGCGGTCTGCCTACCCATGTCAGAGACGCAAACTCGGTCTCAACCTTTAAGTCTCTACTGAAGACTCATCTCTTCAGTGGGTCATATGATTGAGTGTAGTCTGGCCCAGGAGTGGGAGGGTGAACGGAAAGGCTCTGGAGCAACGAACCGCCCTTACTGTCTCTGCCTGGCCGGTTCCCCTCTTTCCACTGGGATTCTCTGCCTCTAACCCTATTACAGGGGCTGAGTCACTGGCTTTACTGGGGCTCTCTCATGCCGTCCCTGGAGGGGGTGCGTCACCTGAGTGGGTTGAGTCACTGATGTGGTCATCCTGTCTGGGTTGGCGCCCCCCCCCCCCCCCTTGGGTTGTGCCGTGGCGGAGGTCTTTGTGGGCTATACTCAGCCTTGTCTCAGGATGGTAAGTTGGTGGTTGAAGATATCCCTCTAGTGTTGTGGGGGCTGTGCTTTGGCAAAGTGGGTGGGGTTATATCCTTCCTGTTTGGCCCTGTCCGGGGGTGTCCTCGGATGGGGCCACAGTGTCTCCTGACCCCTCCTGTCTCAGCCTCCAGTATTTATGCTGCAGTAGTTTATGTGTCGGGGGGCTAGGGTCAGTTTGTTATATCTGGAGTACTTCTCCTGTCCTATTCGGTGTCCTGTGTGAATCTAAGTGTGCGTTCTCTAATTCTCTCCTTCTCTCTTTCTCTCTCTCGGAGGACCTGAGCCCTAGGACCATGCCCCAGGACTACCTGACATGATGACTCCTTGCTGTCCCCAGTCCACCTGGCTGTGCTGCTGCTCCAGTTTCAACTGACCTGAGCCATAGGACCATGCCCCAGGAATACCTGACATGATGACTCCTTGCTGTCCCCAGTCCACCTGACTGTGCTGCTGCTCCAGTTTCAACTATTCTGCCTTATTATAATTCGACCATGCTGGTCATTTATGAACATTTGAACATCTTGACCATGTTTTGTTATAATCTCCACCCGGCACAGCCAGAAGAGGACTGGCCACCCCACATAGCCTGGTTCCTCTCTAGGTTTCTTCCTAGGTTTTGGCCTTTCTAGGGAGTTTTTCCTAGCCACCGTGCTTCTACACCTGCATTGCTTGCTGTTTGGGGTTTTAGGCTGGGTTTCTGTACAGCACTTTGAGATATCAGCTGATGTACGAAGGGCTATATAAATAAATTTGATTTGATTTGATTTGATTTGAGAGTACCTAAAAGCTGAGTACCTACAAGCTGAGAGTACCAACAAAGCTGAGTACCTACAAGCTGAGAGTACCAACAAGCTGAGAGTGCCTACAAGCTGAGAGTACCTACAAGCTGAGAGTACCTACAAACTGAGAGTGTCTACAGGCTGAGAGTGCCTACAAGTTGAGAGTACCTACAAACTGAGTGCCTACAAGCTGAGAGTGCCTAAAAGCTGAGAGTGCCTACAAGCTGAGAGTACCTACAAGCTGCGAGTACCTACAAGCTGAGAGTGCCTACAAGCTGAGAGTGCCTACAAGCTGAGAGTACCTACAAGCTGAGAGTGTCTACAAGCTGAGAGTACCTACAATCTGAGAGTACCTACAATCTGAGAGTGCCTACAATCTGAGAGTACCTACAATCTGAGAGTACCTACAATCTGAGAGTACCTACAATCTGAGAGTACCTACAAGCAGAGAGTGCCTACAAATGGAGTGCCTACAAGCTGAGAGTACCTACAAGACGAGAGTACCTACAAGCTTAGAGTGCCTTCAAGCTGAGAGTGCCTACAAGCTGAGAGTGCCTACAAGCTGAGAGTGCCTACAAGCTGAGAGTGCCTACAAGCTGAGAGTACCTAAAAGCTGAGAGTACCTACAAGTGGAGAGTACCTACAAACTGAGAGTACCTTCAAGTACCTACAAGATGAGAGTACCTACAAGCTGACAGTGCCTACAAGCTGAGACTGCCTACAAACTGGGAGTGCCTACAAACTGAGATTACCTACAAGCTGAGAGTACCTACAAGCTGAGTACCTACAAGCTGAGTACCTACAAGCTGAGTACCTACAAGCTGAGAGTACCTAGAAGCTGAGACTACCTAGAAGCTGAGAGTGCCTACAATCTGAGAGTACCTACAATCTGAGAGTACCTACAAGCAGAGAGTGCCTACGAACGGAGTGCCTACAAGCTGAGAGTACCTACAAGCTGAGAGTACCTACAAGCTAAGAGTGCCTTCAAGCTGAGAGTGCCTACAAGCTGAGAATGCCTACAAGCTGAGAATGCCTACAAGCTGAGAATGCATACAAGCTGAGAATGCCTACAAGCTGAGAGTGCCTACAAGCTGAGAGTGCCTAAAAGCTGAGAGTACCTACAAGCTGAGTGCCTACAAGCTGAGAGTGCCTACAAGCCGAGAGTGCCTACAAGCTGAGAGTACATACAAACAGAGTGCCTACAAGCTGAGAGTACCTACAAGCTGAGAGTACCTTCAAGTACCTACAAGATGAGAGTACCTACAAGCTGAGAGTACCTACAAGCTGAGAGTACCTACAAGCTTAGAGTGCCTTCAAGCTGAGAGTGCCTACAAGCTGAGTGCCTACAAGCTGAGAATGACTACAAGCTGAGAATGCCTACAAGCTGAGAGTGCCTACAAGATGAGAGTGCCTACAAGCTGAGAGTGCCTACAAGCTGAGAGTGCCTACAAGCTGAGAGTACCTACAAGCTGAGTGCCTACAAGCTGAGAGTGCCTACAAGCTGAGAGTGCCTACAAGCTGAGAGTACATACAAACAGAGTGCCTACAAGCTGAGAGTACCTACAAGCTGAGAGTACCTTCAAGTACCTACAAGATGAGAGTACCTACAAGCTGAGAGTACCTACAAGCTGAGAGTGCCTACAAGCTGAGAGTGCCTTCAAGCTGAGAGTGCCTACAAGCTGAGAGTACCTACAAACTGGGAATGCCTACAAGCTGAGTACCTACAAGCTGAGAGTACCTACAAGCTGAGTACCTACAAGCTGAGAGTACCTACAAGCTGAGTACCTACAAGCTGAGAGTACCAACAAGCTGAGAGTGCCTACAAGCTGAGAGTACCTACAAACTGAGAGTACCTACAAACTGAGAGTGTCTACAGGCTGAGAGTGCCTACAAGTTGAGAGTACCTACAAACTGAGTGCCTACAAGCTGAGAGTGCCTACAAGCTGAGAGTGCCTACAAGCTGAGAGTACCTACAAGCTGCGAGTACCTACAAGCTGAGAGTGCATACAAGCTGAGAGTGCCTACAAGCTGAGAGTACATACAAACAGAGTGCCTACAAGCTGAGAGTACCTACAAGCTGAGAGTACCTTCAAGTACCTACAAGCTGAGAGTACCTACAAGCTGAGAGTACCTACAAGCTGAGAGTGCCTACAAGCTGAGAGTGCCTACAAGCTGAGAGTGCCTACAAGCTGAGAGTACTTACAAGCTGAGAGTACCTACAAGCTGAGAGTACCTACAAGCGGAGAGTACCTTCAAGTACCTACAAGATGAGAGTGCCTACAAGCTGAGAGTACCTACAAACTGGGAATGCCTACAAACTGAGATTACCTACAAGCTGAGTACCTACAAGCTGAGAGTACCTACAAGCTGAGAGTACCTAAAAGCTGAGTACCTACAAGCTGAGAATGCCTACAAGCTGAGAGTGCCTACAAGCTGAGAGTGCCTACAAGCTGAGTGCCTACAAGCTGAGAGTGCCTACAAGCTGAGAATGCCTACAAGCTGAGAGTACCTACAAGCTGAGTGCCTACAAGCTGAGTGCCTTCAAGTTGAGTGCCTACAAGCTGAGAGTACATACAGAGTGCCTACAAGCTGAGAGTACCTACAAGCTGAGAGTACCTTCAAGGACCTACAAGATGAGAGTACCTACAAGCTGAGAGTACCTACAAGCTGAGAGTACATACAGAGTGCCTACAAGCTGAGAGTACCTAGAAGCTGAGAGTGCCTACAAGCTGAGAGTGCCTACAAGCTGAGAGTGCCTACAAGCTGAGAGTGCCTACAAGCTGAGAGTACCTACAAGCTGAGTGCCTACAAGCTGAGAGTGCCAACAAGCTGAGAGTACCTACAAGCTGAGAGTACCTACAGGCTGAGAGTGCCTACAAGCTGAGAGTACCTACAAACTGGGAGTGCCTACAAGCTGAGATTACCTACAAGCTGAGTACCTACAAGCTGAGAGTACCTACAAGCTGAGAGTACCTAAAAGCTGAGTACCTACAAGCTGAGAATGCCTACAAGCTGAGAGTGCCTACAAGCTGAGAGTGCCTACAAGCTGAGTGCCTACAAGCTGAGAGTGCCTACAAGCTGAGAATGCCTACAAGCTGAGAGTACCTACAAGCTGAGTGCCTACAAGCTGAGTGCCTTCAAGTTGAGTGCCTACAAGCTGAGAGTACATACAGAGTGCCTACAAGCTGAGAGTACCTACAAGCTGAGAGTACCTTCAAGGACCTACAAGATGAGAGTACCTACAAGCTGAGAGTACCTACAAGCGGAGAGTACCTTCAAGTACCTACAAGATGAGAGTGCCTACAAGCTGAGAGTACCTACAAACTGGGAATGCCTACAAACTGAGATTACCTACAAGCTGAGTACCTACAAGCTGAGAGTACCTACAAGCTGAGAGTACCTAAAAGCTGAGTACCTACAAGCTGAGAATGCCTACAAGCTGAGAGTGCCTACAAGCTGAGAGTGCCTACAAGCTGAGTGCCTACAAGCTGAGAGTGCCTACAAGCTGAGAATGCCTACAAGCTGAGAGTACCTACAAGCTGAGTGCCTACAAGCTGAGTGCCTTCAAGTTGAGTGCCTACAAGCTGAGAGTACATACAGAGTGCCTACAAGCTGAGAGTACCTACAAGCTGAGAGTACCTTCAAGGACCTACAAGATGAGAGTACCTACAAGCTGAGAGTACCTACAAGCTGAGAGTACATACAGAGTGCCTACAAGCTGAGAGTACCTAGAAGCTGAGAGTGCCTACAAGCTGAGAGTGCCTACAAGCTGAGAGTGCCTACAAGCTGAGAGTGCCTACAAGCTGAGAGTACCTACAAGCTGAGTGCCTACAAGCTGAGAGTGCCAACAAGCTGAGAGTACCTACAAGCTGAGAGTACCTACAGGCTGAGAGTGCCTACAAGCTGAGAGTACCTACAAACTGGGAGTGCCTACAAGCTGAGATTACCTACAAGCTGAGTACCTACAAGCTGAGAGTACCTTCAAGGACCTACAAGATGAGAGTGCCTACAAGCTGAGAGTACCTTCAAGCTGAGATTACCTACAAGCTGAGTACCTACAAGCTGAGAGTACCTACAAGCTGAGTACCTACAAGCTGAGAGTACCAACAAGCTGAGAGTGCCTACAAGCTGAGAGTGCCTACAAGCTGAGAGTGCCTACAAGTGGAGAGTACCTACAAGCAGAGAGTACCTACAAACTGAGTTTCTACAAGCTGAGAGTACCTACAAGTACCTACAAGATGAGTACCTACAAGCTGAGAGTGCCTACAAGCAGAGAGTACCTACAAGCAGAGAGTACCTACAAACGGAGTGCCTACAAGCTGAGAGTACCAACAAGCTGAGAGTGCCTACAAGCTGAGAGTACCTACAAGCGGAGAGTAACTACAAGCTGAGAGTACCTACAAGTACCTACAAGATGAGAACCTACAAGCTGAGAGTGCCTACAAACTGGGAGTGCCTACAAACTGAGATTACCTACAAGCTGAGTACCTACAAGCTAAGAGTACCTACAAGCAGAGTACCTACAAACTGAGTGCCTACAAGCTGAGAGTACCTACAAGCTGAGAGTGCCTACAAGCTGAGAGTACCAACAAGCTGAGAGTGCCTACAAGCTGAGAGTGCCTACAAGTGGAGAGTACCTACAAGCAGAGAGTACCTACAAACTGAGTGCCTACAAGCTGAGAGTACCTACAAGTACCTACAAGATGAGTACCTACAAGCTGAGAGTGCCTACAAGCTGAGAGTACCTACAAGCAGAGAGTACCTACAAGCTGAGAGTACCTACAAGCTGAGAGTACCTACAAGCTGAGAGTGCCTACAAGCTGAGAGTGCATACAAGCTGAGAGTACCTTCAAGTACCTACAAGATGAGAGTACCTACAAGCTGAGAGTACCTACAAGCTGAGAGTACCTACAAGCTGAGAGTACCTACAAGCGGAGAGTACCTACAAGCTGAGAGTACCTTCAAGTACCTATAAGATGAGAGTACCTACAAGCTGAGAGTGCCTACAAGCTGAGACTGCCTACAAACTGGGAGTGCCTACAAACTGAGATTATCTACAAACTGAGATTACCTACAAGCTGAGTACCTACAAGCTGAGAGTACCAACATGCTGAGAGTGCCTACAAGCTGAGAGTGCCTACAAGCTGAGAGTACCTACAAGCTGAGAGTACCTACAAGCTGAGAGTGCCTACAGGCTGAGAGTGCCTACAAGTTGAGAGTGCCTACAAGCTGAGAGTGCCTACAAGCTGAGAGTACCTACAAGCTGAGTGCCTACAAGCTGAGAGTGCCTACAAGCTGAGAGTGCCTACAAGCTGAGAGTACATACAAACAGAGTGCCTACAAGCTGAGAGTACCTTCAAGTACCTACAAGCTGAGAGTACCTACAAGCTGAGAGTGCCTACAAGCTGAGAGTGCCTACAAGCTGAGAGTGCTTACAAGCTGAGAGTACTTACAAGCTGAGAGTACCTACAAGCGGAGAGTAGCATCAAGTACCTACAAGATGAGAGTGCCTACAAGCTGAGAGTACCTACAAACTGGGAATGCCTACAAACTGAGATTACCTACAAGCTGAGTACCTACAAGCTGAGAGTACCTACAAGCTGAGTACCTACAAGCTGAGAGTACCTACAAGCTGAGTACCTACAAGCTGAGAGTACCTACAAGCTGAGTACCTACAAGCTGAGAGTACCAACAAGCTGAGAGTGCCTACAAGCTGAGAGTGCCTACAAGCTGAGAGTACCTACAAGCTGAGAGTACCTACAAGCTGAGAGTACCTACAGGCTGAGAGTGCCTACAAGTTGAGAGTACCTACAAACTGAGTGCCTACAAGCTGAGAGTGCCTACAAGCTGAGAGTACCTACAAGCTGCGAGTACCTACAAGCTGAGAGTACCTACAAGCTGAGAGTGCCTACAAGCTGAGAGTACCTACAAGCTGAGAGTACCTACAAGCTGAGAGTACCTACAAGCTGAGAGTGCCTACAAGCTGAGAGTACCTACAATCTGAGAGTGCCTACAATCTGAGAGTACCTACAAGCTGAGAGTACCTACAAACTGAGAGTGTCTACAGGCTGAGAGTGTCTACAGGCTGAGAGTGCCTACAAGTTGAGAGTACCTACAAGCTGAGAGTGCCTACAAGCTGAGAGTGCCTACAAGCTGAGAGTGCCTACAAGCTGAGAGTGCCTACAAGCTGAGAGTACCTACAAGCTGCGAGTACCTACAAGCTGAGAGTGCCTACAAGCTGAGAGTGCCTACAAGCTGAGAGTACCTACAAGCAGAGAGTGCCTACAAATGGAGTGCCTACAAGCTGAGAGTGCCTACAAGCCGAGAGTACCTACAAGCTTAGAGTGCCTTCAAGCTGAGAGCGCCTACAAGCTGAGTGCCTACAAGCTGAGAGTGCCTACAAGCTGAGAGTGCCTAAAAGCTGAGAATGCCTACAAGCTGAGAGTGCCTACAAGCTGAGAGTGCCTACAAGCTGAGTGCCTACAAGCTGAGAGTGCCTACAAGCTGAGAATGCCTACAAGCTGAGAGTACCTACAAGCTGAGTGCCTACAAGCTGAGTGCCTTCAAGCTGAGTGCCTACAAGCTGAGAGTACCTTCAAGGACCTACAAGATGAGAGTGCCTACAAGCTGAGAGTACCTACAAGCTGAGAGTGCCTACAAGCTGAGAGTACCTCCAAACTGGGAGTGCCTACAAGCTGAGATTACCTACAAACTGAGTACCTACAAGCTGAGAGTACCTTCAAGGACCTACAAGATGAGAGTGCCTACAAGCTGAGAGTACCTACAAGCTGAGATTACCTACAAGCTGAGAGTACCTACAAGCTGAGATTACCAACAAGCTGAGATTGCCTACAAGCTGAGAGTGCCTACAAGCGGAGAGTACCTACAAGCAGAGAGTACCTACAAACTGAGTGCTTACAAGCTGAGAGTACCTACAAGTACCTACAAGATGAGTACCTACAATCTGAGAGTGCCTACAAGCAGAGAGTACCTACAAACTGAGTGCCTACAAGCTGAGAGTACCTTCAAGTACCTACAAGATGAGAGTACCAACAAGCTGAGAGTGCCTACAAGCGGAGAGTACCTACAAGCGGAGAGTACCTACAAGCAGAGAGTACCTACAAACTGAGTGCCTACAAGCTGAGAGTACCTACAAGTACCTACAAGATGAGAACCTACAAGCTGAGAGTGCCTACAAACTGGGAGTGCCTACAAACTGAGATTACCTACAAGCTGAGTACCTACAAGCTAAGAGTACCTACAAGCAGAGTACCTACAAACTGAGTTTCTACAAGCTGAGAATACCTACAAGCTGAGAGTGCCTACAAGCTGAGAGTACCAACAAGCTGAGAGTGCCTACAAGCTGAGAGTGCCTACAAGCGGAGAGTACCTACAAGCAGAGAGTACCTACAAACTGAGTGCCTACAAGCTGAGAGTACCTACAAATACCTACAAGATGAGTACCTACAAGCTGAGAGTGCCTACAAGCTGAGAGTGCCTACAAGCTGAGAGTACCTACAAGCAGAGAGTACCTACAAACTGAGTGCCTACAACCTGAGAGTGCCTACAAGCTGAGAGTACATACAGAGTGCCTACAAGCTCAGAGTACCTACAAGCTGAGAGTACCTACAAGTACCTACAAGCTGAGAGTGCCTACAAGCTGAGAGTACCTACAAACTGGGAGTGCCTACAAGCTGAGAGTACCTTCAAGGACCTACAAGATGAGAGTGCCTACAAGCTGAGAGTACCTACAAGCTGAGATTACCTACAAGCTGAGTACCTACAAGCTGAGAGTACCTACAAGCTGAGTACCTACAAGCTGAGAGTACCAACAAGCTGAGATTGCCTACAAGCTGAAAGTGCCTACAAGCGGAGAGTACCTAAAAGCAGAGAGTACCTACAAACTGAGTGCCTACAAGCTGAGAGTACCTACAAGTACCTACAAGATGAGTACCTACAATCTGAGAGTGCCTACAAGCAGAGAGTACCTACAAGCAGAGAGTACCTACAAACTGAGTGCCTACAAGCTGAGAGTACCTTCAAGTACCTACAAGCGGAGAGTACCTACAAGCTGAGAGTACCTACAAACTGAGTGCCTACAAGCTGAGAGTACCTACAAGCTGAGAGTGCCTACAAGCTGAGAGTACCTACAAGCGGAGAGTACCTACAAGCTGAGAGTACCTTCAAGTACCTACAAGATGAGAGTACCTACAAGCTGAGAGTGCCTACAAGCTGAGACTGCCTACAAACTGAGATTGCCTACAAACTGAGATTACCTACAAGCTGAGATTACCTACAAGCTGAGTACCTACAAGCTGAGAGTACCAACATGCTGAGAGTGCCTACAAGCTGAGAGTGCCTACAAGCTGAGAGTACCTACAAGCTGAGAGTGCCTACAGGCTGAGAGTGCCTACAGGCTGAGAGTGCCTACAAACTGAGTGCCTACAAACTGAGAGTACCTACAAGCTGAGTACATACAAGCTGAGAGTACCTACAGGCTGAGAGTGCCTACAAGCTGAGAGTACCTACAAGCTGAGAGTGCCTACAAGCTGAGAGTACCTACAATCTGAGAGTACCTACAAGCAGAGAGTGCCTACAAACGGAGTGCCTACAAGCTGAGAGTACCTACAAGCTGAGCGTACCAACAAGCTGAGCGTACCAACAAGCTGAGAGTGCCTACAAGCTGAGAGTGCCTACAAGCGGAGAGTACCTACAAGCAGAGAGTACCTACAAACTGAGTGCATACAAGCTGAGAGTACCTACAAGTACCTACAAGATGAGTACCTTCAAGCTGAGAGTGCCTACAAGCTGAGAGTACCTACAACCAGAGAGTACCTACAAACTGAGTGCCTACAAGCTGAGAGTACCTACAAGCGGAGAGTACCTACAAGCTGAGAGTACCTTCAAGTACCTACAAGATGAGAGTACCTACAAGCTGAGAGTACCTACAAGCTGAGAGTGCCCACAAACTGGGAGTGCCTACAGACTGAGAGTATCTACAGGCTGAGAGTGCCTACAAGCTGAGAGTGCCTACAGGCTGAGAGTGCCTACAGGCTGAGTGTGCCTTCAAGCTGAGAGTACCTACAAACTGAGTACCTACAAGCTGAGAGTACCTACAAGCTGAGTGCCTACAACCTGAGAGTGCCTACAAACTGAGAGTACCTACAAGCTGAGAGTACCTACAGACTGAGAGTGCCTACAAGCTGAGAGTACCTACAAGCTGAGTGCCTACAACCTGAGAGTGCCTACAAACTGAGAGTACCTACAAGCTGAGAGTACCTACAGGCTGAGAGTGCCTACAAGCTGAGAGTACCTACAAGCTGACAGTACCTACAAGCTGAGAGTGCCTACAAGCTGAGAGTGCCTACAAGCTGAGTACCTACAAGCTGAGAGTGCCTACAAGCTGAGAGTACCTACAATCTAAGAGTGCCTACAAACTGAGAGTACCTACAATCTGAGAGTACCTACAATCTGAGAGTACCTACAAGCAGAGAGTGCCTACAAACGGAGTGCCTACAAGCTGAGAGTACCTACAAGCTGAGAGTACCTACAAGCTGAGAGTACCTACAAGCTGAGAGTACCTACAAACTGAGTGCGTACAAGCTGAGAGTACCTACAATCTGAGAGTACCTACAATCTGAGAGTACCTACAAGCAGAGAGTGCCTACAAACGGAGTGCCTACAAGCTGAGAGTACCTACAAGCTGAGAGTACCTACAAGCTGAGAGTACCTACAAACTGAGTGCGTACAAGCTGAGAGTACCTACAGGCTGAGAGTGCCTACAAGTTGAGAGTACCTACAAGCTGAGAGTGCCTACAAGCTGAGACTGCCTACAAACTGAGATTGCCTACAAACTGAGATTACCTACAAGCTGAGATTACCTACAAGCTGAGTACCTACAAGCTGAGAGTACCAACATGCTGAGAGTGCCTACAAGCTGAGAGTGCCTACAAGCTGAGAGTACCTACAAGCTGAGAGTGCCTACAGGCTGAGAGTACCAACATGCTGAGAGTGCCTACAAGCTGAGAGTGCCTACAAGCTGAGAGTACCTACAAGCTGAGTACATACAAGCTGAGAGTACCTACAGGCTGAGAGTGCCTACAAGCTGAGAGTACCTACAAGCTGAGAGTGCCTACAAGCTGAGAGTACCTACAATCTGAGAGTACCTACAAGCAGAGAGTGCCTACAAACGGAGTGCCTACAAGCTGAGAGTACCTACAAGCTGAGCGTACCAACAAGCTGAGCGTACCAACAAGCTGAGAGTGCCTACAAGCTGAGAGTGCCTACAAGCGGAGAGTACCTACAAGCAGAGAGTACCTACAAACTGAGTGCATACAAGCTGAGAGTACCTACAAGTACCTACAAGATGAGTACCTTCAAGCTGAGAGTGCCTACAAGCTGAGAGTACCTACAACCAGAGAGTACCTACAAACTGAGTGCCTACAAGCTGAGAGTACCTACAAGCGGAGAGTACCTACAAGCTGAGAGTACCTTCAAGTACCTACAAGATGAGAGTACCTACAAGCTGAGAGTACCTACAAGCTGAGAGTGCCCACAAACTGGGAGTGCCTACAGACTGAGAGTATCTACAGGCTGAGAGTGCCTACAAGCTGAGAGTGCCTACAGGCTGAGAGTGCCTACAGGCTGAGTGTGCCTTCAAGCTGAGAGTACCTACAAACTGAGTACCTACAAGCTGAGAGTACCTACAAGCTGAGTGCCTACAACCTGAGAGTGCCTACAAACTGAGAGTACCTACAAGCTGAGAGTACCTACAGACTGAGAGTGCCTACAAGCTGAGAGTACCTACAAGCTGAGTGCCTACAACCTGAGAGTGCCTACAAACTGAGAGTACCTACAAGCTGAGAGTACCTACAGGCTGAGAGTGCCTACAAGCTGAGAGTACCTACAAGCTGACAGTACCTACAAGCTGAGAGTGCCTACAAGCTGAGAGTGCCTACAAGCTGAGTACCTACAAGCTGAGAGTGCCTACAAGCTGAGAGTACCTACAATCTAAGAGTGCCTACAAACTGAGAGTACCTACAATCTGAGAGTACCTACAATCTGAGAGTACCTACAAGCAGAGAGTGCCTACAAACGGAGTGCCTACAAGCTGAGAGTACCTACAAGCTGAGAGTACCTACAAGCTGAGAGTACCTACAAGCTGAGAGTACCTACAAACTGAGTGCGTACAAGCTGAGAGTACCTACAATCTGAGAGTACCTACAATCTGAGAGTACCTACAAGCAGAGAGTGCCTACAAACGGAGTGCCTACAAGCTGAGAGTACCTACAAGCTGAGAGTACCTACAAGCTGAGAGTACCTACAAACTGAGTGCGTACAAGCTGAGAGTACCTACAGGCTGAGAGTGCCTACAAGTTGAGAGTACCTACAAGCTGAGAGTGCCTACAAGCTGAGACTGCCTACAAACTGAGATTGCCTACAAACTGAGATTACCTACAAGCTGAGATTACCTACAAGCTGAGTACCTACAAGCTGAGAGTACCAACATGCTGAGAGTGCCTACAAGCTGAGAGTGCCTACAAGCTGAGAGTACCTACAAGCTGAGAGTGCCTACAGGCTGAGAGTACCAACATGCTGAGAGTGCCTACAAGCTGAGAGTGCCTACAAGCTGAGAGTACCTACAAGCTGAGAGTGCCTACAGGCTGAGAGTGCCTACAGGCTGAGAGTGCCTACAAACTGAGTGCCTACAAACTGAGAGTACCTACAAGCTGAGTACATACAAGCTGAGAGTACCTACAGGCTGAGAGTGCCTACAAGCTGAGAGTACCTACAAGCTGAGAGTGCCTACAAGCTGAGAGTACCTACAATCTGAGAGTGCCTACAATCTGAGAGTACCTACAATCTGAGAGTACCTACAATCTGAGAGTACCTACAAGCAGAGAGTGCCTACAAACGGAGTGCCTACAAGCTGAGAGTACCTACAAGCTGAGCGTACCAACAAGCTGAGCGTACCAACAAGCTGAGAGTGCCTACAAGCTGAGAGTGCCTACAAACTGAGTGCCTACAAGCTGAGAGTACCTACAAACTGAGAGTACCTACAACCAGAGAGTACCTACAAACTGAGTGCCTACAAGCTGAGAGTACCTACAAGCGGAGAGTACCTACAAGCTGAGAGTACCTTCAAGTACCTACAAGATGAGAGTACCTACAAGCTGAGAGTTCCTACAAGCTGAGAGTGCCCACAAACTGGGAGTGCCTACAGACTGAGAGTATCTACAGGCTGAGAGTGCCTACAAGCTGAGAGTGCCTACAGGCTGAGAGTGCCTACAGGCTGAGTGTGCCTTCAAGCTGAGAGTACCTACAAACTGAGTACCTACAAGCTGAGAGTACCTACAAACTGAGTGCGTACAAGCTGAGAGTACCTACAGGCTGAGAGTGCCTACAAGTTGAGAGTACCTACAAGCTGAGAGTGCCTACAAGCTGAGACTGCCTACAAACTGAGATTGCCTACAAACTGAGATTACCTACAAGCTGAGATTACCTACAAGCTGAGTACCTACAAGCTGAGAGTACCAACATGCTGAGAGTGCCTACAAGCTGAGAGTGCCTACAAGCTGAGAGTACCTACAAGCTGAGAGTGCCTACAGGCTGAGAGTACCAACATGCTGAGAGTGCCTACAAGCTGAGAGTGCCTACAAGCTGAGAGTACCTACAAGCTGAGAGTGCCTACAGGCTGAGAGTGCCTACAGGCTGAGAGTGCCTACAAACTGAGTGCCTACAAACTGAGAGTACCTACAAGCTGAGTACATACAAGCTGAGAGTACCTACAGGCTGAGAGTGCCTACAAGCTGAGAGTACCTACAAGCTGAGAGTGCCTACAAGCTGAGAGTACCTACAATCTGAGAGTGCCTACAATCTGAGAGTACCTACAATCTGAGAGTACCTACAATCTGAGAGTACCTACAAGCAGAGAGTGCCTACAAACGGAGTGCCTACAAGCTGAGAGTACCTACAAGCTGAGCGTACCAACAAGCTGAGCGTACCAACAAGCTGAGAGTGCCTACAAGCTGAGAGTGCCTACAAACTGAGTGCCTACAAGCTGAGAGTACCTACAAACTGAGAGTACCTACAACCAGAGAGTACCTACAAACTGAGTGCCTACAAGCTGAGAGTACCTACAAGCGGAGAGTACCTACAAGCTGAGAGTACCTTCAAGTACCTACAAGATGAGAGTACCTACAAGCTGAGAGTTCCTACAAGCTGAGAGTGCCCACAAACTGGGAGTGCCTACAGACTGAGAGTATCTACAGGCTGAGAGTGCCTACAAGCTGAGAGTGCCTACAGGCTGAGAGTGCCTACAGGCTGAGTGTGCCTTCAAGCTGAGAGTACCTACAAACTGAGTACCTACAAGCTGAGAGTACCTACAAGCTGAGTGCCTACAACCTGAGAGTGCCTACAAACTGAGAGTACCTACAAGCTGAGAGTACCTACAGACTGAGAGTGCCTACAAGCTGAGAGTACCTACAAGCTGAGTGCCTACAACCTGAGAGTGCCTACAAACTGAGAGTACCTACAAGCTGAGAGTACCTACAGGCTGAGAGTGCCTACAAGCTGAGAGTACCTACAAGCTGACAGTACCTACAAGCTGAGAGTGCCTACAAGCTGAGAGTGCCTACAAGCTGAGTACCTACAAGCTGAGAGTGCCTACAAGCTGAGAGTACCTACAATCTAAGAGTGCCTACAATCTGAGAGTACCTACAATCTGAGAGTACCTACAATCTGAGAGTACCTACAAGCAGAGAGTGCCTACAAACGGAGTGCCTACAAGCTGAGAGTACCTACAAGCTGAGAGTACCTACAAGCTGAGAGTACCTACAAACTGAGTGCGTACAAGCTGAGAGTACCTACAAGCTGAGAGTACCTACAATCTGAGAGTACCTACAATCTGAGAGTACCTACAAGCAGAGAGTGCCTACAAACGGAGTGCCTACAAGCTGAGAGTACCTACAAGCTGAGAGTACCTACAAGCTGAGAGTACCTACAAACTGAGTGCGTACAAGCTGAGAGTACCTACAGGCTGAGAGTGCCTACAAGTTGAGAGTACCTACAAACTGAGTGCGTACAAGCTGAGAGTACCTACAAGCTGAGAGTGCCTACAAACTGAGAGTGCCTACAAGCTGAGAGTGCCTACAAGCTGAGAGTGCCTACAAGCTGAGAGTGCCTACAAGCTGAGAGTACCTACAAGCTGAGAGTACCTACAAACGGAGAGTACCTACAAGCTGAGAGTACCTTCAAGTACCTACAAGATGAGAGTACCTACACGCTGAGAGTACCTACAAGCTGAGAGTGCCCACAAACTGGGAGTGCCTACAAGCTGAGATTACCTACAAGCTGAGTATCTACAAGCTGAGAGTACCTACAAACTGAGAGTGCCTACAGGCTGAGAGTGCCTACAAGTTGAGAGTACCTACAAACTGAGTGCCTACAAGCTGAGAGTACCTACAAACTGAGTGCGTACAAGCTGAGAGTACCTACAGGCTGAGAGTGCCTACAAGTTGAGAGTACCTACAAACTGAGTGCGTACAAGCTGAGAGTACCTACAAGCTGAGAGTGCCTACAAACTGAGAGTGCCTACAAGCTGAGAGTGCCTACAAGCTGAGAGTGCCTACAAGCTGAGAGTGCCTACAAGCTGAGAGTACCTACAAGCTGAGAGTACCTACAAACTGAGTGCCTACAAGCTGAGAGTACCTACAAATACCTACAAGATGAGTACCTACAAGCTGAGAGTGCCTACAAGCTGAGAGTACCTACAAGCAGAGAGTACCTACAAACTGAGTGCCTACAACCTGAGAGTGCCTACAAGCTGAGAGTACATACAGAGTGCCTACAAGATGAGAGTGCCTACAAGCTGAGAGTACCTACAAGCTGAGATTACCTACAAGCTGAGTACCTACAAGCTGAGAGTACCTACAAGCTGAGTACCTACAAGCTGAGAGTACCAACAAGCTGAGATTGCCTACAAGCTGAAAGTGCCTACAAGCGGAGAGTACCTACAAGCTGAGAGTACCTACAAACTGAGTGCCTACAAGCTGAGAGTACCTTCAAGTACCTACAAGCGGAGAGTACCTACAAGCTGAGAGTACCTACAAACTGAGTGCCTACAAGCTGAGAGTACCTACAAGCTGAGAGTGCCTACAAGCTGAGAGTACCTACAAGCGGAGAGTACCTACAAGCTGAGAGTACCTTCAAGTACCTACAAGATGAGAGTACCTACAAGCTGAGAGTGCCTACAAACTGAGACTGCCTACAAACTGAGATTGCCTACAAACTGAGATTACCTACAAGCTGAGATTACCTACAAGCTGAGAGTACCAACATGCTGAGAGTGCCTACAAGCTGAGAGTGCCTACAAGCTGAGAGTACCTACAAGCTGAGAGTGCCTACAGGCTGAGAGTGCCTACAGGCTGAGAGTGCCTACAAACTGAGTGCCTACAAACTGAGAGTACCTACAAGCTGAGTACATACAAGCTGAGAGTACCTACAGGCTGAGAGTGCCTACAAGCTGAGAGTACCTACAAGCTGAGAGTGCCTACAAGCTGAGAGTACCTACAATCTGAGAGTGCCTACAATCTGAGAGTACCTACAATCTGAGAGTACCTACAATCTGAGAGTACCTACAAGCAGAGAGTGCCTACAAACGGAGTGCCTACAAGCTGAGAGTACCTACAAGCTGAGCGTACCAACAAGCTGAGCGTACCAACAAGCTGAGAGTGCCTACAAGCTGAGAGTGCCTACAAGCGGAGAGTACCTACAAGCAGAGAGTACCTACAAACTGAGTGCATACAAGCTGAGAGTACCTACAAGTACCTACAAGATGAGTACCTTCAAGCTGAGAGTGCCTACAAGCTGAGAGTACCTACAACCAGAGAGTACCTACAAACTGAGTGCCTACAAGCTGAGAGTACCTACAAGCGGAGAGTACCTACAAGCTGAGAGTACCTTCAAGTACCTACAAGATGAGAGTACCTACAAGCTGAGAGTACCTACAAGCTGAGAGTGCCCACAAACTGGGAGTGCCTACAGACTGAGAGTATCTACAGGCTGAGAGTGCCTACAAGCTGAGAGTGCCTACAGGCTGAGAGTGCCTACAGGCTGAGTGTGCCTTCAAGCTGAGAGTACCTACAAACTGAGTACCTACAAGCTGAGAGTACCTACAAGCTGAGTGCCTACAACCTGAGAGTGCCTACAAACTGAGAGTACCTACAAGCTGAGAGTACCTACAGACTGAGAGTGCCTACAAGCTGAGAGTACCTACAAGCTGAGTGCCTACAACCTGAGAGTGCCTACAAACTGAGAGTACCTACAAGCTGAGAGTACCTACAGGCTGAGAGTGCCTACAAGCTGAGAGTACCTACAAGCTGACAGTACCTACAAGCTGAGAGTGCCTACAAGCTGAGAGTGCCTACAAGCTGAGTACCTACAAGCTGAGAGTGCCTACAAGCTGAGAGTACCTACAATCTAAGAGTGCCTACAATCTGAGAGTACCTACAATCTGAGAGTACCTACAATCTGAGAGTACCTACAAGCAGAGAGTGCCTACAAACGGAGTGCCTACAAGCTGAGAGTACCTACAAGCTGAGAGTACCTACAAGCTGAGAGTACCTACAAACTGAGTGCGTACAAGCTGAGAGTACCTACAAGCTGAGAGTACCTACAATCTGAGAGTACCTACAATCTGAGAGTACCTACAAGCAGAGAGTGCATACAAACGGAGTGCCTACAAGCTGAGAGTACCTACAAGCTGAGAGTACCTACAAGCTGAGAGTACCTACAAACTGAGTGCGTACAAGCTGAGAGTACCTACAGGCTGAGAGTGCCTACAAGTTGAGAGTACCTACAAGCTGAGAGTGCCTACAAGCTGAGACTGCCTACAAACTGAGATTGCCTACAAACTGAGATTACCTACAAGCTGAGATTACCTACAAGCTGAGTACCTACAAGCTGAGAGTACCAACATGCTGAGAGTGCCTACAAGCTGAGAGTGCCTACAAGCTGAGAGTACCTACAAGCTGAGAGTGCCTACAGGCTGAGAGTGCCTACAGGCTGAGAGTGCCTACAAACTGAGTGCCTACAAACTGAGAGTACCTACAAGCTGAGTACATACAAGCTGAGAGTACCTACAGGCTGAGAGTGCCTACAAGCTGAGAGTACCTACAAGCTGAGAGTGCCTACAAGCTGAGAGTACCTACAATCTGAGAGTGCCTACAATCTGAGAGTACCTACAATCTGAGAGTACCTACAATCTGAGAGTACCTACAAGCAGAGAGTGCCTACAAACGGAGTGCCTACAAGCTGAGAGTACCTACAAGCTGAGCGTACCAACAAGCTGAGCGTACCAACAAGCTGAGAGTGCCTACAAGCTGAGAGTGCCTACAAGCGGAGAGTACCTACAAGCAGAGAGTACCTACAAACTGAGTGCATACAAGCTGAGAGTACCTACAAGTACCTACAAGATGAGTACCTTCAAGCTGAGAGTGCCTACAAGCTGAGAGTACCTACAACCAGAGAGTACCTACAAACTGAGTGCCTACAAGCTGAGAGTACCTACAAGCGGAGAGTACCTACAAGCTGAGAGTACCTTCAAGTACCTACAAGATGAGAGTACCTACAAGCTGAGAGTTCCTACAAGCTGAGAGTGCCCACAAACTGGGAGTGCCTACAGACTGAGAGTATCTACAGGCTGAGAGTGCCTACTAGCTGAGAGTGCCTACAGGCTGAGAGTGCCTACAGGCTGAGTGTGCCTACAAACTGAGAGTACCTACAAGCTGAGTACATACAAGCTGAGAGTACCTACAGGCTGAGAGTGCCTACAAGCTGAGAGTACCTACAAGCTGAGAGTGCCTACAAGCTGAGAGTACCTACAATCTGAGAGTGCCTACAATCTGAGAGTACCTACAATCTGAGAGTACCTACAATCTGAGAGTACCTACAAGCAGAGAGTGCCTACAAACGGAGTGCCTACAAGCTGAGAGTACCTACAAGCTGAGCGTACCAACAAGCTGAGCGTACCAACAAGCTGAGAGTGCCTACAAGCTGAGAGTGCCTACAAACTGAGTGCCTACAAGCTGAGAGTACCTACAAACTGAGAGTACCTACAACCAGAGAGTACCTACAAACTGAGTGCCTACAAGCTGAGAGTACCTACAAGCGGAGAGTACCTACAAGCTGAGAGTACCTTCAAGTACCTACAAGATGAGAGTACCTACAAGCTGAGAGTTCCTACAAGCTGAGAGTGCCCACAAACTGGGAGTGCCTACAGACTGAGAGTATCTACAGGCTGAGAGTGCCTACAAGCTGAGAGTGCCTACAGGCTGAGAGTGCCTACAGGCTGAGTGTGCCTTCAAGCTGAGAGTACCTACAAACTGAGTACCTACAAGCTGAGAGTACCTACAAGCTGAGTGCCTACAACCTGAGAGTGCCTACAAACTGAGAGTACCTACAAGCTGAGAGTACCTACAGACTGAGAGTGCCTACAAGCTGAGAGTACCTACAAGCTGAGTGCCTACAACCTGAGAGTGCCTACAAACTGAGAGTACCTACAAGCTGAGAGTACCTACAGGCTGAGAGTGCCTACAAGCTGAGAGTACCTACATACCTTAAGGGAACATTTCGGCATTTCGTGTATGATCAGTGAAAAAGTCCATATTGCAAATGTACGGTCCCTTACTAGACGTCCGAAATCGTTTGTAAAATTCGCGGTCGGCGTCGGGCCGTGCGGTAGGGCCAGACCTACCGGGAAGTCATCAAATGAACTTTGTCGGACATTCGGTTTCCGTTTTATAAAATAAACAAGTTTTTGACCGTTTTTCCGCTGTCCCGGAATTTCCCACAAGAGGGCATACGGAATCATATGGCAATTTGGCAAAACATCACGAATCACGACGGGGCCTTATCTCGAAAACGGAAAATATTTCGAAGCCGAAACTCGGTGAGCGTAGGTTTGGCATAATGGGCAGTTGGCCCCGAACAAGATGGCGTCCAGGCCTCGACGGTTTTTGAGTTATGGCCGTTTTTCTGGGATTAAAGGTCCTAAATGGAAATAGAGAAATTATTTTTCCACTTCAGGTCAAAGTCAAGGAGCCTCCGGTGTCAATAAAAAAAAAAACAGCCATTTATCTATCGTCATTTAAGAGAAACGGAACAATGACATCTTGGTGATGGTCACAAATAGGCGTTTTTTTTTTTCAACGGTTACAGATCCAGTTGCAGGGTGTTCATACGAATCTTTTTAAAGTGTGCTGCGGAGCTCTGCGAGATTTCTGTGATTTTCTATGATTTTCTGAAATAACACACACATACTAAACCCTCCGTAAATAACTCAGTTCTTAACGTAAAGACTTAAAACTCAGGATTCTGTAAAAACATACCCCAATGAGGATATGTGGTGAATTATAGCTTCCTGTGCCAACCGGAAGTGCCTTAAATGGTGTCTCAGGGGCTGTTTCGAAGGGTTAAAAAAGTCAGATCTGTCCAAAACTTCATATATGTGATTAGGCAACCCCCATGAACTGTAAATCAGTCATTTTTCCCCAAAAAATTCAAAGGCAAAAAAAATCACACTAAAACACAACTTGAATGGAGGGACGTATTGGGGTGCGTAGAGACAGACAGTGGCTGCAATAGTTAGCTTTGTTCGAGCTAAAAAAGAACCGTCAGACCTAGAGTTCCGAAACTTTAGAAACCTGTTCTAGACCTCCGGTCGATGGTGCGTGGTGAGTTACGTGGCTCTAGACGGTTCTCGGACCGAGAAACAGCCTCGTACATTTGCAATACCTTCAATTCATTTTGACCATTACGAAAATGACGACGTTTAGAAAAGTCTCAGAGACGCAAGGCTAGGTGCATTGAAACCGGCTCGGCCCATAGAGACGGACCCCAACGTTTCTGTCCGATAGCTCGTTCAAGGACCCCGTAGCAAGGCATGGAAAAAAGTGGATTTTCAGCACCAATTAGGGTTTTTCTCGGACGCCAAATGACCTATCGAGCCGAAACTCGGGATTCGGGGTCGCCTCACATAGGACTTCACATAATGTCCGAACTGGACCCGCAGCTAGAACGTAACTATGTGTTTTACCTTTTTATTATGTTTTAAACTAAAGGCGCTGTGAATTATGGGACTGCTCTGACATATGTGATAGTTGGCTTCTAAATGAGTAGTAAAAAGTGGGTTTGGTGTCATAATGACATCTAATTGACTGATGGACACTGACTTGCTAGTTGACTTTTGTGCATTTGCAATATGTTTAAACGGAGAGGGACCATCACCAAAATGTCATTCTGAAATCAACACAAAAAATGGCATCACCATAGTCTCCAGACTGTGCTGAGTTCAACGAGCTATCCCGCTTGACCGTAGCTCGCTCGGTCTAAGCGCAACGACCATTAGAAAAGTAGGCCCAAAATGAAGCCTGCCCCACAATGTAATTTGCTTTTGAGTGACAGTGAGAGAACCGTTAGGGTGAGAAGAAAAATTCCACCACATGAATGTTCCTAAGGTCCTCCCGATCTGTACAAGCCTAACCTTGACCGTGTGGCATTAACCCTTAAGAGTAAAACAGTGTTTTTTGATCTCACAGATTACAGTGTCATCTCTCCCCATAGGAATACATTGCCTGCACCCCTAATTTCAACCTGAAGTCTATATGGGTTATGAATGCCGTATGAACCTGTCTTCGGTACCAGTCCATCAGGCCACTATGAGGTCTACCTGTGTTGATTCTGAGCTTCCTGGACCAACCGGAAGTGGTTAAAATGCCCCTAAAAGTGTTTACCCATACCCTGCCTGCAGTTTGACAGACATAGTGCATTCAACCCTGTGTAAATCAGTCAGTTCTTAACGTAAGGACTTAAAACTCAGGATTCTGTAACAGCATACCCCAATGGGGATATGTGTTGATTTATAGCTTCCTGTGCCAACCGGAAGTGCCATAACTGGTGTCTCAGGGGCTGTTTCGAGGGGTTAAAAAAGTCTGATCTTTCCAAAACTTCATATGTGTGATTAGGCAACCCCCATGAACTGTAAATCAGTCATTTTTCCCAAAAAAAATCAAAGGAAAAAAAAATCACACTAAAACACACCTTGGATGGAGGGACGTATTGGGGTGCGTAGAGACAGACAGTGGCTGCAATAGTTAGCTTTGTTGGAGCTAAAAAAGAACCGTCAGACCTAGAGTTCCGAAACTTTAGAAACCTGTTCTAGACCTCCGGTTGATGGTGCGTGGTGAGTTACGTGGCTCTAGACGGTTCTCGGACCGAGAAACAGCCTCGTACATTTGCAATACCTTCAATTCATTTTGACCATTACGAAAATGACGACGTTTAGAAAAGTCTCAGAGACGCAAGGCTAGGTGCATTGAAACCGGCTCGGCCCATAGAGACGGACTCCGACGTGTCTGTCCGATAGCTCGTTCAAGGACCCCGTAGCAAGGCATGGAAAAAAGTGGATTTTCAGCACCAATTAGGGTTTTTCTCGGACACCAAATGACCTATCGAGCCGAAACTCGGGATTCGGGGTCGCCTCACATAGGCCTTCACATAATGTCCGAACTGGACCCGCAGCTAGAACGTAACTATGTGTTTTACCTTTTTATTATGTTTTAAACCGAAGGCGCTGTGAATTATGGGACTGCTCTGACATATGTGATAGTTGGCTACTAAATGAGTAGGAAAAAGTGGGTTTGGTGTCAATTGATATCCATTTGGTGTCATAATGACATCTAATTGACTGATGGACACTGACTTGCTAGTTGACTTTTGTACATTTGCAATATGTTTAAACGGAGAGGGACCATCACCAAAATGGCATTCTGAAATCAACACAAAAAATGGCATCACCATAGTCTCCAGACTGTGCCGAGTTCAAGGAGACGCCCCGCTTGACCGTAGCTCGTTCTGAGTGCAGCAAACTTGAAAAAAAGAAGGCCCAAAATGAAGCCTGCACCACAATGTCATTTGATTTTGGGTGGCAGTGAGAGAACCGTTAGGGTGAGAAGCACAATTCCACCACATGAATGTTCCTAAGGTCCTCCCGATCTGAACAAGCCTAACCTTGACCGTGTGGCATTAACCCTTCACAGTAAAACAGGGTTTTTTGATCTCACAGATTACAGTGACATCTCTCCCCATAGGAATACATTGCCTGCACCACAAAATTCAACCTGAAGCCTATATGGGTTATGAATGCCGTATGAACCTGTCTTCGGTACCAGTCCATCAGGCCACTATGAGATCTACCTGTGTCGAATCTAAGCTTCCTGGAGCAACCGGAAGTGGTTAAAATGCCCCTAAAAGTGTTTACCAATACACTGCCTGCAGTTTGATAGACATAGTGCATTCAACCCTGTGTAGATCAGTCAATTCTTAACGTAAAGACTTAAAACTCGGGATTCTGTAAGTGGCTATGTAAATCAAGACATGTGTTTACTTATAGCTTCCTGTGCCAACCGGAAGTGCCTTTAATTGGGTCACACTCTCTGTTTCGAAGGGTTAAAAAAGTCACATCTCTCCAAAACTTCATATGTGTGACTAGGTAACCCTTCTGAACTGTAAATCAGTCACTAATCCCAACAGATGTCAAAGAAAAGCTCCCTCACACACACACAGGAAGGATGGAGTGATAAAGTGCGGTGCTTAAAGACACAGAGAGCAGGAAATGGCATTACCATAATCCCTAGGCCGTACCGAGTTCAGCGAGATATCCCGCTTGACCGTAGCTCGCTCGGTCTAGGCGCAGCGAGCATTAGAATAGTAGGCCCAAAATGAAGCCTGCACCACAATGTCATTTGCTTTTGGGTGACAGTGAGAGAACCGTTAGAGTGAGAAGAAAAATTGCACCACATGAATGTTCCTAAGGTCCTCCCGATCTGAACAAGCCTAACCTTGACCGTGTGGCATTAACCCTTAACAGTAAAACAGTGTTTTTTGATCTCACAGATTACAGTGTCATCTCTCCCCATAGGAATACATTGCCTGCACCCCTAATTTCAACCTGAGGCCTATGTGGGTTATGAATGCCGTATGAACCTGTCTTCGGTACCAGTCCATCAGGCCACTATGAGGTCTACCTGTGTTGATTCTAAGCTTCCTGGACCAACCGGAAGTGGTTAAAATGCCCCTAAAAGTGTTTACCCATACACTGCATGCAGTTTGATAGACATAGTGCATTCAACCCTGTGTAGATCAGTCAATTCTTAACGTAAGGACTTAAAACTCAGGATTCTGTAACAGCATACCCCAATGAGGATATGTGTTGATTTATAACTTCCTGTGCCAACCGGAAGTGCCATAATTGGTGTCTCAGGGGCTGTTTCAAAGGGTTAAAAAAGTCTGATCTTTCCAAAACTTCATATGTGTGATTAGGCAACCCCCATGAACTGTAAATCAGTCATTTTTCCCAAAAAAATTCAAAGGAAAAAAAAATCACACTAAAACACAACTTGGAAGGAGGGACGTATTGGGGTGCGTAGAGACAGACAGTGGCTCCAATAGTTAGCTTTGTTGGAGCTAAAAAAGAACCGTCGGACCTAGAGTTCCGAAACTTTAGAAACCTGTTCTAGACCTCCCGTAGATGGTGCGTGGTGAGTTACGTGGCTCTAGACGGTTCTCGGACCGAGAAACAGCCTCGTACATTTGAAATAACTTCAATTCATTTTTGCATCACGAAAATGACGACATTTAGAAATGTCCCAGAGTCGCAAGACTAGGTGCATTGCAAACGTCTCGGCCCATATAGACAGACCCCAACGTTTCTGTCCAATAGCTCATTCAAGGACCCCGTAGCAAGTCATGGAAAATAGTGGATTTTCAGCACCAATTAGGGTTTTTCTCGGACACCAAATGACCTATCGAGCCGAAACTTGGGATTCGGGGTCGCCTCAGCTAGGCCAACACATAACATAAGAAATGGACCCGCAGCTAGAACGTAACTACGTGTTTTATGGTTTTTTTATGGTTTGAACCGAAGGGGTTGTGAATTTTGGGCCAGCTCTGAAGTATGTAATAGTTGGCTACTAAACGAGTTGGAAAAAGTGGGTTTGGTGTCAGTTTGTATCAGTTTGGTGGTCAGAATGATATCTAATTGACTGATGGACTCTTGTCCACTTGACTCTTGTACATTTGCAATATGATCCTATAGTGAAAAAACATCACCAAAAGCGACATTCTGAAATCAACCCAAACGAGCGATTGAGATGACCCAGAATCACTGCAAAGCCATCCCGAGTTCATCGGGCCAGTCAATTTCACATTCCTGCAAGATTTTTATAGCATGACAAATTCGTGATGGTACCTGCCCTTTAAAACATATTGCAAATGCACAGTGACTTTGAAAAAGTAAGGAAACATAAACAAAAAAAATCTAAAAATTTTTTGGGGGGATGACCAGTTGCATGTGCATTTGCAATATGATTCTATAGTGAAAAAACATATTGCAAATGCACAGTGACTTTGAAAAAGTAAGGAAACATAAACAAAAAAAATCTAAATTTTTTTTGGGGGGATGACCAGTTGCATGTGCATTTGCAATATGATTCTATAGTGAAAAAACATATTGCAAATGCACAGTGACTTTGAAAAAGTAAGGAAACATAAAAAAAATCTAAATTTTTTTTGGGGGGATGACCAGTTGCATGTGCATTTGCAATATGATTCTATAGTGAAAAAACATATTGCAAATGCACAGTGACTTTGAAAAAGTAAGGAAAAATAAACAAAAAAAATCTAAAAAATTTTTTGGGGGATGACCAGTTGCACGTGCATTTGCAATATGATTCTATAGTGAAAAAACATATTGCAAATGCACAGTGACTTTGAAAAAGTAAGGAAAAATAAACAAAAAAAATCTAAATTTTTTTTGGGGGGATGACCAGTTGCACGTGCATTTGCAATATGATTCTATAGTGAAAAAACATATTGCAAATGCACAGTGACTTTGAAAAAGTAAGGAAACATAAACAAAAAAAATCTAAAAATTTTTTGGGGGGATGACCAGTTGCATGTGCATTTGCAATATGATTCTATAGTGAAAAAACATATTGCAAATGCACAGTGACTTTGAAAAAGTAAGGAAACATAAACAAAAAAAATCCAAAATTTTTATTTTTGGGTGACCAGTTGCACGTGCATTTGCAATATGATTCTATAGTGAAAAAACATATTGCAAATGCACAGTGACTTTGAAAAAGTAAGGAAAAATAAACAAAAAAAATCTAAATTTATTTTGGGGGGATGACCAGTTGCACGTGCATTTGCAATATGATTCTATAGTGAAAAAACATATTGCAAATGCACAGTGACTTTGAAAAAGTAAGGAAACATAAACAAAAAAAATCAAAAATTTTTTTGGGGGGGTGACCAGATGCACGTGCATTTGCAATATGATTCTATAGTGAAAAAACATATTGCAAATGCACAGTGACTTTGAAAAAGTAAGGAAACATAAACAAAAAAAATCAAAAATTTTTTGGGGGGGGTGACCAGATGCACGTGCATTTGCAATATGATTCTATAGTGAAAAAACATATTGCAAATGCACAGTGACTTTGAAAAAGTAAGAAACAAAAAAAAATACATCTAAAAAATTTTGAGCATGACAAATTCGTGATGGTACCTGCCCATTGAAACATATTGCAAATGCACAGTGACTTTGAAAAAGTAAGGAAACATAAACATTTTATTTTTATTTTTAGGTGACCAGTTGCACGTGCATTTGCAATATGATTCTATAGTGAAAAAACATATTGCAAATGCACAGTGACTTTGAAAAAGTAAGGAAACATAAACAAAAAAAATCAAAAAATTTTTTGGGGGGGTGACCAGATGCACGTGCATTTGCAATATGATTCTATAGTGAAAAAACATATTGCAAATGCACAGTGACTTTGAAAAAGTAAGAAACAAAAAAAAATACATCTAAAAAATTTTGAGCATGACAAATTCGTGATGGTACCTGCCCATTGAAACATATTGCAAATGCACAGTGACTTTGAAAAAGTAAGGAAACATAAACAAAAAAACATCAACACATTTTTTGGGTAACCAGTTGCATATTTTAGATCACAAGATGACAAAGGTATAGTTTGAGCAAAGTAAAGCTTGAATTTTGAGCATGACAAATTCGTGATGGTACCTGCCCATTAAAACATATTGCAAATGCACAGTGACTTTGAAAAAGTAAGAAACAAAAAAAAATACATCTAAAATTTTTTGAGCATGACAAATTCGTGACGGTACCTGCCCATTGAAACATATTGCAAATGCACAGTGACTTTGAAAAAGTAAGGAAACATAAACTAAAAAACATCAACACATTTTTTGGGTAACCAGTTGCATATTTTAGATCACAAGATGACAAAGGTATAGTTTGAGCAAAGTAAAGCTTGAATTTTGAGCATGACAAATTCGTGATGGTACCTGCCCATTAAAACATATTGCAAATGCACAGTGACTTTGAAAAAGTAAGAAACAAAAAAAAATACATCTAAAATTTTTTGAGCATGACAAATTCGTGACGGTACCTGCCCATTGAAACATATTGCAAATGCACAGTGACTTTGAAAAAGTAAGGAAACATAAACAAAAAAACATCAACACATTTTTTGGGTAACCAGTTGCATATTTTAGATCACAAGATGACAAAGGTATAGTTTGAGCAAAGTAAAGCTTGAATTTTGAGCATGACAAATTCGTGATGGTACCTGCCCATTAAAACATATTGCAAATGCACAGTGACTTTGAAAAAGTAAGAAACAAAAAAAAATACATCTAAAAATTTTTGAGCATGACAAATTCGTGACGGTACCTGCCCATTGAAACATATTGCAAATGCACAGTGACTTTGAAAAAGTAAGGAAACATAAACAAAAAAACATCCAAAACATTTTTGGGTAACTTTGACTTTTGACTTCCTATGAAATCATATTGCAAATAGACAAATCATATTCCTTATGCACAAGTAAAAAAAAAAAATTATGATAATAACATTTTACAAAAGTATATTCATACACTTCTTACACATGATTAATTGTCTGAAAATCGAAACAATTTCGAAAAACGGTCCAGAAAGCACTTTTTTTAGTTTTTAAAGTTTAAAAAAAAAATCAAATTTTCGACTTTTGACTTCCTATGAAATCATATTCCAAATGGAGAAAACATATGCCTTATGCACAAGTAAAAAAAAAAAAAAAAAAATGATAATAAAGTATGACTAAAGTATGTTGATAAAGTTCTTATACATGTGTAATTGACACAAAAATTGAAAGAAATTTGAAAAACGGACCAGAAAGCACTTTTTTAAGGATGTGTGAAGTTTTTTACCAAATTTTGACATTTTTGACTTTTGACTTTTGACTTCCTATGAAATCATATTCCAAATGGAGAAAACATATGCCTTATGCACAAGTAAAAAAAAATAAAAAATAGGATAATAAAGTATGACTAAAGTATGTTGATAAAGTTCTTATACATGTGTAATTGACATAAAAATTGAAAGAATTTTGAAAAACGGTCCAGAAAGCACTTTTTTAAGGATGTGTGAAGTTTTTTACCAAATTTTGACATTTTTGACTTTTGACTTTTGACTTCCTATGAAATCATATTGCAAATGTACAAAACATATGCCTTATGCGCATGTAATTAAAAAAATAAAAAAATATGATAAAAAAATTGGACAAAAGTATATTCATACAGCTCTTACACATGTGTAATTGACAAAAAAATCGAAAGAATTTCGAAAAAAGGCCCAGAAAGCACTTTTTTAAGGGGTGAAAAGTTTTTGAAAAAAATATCCTTTTTTCAAAAATTTTCTTTTGGATGTTGACTTGGGTTACATTTCCAATATGAAAAACCCCGGTGGAGCGCACTCGCCCCCTGTTGGATTTTTGAGGTGTTACAATTGGCAATTGCCATATGGCATTTGCCATATACTTTACACGAATCAACGCCGCTTTGGGTGGTATTGGACATCGTGTATATGGTTTGTCCAATGCCAATATCTTGCCATTCATTTTTGTACAATTCAGGGGGGTATTCCCTTACAAGCTGACAGTACCTACAAGCTGAGAGTGCCTACAAGCTGAGAGTGCCTACAAGCTGAGTACCTACAAGCTGAGAGTGCCTACAAGCTGAGAGTACCTACAATCTAAGAGTGCCTACAATCTGAGAGTACCTACAATCTGAGAGTACCTACAATCTGAGAGTACCTACAAGCAGAGAGTGCCTACAAACGGAGTGCCTACAAGCTGAGAGTACCTACAAGCTGAGAGTACCTACAAGCTGAGAGTACCTACAAACTGAGTGCGTACAAGCTGAGAGTACCTACAAGCTGAGAGTACCTACAATCTGAGAGTACCTACAATCTGAGAGTACCTACAAGCAGAGAGTGCCTACAAACTGAGTGCCTACAAGCTGAGAGTACCTACAAGCTGAGAGTACCTACAAGCTGAGAGTACCTACAAACTGAGTGCGTACAAGCTGAGAGTACCTACAGGCTGAGAGTGCCTACAAGTTGAGAGTACCTACAAACTGAGTGCGTACAAGCTGAGAGTACCTACAAGCTGAGAGTGCCTACAAACTGAGAGTGCCTACAAGCTGAGAGTGCCTACAAGCTGAGAGTGCCTACAAGCTGAGAGTGCCTACAAGCTGAGAGTACCTACAAGCTGAGAGTACCTACAAACGGAGAGTACCTACAAGCTGAGAGTACCTTCAAGTACCTACAAGATGAGAGTACCTACACGCTGAGAGTACCTACAAGCTGAGAGTGCCCACAAACTGGGAGTGCCTACAAGCTGAGATTACCTACAAGCTGAGTACCTACAAGCTGAGAGTACCTACAAACTGAGAGTGCCTACAGGCTGAGAGTGCCTACAAGTTGAGAGTACCTACAAACTGAGTGCCTACAAGCTGAGAGTACCTACAAACTGAGTGCGTACAAGCTGAGAGTACCTACAGGCTGAGAGTGCCTACAAGTTGAGAGTACCTACAAACTGAGTGCGTACAAGCTGAGAGTACCTACAAGCTGAGAGTGCCTACAAACTGAGAGTGCCTACAAGCTGAGAGTGCCTACAAGCTGAGAGTGCCTACAAGCTGAGAGTGCCTACAAGCTGAGAGTACCTACAAGCTGAGAGTACCTACAAACTGAGTGCCTACAAGCTGAGAGTACCTACAAATACCTACAAGATGAGTACCTACAAGCTGAGAGTGCCTACAAGCTGAGAGTACCTACAAGCAGAGAGTACCTACAAACTGAGTGCCTACAACCTGAGAGTGCCTACAAGCTGAGAGTACATACAGAGTGCCTACAAGATGAGAGTGCCTACAAGCTGAGAGTACCTACAAGCTGAGATTACCTACAAGCTGAGTACCTACAAGCTGAGAGTACCTACAAGCTGAGTACCTACAAGCTGAGAGTACCAACAAGCTGAGATTGCCTACAAGCTGAAAGTGCCTACAAGCGGAGAGTACCTACAAGCTGAGAGTACCTACAAACTGAGTGCCTACAAGCTGAGAGTACCTTCAAGTACCTACAAGCGGAGAGTACCTACAAGCTGAGAGTACCTACAAACTGAGTGCCTACAAGCTGAGAGTACCTACAAGCTGAGAGTGCCTACAAGCTGAGAGTACCTACAAGCGGAGAGTACCTACAAGCTGAGAGTACCTTCAAGTACCTACAAGATGAGAGTACCTACAAGCTGAGAGTGCCTACAAACTGAGACTGCCTACAAACTGAGATTGCCTACAAACTGAGATTACCTACAAGCTGAGATTACCTACAAGCTGAGTACCTACAAGCTGAGAGTACCAACATGCTGAGAGTGCCTACAAGCTGAGAGTGCCTACAAGCTGAGAGTACCTACAAGCTGAGAGTGCCTACAGGCTGAGAGTGCCTACAGGCTGAGAGTGCCTACAAACTGAGTGCCTACAAACTGAGAGTACCTACAAGCTGAGTACATACAAGCTGAGAGTACCTACAGGCTGAGAGTGCCTACAAGCTGAGAGTACCTACAAGCTGAGAGTGCCTACAAGCTGAGAGTACCTACAATCTGAGAGTGCCTACAATCTGAGAGTACCTACAATCTGAGAGTACCTACAATCTGAGAGTACCTACAAGCAGAGAGTGCCTACAAACGGAGTGCCTACAAGCTGAGAGTACCTACAAGCTGAGCGTACCAACAAGCTGAGCGTACCAACAAGCTGAGAGTGCCTACAAGCTGAGAGTGCCTACAAGCGGAGAGTACCTACAAGCAGAGAGTACCTACAAACTGAGTGCATACAAGCTGAGAGTACCTACAAGTACCTACAAGATGAGTACCTTCAAGCTGAGAGTGCCTACAAGCTGAGAGTACCTACAACCAGAGAGTACCTACAAACTGAGTGCCTACAAGCTGAGAGTACCTACAAGCGGAGAGTACCTACAAGCTGAGAGTACCTTCAAGTACCTACAAGATGAGAGTACCTACAAGCTGAGAGTACCTACAAGCTGAGAGTGCCCACAAACTGGGAGTGCCTACAGACTGAGAGTATCTACAGGCTGAGAGTGCCTACAAGCTGAGAGTGCCTACAGGCTGAGAGTGCCTACAGGCTGAGTGTGCCTTCAAGCTGAGAGTACCTACAAACTGAGTACCTACAAGCTGAGAGTACCTACAAGCTGAGTGCCTACAACCTGAGAGTGCCTACAAACTGAGAGTACCTACAAGCTGAGAGTACCTACAGACTGAGAGTGCCTACAAGCTGAGAGTACCTACAAGCTGAGTGCCTACAACCTGAGAGTGCCTACAAACTGAGAGTACCTACAAGCTGAGAGTACCTACAGGCTGAGAGTGCCTACAAGCTGAGAGTACCTACAAGCTGACAGTACCTACAAGCTGAGAGTGCCTACAAGCTGAGAGTGCCTACAAGCTGAGTACCTACAAGCTGAGAGTGCCTACAAGCTGAGAGTACCTACAATCTAAGAGTGCCTACAATCTGAGAGTACCTACAATCTGAGAGTACCTACAATCTGAGAGTACCTACAAGCAGAGAGTGCCTACAAACGGAGTGCCTACAAGCTGAGAGTACCTACAAGCTGAGAGTACCTACAAGCTGAGAGTACCTACAAACTGAGTGCGTACAAGCTGAGAGTACCTACAAGCTGAGAGTACCTACAATCTGAGAGTACCTACAATCTGAGAGTACCTACAAGCAGAGAGTGCCTACAAACGGAGTGCCTACAAGCTGAGAGTACCTACAAGCTGAGAGTACCTACAAGCTGAGAGTACCTACAAACTGAGTGCGTACAAGCTGAGAGTACCTACAGGCTGAGAGTGCCTACAAGTTGAGAGTACCTACAAGCTGAGAGTGCCTACAAGCTGAGACTGCCTACAAACTGAGATTGCCTACAAACTGAGATTACCTACAAGCTGAGATTACCTACAAGCTGAGTACCTACAAGCTGAGAGTACCAACATGCTGAGAGTGCCTACAAGCTGAGAGTGCCTACAAGCTGAGAGTACCTACAAGCTGAGAGTGCCTACAGGCTGAGAGTGCCTACAGGCTGAGAGTGCCTACAAACTGAGTGCCTACAAACTGAGAGTACCTACAAGCTGAGTACATACAAGCTGAGAGTACCTACAGGCTGAGAGTGCCTACAAGCTGAGAGTACCTACAAGCTGAGAGTGCCTACAAGCTGAGAGTACCTACAATCTGAGAGTGCCTACAATCTGAGAGTACCTACAATCTGAGAGTACCTACAATCTGAGAGTACCTACAAGCAGAGAGTGCCTACAAACGGAGTGCCTACAAGCTGAGAGTACCTACAAGCTGAGCGTACCAACAAGCTGAGCGTACCAACAAGCTGAGAGTGCCTACAAGCTGAGAGTGCCTACAAGCGGAGAGTACCTACAAGCAGAGAGTACCTACAAACTGAGTGCATACAAGCTGAGAGTACCTACAAGTACCTACAAGATGAGTACCTTCAAGCTGAGAGTGCCTACAAGCTGAGAGTACCTACAACCAGAGAGTACCTACAAACTGAGTGCCTACAAGCTGAGAGTACCTACAAGCGGAGAGTACCTACAAGCTGAGAGTACCTTCAAGTACCTACAAGATGAGAGTACCTACAAGCTGAGAGTTCCTACAAGCTGAGAGTGCCCACAAACTGGGAGTGCCTACAGACTGAGAGTATCTACAGGCTGAGAGTGCCTACTAGCTGAGAGTGCCTACAGGCTGAGAGTGCCTACAGGCTGAGTGTGCCTTCAAGCTGAGAGTACCTACAAACTGAGTACCTACAAGCTGAGAGTACCTACAAGCTGAGTGCCTACAACCTGAGAGTGCCTACAAACTGAGAGTACCTACAAGCTGAGAGTACCTACAGACTGAGAGTGCCTACAAGCTGAGAGTACCTACAAGCTGAGTGCCTACAACCTGAGAGTGCCTACAAACTGAGAGTACCTACAAGCTGAGAGTACCTACAGGCTGAGAGTGCCTACAAGCTGAGAGTACCTACAAGCTGACAGTACCTACAAGCTGAGAGTGCCTACAAGCTGAGAGTGCCTACAAGCTGAGTACCTACAAGCTGAGAGTGCCTACAAGCTGAGAGTACCTACAATCTGAGAGTGCCTACAATCTGAGAGTACCTACAATCTGAGAGTACCTACAATCTGAGAGTACCTACAAGCAGAGAGTGCCTACAAACGGAGTGCCTACAAGCTGAGAGTACCTACAAGCTGAGAGTACCTACAAGCTGAGAGTACCTACAAACTGAGTGCGTACAAGCTGAGAGTACCTACAAGCTGAGAGTACCTACAATCTGAGAGTACCTACAATCTGAGAGTACCTACAAGCAGAGAGTGCCTACAAACGGAGTGCCTACAAGCTGAGAGTACCTACAAGCTGAGAGTACCTACAAGCTGAGAGTACCTACAAACTGAGTGCGTACAAGCTGAGAGTACCTACAGGCTGAGAGTGCCTACAAGTTGAGAGTACCTACAAACTGAGTGCGTACAAGCTGAGAGTACCTACAAGCTGAGAGTGCCTACAAACTGAGAGTGCCTACAAGCTGAGAGTGCCTACAAGCTGAGAGTGCCTACAAGCTGAGAGTGCCTACAAGCTGAGAGTACCTACAAGCTGAGAGTACCTACAAACGGAGAGTACCTACAAGCTGAGAGTACCTTCAAGTACCTACAAGATGAGAGTACCTACACGCTGAGAGTACCTACAAGCTGAGAGTGCCCACAAACTGGGAGTGCCTACAAGCTGAGATTACCTACAAGCTGAGTACCTACAAGCTGAGAGTACCTACAAACTGAGAGTGCCTACAGGCTGAGAGTGCCTACAAGTTGAGAGTACCTACAAACTGAGTGCCTACAAGCTGAGAGTACCTACAAACTGAGTGCGTACAAGCTGAGAGTACCTACAGGCTGAGAGTGCCTACAAGTTGAGAGTACCTACAAACTGAGTGCGTACAAGCTGAGAGTACCTACAAGCTGAGAGTGCCTACAAACTGAGAGTGCCTACAAGCTGAGAGTGCCTACAAGCTGAGAGTGCCTACAAGCTGAGAGTGCCTACAAGCTGAGAGTACCTACAAGCTGAGAGTACCTACAAACTGAGTGCCTACAAGCTGAGAGTACCTACAAATACCTACAAGATGAGTACCTACAAGCTGAGAGTGCCTACAAGCTGAGAGTACCTACAAGCAGAGAGTACCTACAAACTGAGTGCCTACAACCTGAGAGTGCCTACAAGCTGAGAGTACATACAGAGTGCCTACAAGATGAGAGTGCCTACAAGCTGAGAGTACCTACAAGCTGAGATTACCTACAAGCTGAGTACCTACAAGCTGAGAGTACCTACAAGCTGAGTACCTACAAGCTGAGAGTACCAACAAGCTGAGATTGCCTACAAGCTGAAAGTGCCTACAAGCGGAGAGTACCTACAAGCAGAGAGTACCTACAAACTGAGTGCCTACAAGCTGAGAGTACCTACAAGTACCTACAAGATGAGTACCTACAATCTGAGAGTGCCTACAAGCAGAGAGTACCTACAAGCAGAGAGTACCTACAAACTGAGTGCCTACAAGCTGAGAGTACCTTCAAGTACCTACAAGCGGAGAGTACCTACAAGCTGAGAGTACCTACAAACTGAGTGCCTACAAGCTGAGAGTACCTACAAGCTGAGAGTGCCTACAAGCTGAGAGTACCTACAAGCGGAGAGTACCTACAAGCTGAGAGTACCTTCAAGTACCTACAAGATGAGAGTACCTACAAGCTGAGAGTGCCTACAAGCTGAGACTGCCTACAAACTGAGATTGCCTACAAACTGAGATTACCTACAAGCTGAGATTACCTACAAACTGAGTACCTACAAGCTGAGAGTGCCTACAGGCTGAGAGTGCCTACAGGCTGAGAGTGCCTACAAACTGAGTGCCTACAAACTGAGAGTACCTACAAGCTGAGTACATACAAGCTGAGAGTACCTACAGGCTGAGAGTGCCTACAAGCTGAGAGTACCTACAAGCTGAGAGTGCCTACAAGCTGAGAGTACCTACAATCTGAGAGTGCCTACAATCTGAGAGTACCTACAATCTGAGAGTACCTACAAGCAGAGAGTGCCTACAAACGGAGTGCCTACAAGCTGAGAGTACCTACAAGCTGAGCGTACCAACAAGCTGAGCGTACCAACAAGATGAGAGTGCCTACAAGCTGAGAGTGCCTACAAGCGGAGAGTACCTACAAGCAGAGAGTACCTACAAACTGAGTGCATACAAGCTGAGAGTACCTACAACTACCTACAAGATGAGTACCTTCAAGCTGAGAGTGCCTACAAGCTGAGAGTACCTACAACCAGAGAGTACCTACAAACTGAGTGCCTACAAGCTGAGAGTACCTACAAGCGGAGAGTACCTACAAGCTGAGAGTACCTTCAAGTACCTACAAGATGAGAGTACCTACAAGCTGAGAGTACCTACAAGCTGAGAGTGCCCACAAAATGGGAGTGCCTACAGACTGAGAGTATCTACAGGCTGAGAGTGCCTACAAGCTGAGAGTGCCTACAGGCTGAGAGTGCCTACAGGCTGAGTGTGCCTTCAAGCTGAGAGTACCTACAAACTGAGTACCTACAAGCTGAGAGTACCTACAAGCTGAGTGCCTACAACCTGAGAGTGCCTACAAACTGAGAGTACCTACAAGCTGAGAGTACCTACAGACTGAGAGTGCCTACAAGCTGAGAGTACCTACAAGCTGAGTGCCTACAACCTGAGAGTGCCTACAAACTGAGAGTACCTACAAGCTGAGAGTACCTACAGGCTGAGAGTGCCTACAAGCTGAGAGTACCTACAAGCTGATAGTACCTACAAGCTGAGAGTGCCTACAAGCTGAGAGTGCCTACAAGCTGAGTACCTACAAGCTGAGAGTGCCTACAAGCTGAGAGTACCTACAATCTGAGAGTGCCTACAATCTGAGAGTACCTACAATCTGAGAGTACCTACAATCTGAGAGTACCTACAAGCAGAGAGTGCCTACAAACGGAGTGCCTACAAGCTGAGAGTACCTACAAGCTGAGAGTACCTACAAGCTGAGAGTACCTACAAACTGAGTGCGTACAAGCTGAGAGTACCTACAAGCTGAGAGTACCTACAATCTGAGAGTACCTACAATCTGAGAGTACCTACAAGCAGAGAGTGCCTACAAACGGAGTGCCTACAAGCTGAGAGTACCTACAAGCTGAGAGTACCTACAAGCTGAGAGTACCTACAAACTGAGTGCGTACAAGCTGAGAGTACCTACAGGCTGAGAGTGCCTACAAGTTGAGAGTACCTACAAACTGAGTGCGTACAAGCTGAGAGTACCTACAAGCTGAGAGTGCCTACAAACTGAGAGTGCCTACAAGCTGAGAGTGCCTACAAGCTGAGAGTGCCTACAAGCTGAGAGTGCCTACAAGCTGAGAGTACCTACAAGCTGAGAGTACCTACAAACGGAGAGTACCTACAAGCTGAGAGTACCTTCAAGTACCTACAAGATGAGAGTACCTACACGCTGAGAGTACCTACAAGCTGAGAGTGCCCACAAACTGGGAGTGCCTACAAGCTGAGATTACCTACAAGCTGAGTACCTACAAGCTGAGAGTACCTACAAACTGAGAGTGCCTACAGGCTGAGAGTGCCTACAAGTTGAGAGTACCTACAAACTGAGTGCCTACAAGCTGAGAGTACCTAAAAACTGAGTGCGTACAAGCTGAGAGTACCTACAGGCTGAGAGTGCCTACAAGTTGAGAGTACCTACAAACTGAGTGCGTACAAGCTGAGAGTACCTACAAGCTGAGAGTGCCTACAAACTGAGAGTGCCTACAAGCTGAGAGTGCCTACAAGCTGAGAGTGCCTACAAGCTGAGAGTGCCTACAAGCTGAGAGTACCTACAAGCTGAGAGTACCTACAAACGGAGAGTACCTACAAGCTGAGAGTACCTTCAAGTACCTACAAGATGAGAGTACCTACAAGCTGAGAGTGCCCACAAACTGGGAGTGCCTACAAGCTGAGATTACCTACAAGCTGAGTACCTACAAGCTGAGAGTACCTACAAACTGAGAGTGCCTACAGGCTGAGAGTGCCTACAAGTTGAGAGTACCTACAAACTGAGTGCCTACAAGCTGAGAGTACCTACAAGCTGAGAGTACCTACAAGCGGAGAATGCCTACAAGCTGAGAGTACCTACAATCTGAGAGTGCCTACAGGCTGAGAGTGCCTACAGGCTGAGAGTGCCTACAAGCTGAGTGCCTACAAGCTGAGAGTACCTACAAGCTGAGAGTGCCTACAAACTGAGAGTACCTACAAGCTGAGAGTACCTACAAGCTGAGAGTACCTACAGGCTGAGAGTGCCTACAAGCTGAGAGTACCTACAAGCTGAGAGTACCTACAAGCTGAGCGTACCAACAAGCTGAGCGTACCTACAAACTGGGAATGCCTACAAGCTGAGCGTAACAACAAGCTGAGCGTACCAACAAGCTGAGAGTGCCTACAAGCGGAGAGTACCTACAAGCAGAGAGTACCTACAAGCAGAGAGTACCTACAAACTGAGTGCATACAAGCTGAGAGTACCTACAAGTACCTACAAGATGAGTACCTTCAAGCTGAGAGTGCCTACAAGCTGAGAGTACCTACAAGCAGAGAGTACCTACAAACTGAGTGCCTACAAGCTGAGACTACCTACAAGCGGAGAGTACCTACAAGCTGAGAGTACCTTCAAGTACCTACAAGATGAGAGTACCTACAAGCTGAGAGTACCTACAAGCTGAGAGTGCCCACAAATTGGGAGTGCCTACAAGCTGAGAGTACCTACAAGCTGAGAGTACCTACAAACTGAGAGTGCCTACAGGCTGAGAGTGCCTACAGGCTGAGAATGCCTACAAGCTGAGAGTGCCTACAGGCTGAGAGTGCCTACAAGCTGAGAGTACCTACAAGCTGAGTGCCTACAACCTGAGAGTGCCTACAAACTGAGAGTACCTACAAGCTGAGAGTACCTACAGGCTGAGAGTGCCTACAAGCTGAGAGTACCTACAAGCTGAGAGTACCTACAAGCTGAGAGTACCTACAGGCTGAGAGTGCCTACAAGCTGAGAGTACCTACAAGCTGAGTGCCTACAACCTGAGAGTGCCTACAAACTTAGAGTACCTACAAGCTGAGAGTACCTACAGGCTGAGAGTGCCTACAAGCTGATAGTACCTACAAGCTGAGAGTGCCTACAAGCTGAGAGTGCCTACAAGCTGAGAGTGCCTACAAGCTGAGTACCTACAAGCTGAGAGTGCCTACAAGCTGAGAGTACCTACAAGCTGAGTACCTACAAGATGAGAGTACCTACAAGCTGAGAGTACCTACAAGCTGAGAGTGCCTACATGCTGAGGGTGCCTACAAGCTGAGAGTGCCTACAAGCTGAGAGTACCTACAAGCTGAGAGTACCTACAAGCGGAGAGTACCTTCAAGTACCTACAAGATGAGAGTGCCTACAAGCTGAGAGTACCTACAAACTGGGAATATCTACAAGCTGAGCGTACCAACAAGCTGAGCGTACCAACAAGCTGAGAGTGCCTACAAGCTGAGAGTGCCTACAAGCGGAGAGTACCTACAAGCAGAGAGTACCTACAAGCTGAGAGTACCTACAAACTGAGTGCCTACAAGCTGAGACTACCTACAGGCTGAGAGTGCCTACAAGCTGATAGTACCTACAAGCTGAGAGTGCCTACAAGCTGAGAGTGCCTACAAGCTGAGAGTGCCTACAAGCTGAGTACCTACAAGCTGAGAGTGCCTACAAGCTGAGAGTACCTACAAGCTGAGTACCTACAAGATGAGAGTACCTACAAGCTGAGAGTACCTACAAGCTGAGAGTACCTACAAGTACCTACAAGATGAGTACCTTCAAGCTGAGAGTGCCTACAAGCTGAGAGTACCTACAAGCAGAGAGTACCTACAAACTGAGTGCCTACAAGCTGAGACTACCTACAAGCGGAGAGTACCTACAAGCTGAGAGTACCTTCAAGTACCTACAAGATGAGAGTACCTACAAGCTGAGAGTGCCTACAAGCTGAGAGTGCCTACAGGCTGAGAGTGCCTACAGGCTGAGAGTGCCTACAAGCTGAGAGTACCTTCAAGTACCTACAAGATGAGAGTACCTACAAGCTGAGAGTACCTACAAGCTGAGAGTACCTACAAGCTTAGAGTGCCTTCAAGCTGAGAGTGCCTACAAGCTGAGTGCCTACAAGCTGAGAATGACTACAAGCTGAGAATGCCTACAAGCTGAGAGTGCCTACAAGCTGAGAGTGCCTACAAGCTGAGAGTGCCTACAAGCTGAGTACCTACAAGCTGAGAGTACCTACAAGCTGAGAGTACCTACAAGCTGAGTACCTACAAGCTGAGAGTACCAACAAGCTGAGAGTGCCTACAAGCTGAGAGTACCTACAAACTGAGAGTACCTACAAACTGAGAGTGTCTACAGGCTGAGAGTGCCTACAAGTTGAGAGTACCTACAAACTGAGTGCCTACAAGCTGAGAGTGCCTACAAGCTGAGAGTGCCTGCAAGCTGAGAGTACCTACAAGCTGCGAGTACCTACAAGCTGAGAGTGCCTACAAGCTGAGAGTACCTACAAGCTGAGAGTACCTTCAAGTACCTACAAGATGAGAGTACCTACAAGCTGAGAGTACCTACAAGCTGAGAGTGCCTACAAGCTGAGAGTACTTACAAGCTGAGAGTACCTACAAGCGGAGAGTACCTTCAAGTACCTACAAGATGAGAGTGCCTACAAGCTGAGAGTACCTACAAACTGGGAATGCCTACAAACTGAGATTACCTACAAGCTGAGTACCTACAAGCTGAGAGTACCTACAAGCTGAGTACCTACAAGCTGAGAGTACCTAAAAGCTGAGTACCTACAAGCTGAGAGTACCAACAAAGCTGAGTACCTACAAGCTGAGAGTACCAACAAGCTGAGAGTGCCTACAAGCTGAGAGTGCCTACAAGCTGAGAGTACCTACAAGCTGAGAGTACCTACAAACTGAGAGTACCTACAAACTGAGAGTGTCTACAGGCTGAGAGTGCCTACAAGTTGAGAGTACCTACAAACTGAGTGCCTACAAGCTGAGAGTGCCTACAAGCTGAGAGTGCCTACAAGCTGAGAGTACCTACAAGCTGCGAGTACCTACAAGCTGAGAGTGCCTACAAGCTGAGAGTGCCTACAAGCTGAGAGTACCTACAAGCTGAGAGTACCTACAAGCTGAGAGTACCCACAAGCTGAGAGTGCCTACAAGCTGAGAGTACCTACAATCTGAGAGTGCCTACAATCTGAGAGTGCCTACAATCTGAGAGTACCTACAATCTGAGAGTACCTACAATCTGAGAGTACCTACAAGCAGAGAGTGCCTACAAATGGAGTGCCTACAAGCTGAGAGTACCTACAAGACTAGAGTACCTACAAGCTTAGAGTGCCTTCAAGCTGAGAGTGCCTACAAGCTGAGTGCCTACAAGCTGAGAGTGCCTACAAGCTGAGAATGCCTACAAGCTGAGCGTACCTTCAAGTACCTACAAGATTAGAGTACCTACAAGCTGAGAGTACCTACAAGCTGAGAGTGCCTACAAGCTGAGAGTACCTACAAGCTGAGAGTACCTACAAGCTGAGAGTACCTACAAGCGGAGAGTACCTACAAACTGAGAGTACCTTCAAGTACCTACAAGATGAGAGTACCTACAAGCTGACAGTGCCTACAAACTGAGATTACCTACAAGCTGAGTACCTACAAGCTGAGAGTACCAACAAAGCTGAGTACCTACAAGCTGAGAGTACCAACAAGCTGAGAGTGCCTACAAGCTGAGAGTGCCTACAAGCTGAGAGTACCTACAAGCTGAGAGTACCTACAAACTGAGAGTACCTACAAACTGAGAGTGTCTACAGGCTGAGAGTGCCTACAAGTTGAGAGTACCTACAAACTGAGTGCCTACAAGCTGAGAGTGCCTACAAGCTGAGAGTGCCTACAAGCTGAGAGTACCTACAAGCTGCGAGTACCTACAAGCTGAGAGTGCCTACAAGCTGAGAGTGCCTACAAGCTGAGAGTACCTACAGGCTGAGAGTACCTACAAGCTGAGAGTACCTACAAGCTGAGAGTGCCTACAAGCTGAGAGTACCTACAATCTGAGAGTGCCTACAATCTGAGAGTGCCTACAATCTGAGAGTACCTACAATCTGAGAGAACCTACAATCTGAGAGTACCTACAAGCAGAGAGTGCCTACAAATGGAGTGCCTACAAGCTGAGAGTACCTACAAGACTAGAGTACCTACAAGCTTAGAGTGCCTTCAAGCTGAGAGTGCCTACAAGCTGAGTGCCTACAAGCTGAGAGTGCCTACAAGCTGAGAATGCCTACAAGCTGAGCGTACCTTCAAGTACCTACAAGATTAGAGTACCTACAAGCTGAGAGTACCTACAAGCTGAGAGTGCCTACAAGCTGAGAGTACCTACAAGCTGAGAGTACCTACAAGCTGAGAGTACCTACAAGCGGAGAGTACCTACAAACTGAGAGTACCTTCAAGTACCTACAAGATGAGAGTACCTACAAGATGACAGTGCCTACAAGCTGAGAGTACCTACAAACTGAGTGCCTACAAGCTGAGAGTGCCTACAAGCTGAGAGTACCTACAAGCTGCGAGTACCTACAAGCTGCGAGTGCCTACAAGCTGAGAGTGCCTACAAGCTGAGAGTGCCTACAAGCTGAGAGTACCTACAAGCTGAGAGTACCTACAATCTGAGAGTACCTACAAACTGAGAGTGTCTACAGGCTGAGAGTGCCTACAAGTTGAGAGTACCTACAAACTGAGTGCCTACAAGCTGAGAGTGCCTACAAGCTGAGAGTGCCTGCAAGCTGAGAGTACCTACAAGCTGCGAGTACCTACAAGCTGAGAGTGCCTACAAGCTGAGAGTACCTACAAGCTGAGAGTACCTTCAAGTACCTACAAGATGAGAGTACCTACAAGCTGAGAGTACCTACAAGCTGAGAGTGCCTACAAGCTGAGAGTACTTACAAGCTGAGAGTACCTACAAGCGGAGAGTACCTTCAAGTACCTACAAGATGAGAGTGCCTACAAGCTGAGAGTACCTACAAACTGGGAATGCCTACAAACTGAGATTACCTACAAGCTGAGTACCTACAAGCTGAGAGTACCTACAAGCTGAGTACCTACAAGCTGAGAGTACCTAAAAGCTGAGTACCTACAAGCTGAGAGTACCAACAAAGCTGAGTACCTACAAGCTGAGAGTACCAACAAGCTGAGAGTGCCTACAAGCTGAGAGTGCCTACAAGCTGAGAGTACCTACAAGCTGAGAGTACCTACAAACTGAGAGTACCTACAAACTGAGAGTGTCTACAGGCTGAGAGTGCCTACAAGTTGAGAGTACCTACAAACTGAGTGCCTACAAGCTGAGAGTGCCTACAAGCTGAGAGTGCCTACAAGCTGAGAGTACCTACAAGCTGCGAGTACCTACAAGCTGAGAGTGCCTACAAGCTGAGAGTGCCTACAAGCTGAGAGTACCTACAAGCTGAGAGTACCTACAAGCTGAGAGTACCCACAAGCTGAGAGTGCCTACAAGCTGAGAGTACCTACAATCTGAGAGTGCCTACAATCTGAGAGTGCCTACAATCTGAGAGTACCTACAATCTGAGAGTACCTACAATCTGAGAGTACCTACAAGCAGAGAGTGCCTACAAATGGAGTGCCTACAAGCTGAGAGTACCTACAAGACTAGAGTACCTACAAGCTTAGAGTGCCTTCAAGCTGAGAGTGCCTACAAGCTGAGTGCCTACAAGATGAGAGTGCCTACAAGCTGAGAATGCCTACAAGCTGAGCGTACCTTCAAGTACCTACAAGATTAGAGTACCTACAAGCTGAGAGTACCTACAAGCTGAGAGTGCCTACAAGCTGAGAGTACCTACAAGCTGAGAGTACCTACAAGCTGAGAGTACCTACAAGCGGAGAGTACCTACAAACTGAGAGTACCTTCAAGTACCTACAAGATGAGAGTACCTACAAGCTGACAGTGCCTACAAACTGAGATTACCTACAAGCTGAGTACCTACAAGCTGAGAGTACCAACAAAGCTGAGTACCTACAAGCTGAGAGTACCAACAAGCTGAGAGTGCCTACAAGCTGAGAGTGCCTACAAGCTGAGAGTACCTACAAGCTGAGAGTACCTACAAACTGAGAGTACCTACAAACTGAGAGTGTCTACAGGCTGAGAGTGCCTACAAGTTGAGAGTACCTACAAACTGAGTGCCTACAAGCTGAGAGTGCCTACAAGCTGAGAGTGCCTACAAGCTGAGAGTACCTACAAGCTGCGAGTACCTACAAGCTGAGAGTGCCTACAAGCTGAGAGTGCCTACAAGCTGAGAGTACCTACAGGCTGAGAGTACCTACAAGCTGAGAGTACCTACAAGCTGAGAGTGCCTACAAGCTGAGAGTACCTACAATCTGAGAGTGCCTACAATCTGAGAGTGCCTACAATCTGAGAGTACCTACAATCTGAGAGAACCTACAATCTGAGAGTACCTACAAGCAGAGAGTGCCTACAAATGGAGTGCCTACAAGCTGAGAGTACCTACAAGACTAGAGTACCTACAAGCTTAGAGTGCCTTCAAGCTGAGAGTGCCTACAAGCTGAGTGCCTACAAGCTGAGAGTGCCTACAAGCTGAGAATGCCTACAAGCTGAGCGTACCTTCAAGTACCTACAAGATTAGAGTACCTACAAGCTGAGAGTACCTACAAGCTGAGAGTGCCTACAAGCTGAGAGTACCTACAAGCTGAGAGTACCTACAAGCTGAGAGTACCTACAAGCGGAGAGTACCTACAAACTGAGAGTACCTTCAAGTACCTACAAGATGAGAGTACCTACAAGATGACAGTGCCTACAAGCTGAGAGTACCTACAAACTGAGTGCCTACAAGCTGAGAGTGCCTACAAGCTGAGAGTACCTACAAGCTGCGAGTACCTACAAGCTGCGAGTGCCTACAAGCTGAGAGTGCCTACAAGCTGAGAGTGCCTACAAGCTGAGAGTACCTACAAGCTGAGAGTACCTACAAGAAGAAAGTGCCTACAAATGGAGTGCCTACAAGCTGAGAGTACCTACAAGCCGAGAGTACCTACAAGCTTAGAGTGCCTTCAAGCTGAGAGTGCCTACAAGCTGAGTGCCTACAAGCTGAGAGTGCCTACAAGCTGAGAATGCCTACAAGCTGAGCGTACCTTCAAGTACCTACAAAATTAGAGTACCTACAAGCTGAGAGTACCTACAAGCTGAGAGTGCCTACAAGTTGAGAGTACCTACAAGCTGAGAGTACCTACAAGCTGAGAGTACCTACAAGCGGAGAGTACCTACAAACTGAGAGTACCTTCAAGTACCTACAAGATGAGAGTACCTACAAGCTGACAGTGCCTACAAGCTGAGACTGCCTACAAACTGGGAGTGCCTACAAACTGAGATTACCTACAAGCTGAGAGTACCTACAAGCTGAGTACCTACAAGCTGAGTACCTACAAGCTGAGAGTACCTACAAGCTGAGACTACCTACAAGCTGAGAGTGCCTACAATCTGAGAGTACCTACAATCTGAGAGTACCTACAAGCAGAGAGTGCCTACAAGCTGAGAGTGCCTACAAGCTGAGAGTACATACAAACAGAGTGCCTACAAGCTGAGAGTACCTACAAGCTGAGAGTACCTTCAAGTACCTACAAGCTGAGAGTACCTACAAGCTGAGAGTACCTACAAGCTGAGAGTACCTACAAGCTTCGCGTGCCTTCAAGCTGAGAGTGCCTACAAGCTGAGTGCCTACAAGCTGAGAATGACTACAAGCTGAGAATGCCTACAAGCTGAGAGTGCCTACAAGCTGAGAGTGCCTACAAGCTGAGAGTGCCTACAAGCTGAGAGTGCCTACAAGCTGAGAGTGCCTACAAGCTGAGAGTACCTACAAGCTGAGTGCCTACAAGCTGAGAGTGCCTACAAGCTGAGAGTGCCTACAAGCTGAGAGTACATACAAACAGAGTGCCTACAAGCTGAGAGTACCTACAAGCAGAGCGTACCTTCAAGTACCTACAAGCTGAGAGTACCTACAAGCAGAAAGTGCCTACAAATGGAGTGCCTACAAGCTGAGAGTACCTACAAGCCGAGAGTACCTACAAGCTTAGAGTGCCTTCAAGCTGAGAGTGCCTACAAGCTGAGTGCCTACAAGCTGAGAGTGCCTACAAGCTGAGAATGCCTACAAGCTGAGCGTACCTTCAAGTACCTACAAAATTAGAGTACCTACAAGCTGAGAGTACCTACAAGCTGAGAGTGCCTACAAGCTGAGAGTACCTACAAGCTGAGAGTACCTACAAGCTGAGAGTACCTACAAGCGGAGAGTACCTACAAACTGAGAGTACCTTCAAGTACCTACAAGATGAGAGTACCTACAAGCTGACAGTGCCTACAAGCTGAGACTGCCTACAAACTGGGAGTGCCTACAAACTGAGATTACCTACAAGCTGAGAGTACCTACAAGCTGAGAGTACCTACAAGCTGAGACTACCTACAAGCTGAGAGTGCCTACAATCTGAGAGTACCTACAATCTGAGAGTACCTACAAGCAGAGAGTGCCTACAAGCTGAGAGTGCCTACAAGCTGAGAGTACATACAAACAGAGTGCCTACAAGCTGAGAGTACCTACAAGCTGAGAGTACCTTCAAGTACCTACAAGCTGAGAGTACCTACAAGCTGAGAGTACCTACAAGCTGAGAGTACCTACAAGCTTCGCGTGCCTTCAAGCTGAGAGTGCCTACAAGCTGAGTGCCTACAAGCTGAGACTGACTACAAGCTGAGACTGCCTACAAGCTGAGAGTGCCTACAAGCTGAGAGTGCCTACAAGCTGAGAGTGCCTACAAGCTGAGAGTGCCTACAAGCTGAGAGTGCCTACAAGCTGAGAGTGCCTACAAGCTGAGAGTACCTACAAGCTGAGTGCCTACAAGCTGAGAGTGCCTACAAGCTGAGAGTGCCTACAAGCTGAGAGTACATACAAACAGAGTGCCTACAAGCTGAGAGTACCTACAAGCAGAGCGTACCTTCAAGTACCTACAAGCTGAGAGTACCTACAAGCAGAAAGTGCCTACAAATGGAGTGCCTACAAGCTGAGAGTACCTACAAGCCGAGAGTACCTACAAGCTTAGAGTGCCTTCAAGCTGAGAGTGCCTACAAGCTGAGTGCCTACAAGCTGAGAGTGCCTACAAGCTGAGAATGCCTACAAGCTGAGCGTACCTTCAAGTACCTACAAAATTAGAGTACCTACAAGCTGAGAGTACCTACAAGCTGAGAGTGCCTACAAGCTGAGAGTACCTACAAGCTGAGAGTACCTACAAGCTGAGAGTACCTACAAGCGGAGAGTACCTACAAACTGAGAGTACCTTCAAGTACCTACAAGATGAGAGTACCTACAAGCTGACAGTGCCTACAAGCTGAGACTGCCTACAAACTGGGAGTGCCTACAAACTGAGATTACCTACAAGCTGAGAGTACCTACAAGCTGAGTACCTACAAGCTGAGTACCTACAAGCTGAGAGTACCTACAAGCTGAGACTACCTACAAGCTGAGAGTGCCTACAATCTGAGAGTACCTACAATCTGAGAGTACCTACAAGCAGAGAGTGCCTACAAGCTGAGAGTGCCTACAAGCTGAGAGTACATACAAACAGAGTGCCTACAAGCTGAGAGTACCTACAAGCTGAGAGTACCTTCAAGTACCTACAAGATGAGAGTACCTACAAGCTGAGAGTACCTACAAGCTGAGAGTACCTACAAGCTTCGCGTGCCTTCAAGCTGAGAGTGCCTACAAGCTGAGTGCCTACAAGCTGAGAATGACTACAATCTGAGAATGCCTACAAGCTGAGAGTGCCTACAAGCTGAGAGTGCCTACAAGCTGAGAGTGCCTACAAGCTGAGAGTGCCTACAAGCTGAGAGTGCCTACAAGCTGAGAGTGCCTACAAGCTGAGAGTGCCTACAAGCTGAGTGCCTACAAGCTGAGAGTGCCTACAAGCTGAGAGTGCCTACAAGCTGAGAGTGCCTACAAGCTGAGAGTACATACAAACAGAGTGCCTACAAGCTGAGAGTGCCTACAAGCTGAGTGCCTACAAGCTGAGTGCCTACAACCTGAGAGTGCCTACAAACTGAGAGTACCTACAAGCTGAGAGTACCTACAGACTGAGAGTGCCTACAAGCTGAGAGTACCTACAAGCTGAGTGCCTACAACCTGAGAGTGCCTACAAACTGAGAGTACCTACAAGCTGAGAGTACCTACAGGCTGAGAGTGCCTACAAGCTGAGAGTACCTACAAGCTGACAGTACCTACAAGCTGAGAGTGCCTACAAGCTGAGAGTGCCTACAAGCTGAGTACCTACAAGCTGAGAGTGCCTACAAGCTGAGAGTACCTACAATCTGAGAGTGCCTACAATCTGAGAGTACCTACAATCTGAGAGTACCTACAATCTGAGAGTACCTACAAGCAGAGAGTGCCTACAAACGGAGTGCCTACAAGCTGAGAGTACCTACAAGCTGAGAGTACCTACAAGCTGAGAGTACCTACAAACTGAGTGCGTACAAGCTGAGAGTACCTACAAGCTGAGAGTACCTACAATCTGAGAGTACCTACAATCTGAGAGTACCTACAAGCAGAGAGTGCCTACAAACGGAGTGCCTACAAGCTGAGAGTACCTACAAGCTGAGAGTACCTACAAGCTGAGAGTACCTACAAACTGAGTGCGTACAAGCTGAGAGTACCTACAGGCTGAGAGTGCCTACAAGTTGAGAGTACCTACAAACTGAGTGCGTACAAGCTGAGAGTACCTACAAGCTGAGAGTGCCTACAAACTGAGAGTGCCTACAAGCTGAGAGTGCCTACAAGCTGAGAGTGCCTACAAGCTGAGAGTGCCTACAAGCTGAGAGTACCTACAAGCTGAGAGTACCTACAAACGGAGAGTACCTACAAGCTGAGAGTACCTTCAAGTACCTACAAGATGAGAGTACCTACACGCTGAGAGTACCTACAAGCTGAGAGTGCCCACAAACTGGGAGTGCCTACAAGCTGAGATTACCTACAAGCTGAGTACCTACAAGCTGAGAGTACCTACAAACTGAGAGTGCCTACAGGCTGAGAGTGCCTACAAGTTGAGAGTACCTACAAACTGAGTGCCTACAAGCTGAGAGTACCTAAAAACTGAGTGCGTACAAGCTGAGAGTACCTACAGGCTGAGAGTGCCTACAAGTTGAGAGTACCTACAAACTGAGTGCGTACAAGCTGAGAGTACCTACAAGCTGAGAGTGCCTACAAACTGAGAGTGCCTACAAGCTGAGAGTGCCTACAAGCTGAGAGTGCCTACAAGCTGAGAGTGCCTACAAGCTGAGAGTACCTACAAGCTGAGAGTACCTACAAACGGAGAGTACCTACAAGCTGAGAGTACCTTCAAGTACCTACAAGATGAGAGTACCTACAAGCTGAGAGTGCCCACAAACTGGGAGTGCCTACAAGCTGAGATTACCTACAAGCTGAGTACCTACAAGCTGAGAGTACCTACAAACTGAGAGTGCCTACAGGCTGAGAGTGCCTACAAGTTGAGAGTACCTACAAACTGAGTGCCTACAAGCTGAGAGTACCTACAAGCTGAGAGTACCTACAAGCGGAGAGTGCCTACAAGCTGAGAGTACCTACAATCTGAGAGTGCCTACAGGCTGAGAGTGCCTACAGGCTGAGAGTGCCTACAAGCTGAGTGCCTACAAGCTGAGAGTACCTACAAGCTGAGAGTGCCTACAAACTGAGAGTACCTACAAGCTGAGAGTACCTACAAGCTGAGAGTACCTACAGGCTGAGAGTGCCTACAAGCTGAGAGTACCTACAAGCTGAGAGTACCTACAAGCTGAGCGTACCAACAAGCTGAGCGTACCTACAAACTGGGAATGCCTACAAGCTGAGCGTAACAACAAGCTGAGCGTACCAACAAGCTGAGAGTGCCTACAAGCGGAGAGTACCTACAAGCAGAGAGTACCTACAAGCAGAGAGTACCTACAAACTGAGTGCATACAAGCTGAGAGTACCTACAAGTACCTACAAGATGAGTACCTTCAAGCTGAGAGTGCCTACAAGCTGAGAGTACCTACAAGCAGAGAGTACCTACAAACTGAGTGCCTACAAGCTGAGACTACCTACAAGCGGAGAGTACCTACAAGCTGAGAGTACCTTCAAGTACCTACAAGATGAGAGTACCTACAAGCTGAGAGTACCTACAAGCTGAGAGTGCCCACAAATTGGGAGTGCCTACAAGCTGAGAGTACCTACAAGCTGAGAGTACCTACAAACTGAGAGTGCCTACAGGCTGAGAGTGCCTACAGGCTGAGAGTGCCTACAAGCTGAGAGTGCCTACAGGCTGAGAGTGCCTACAAGCTGAGAGTACCTACAAGCTGAGTGCCTACAACCTGAGAGTGCCTACAAACTGAGAGTACCTACAAGCTGAGAGTACCTACAGGCTGAGAGTGCCTACAAGCTGAGAGTACCTACAAGCTGAGAGTACCTACAAGCTGAGAGTACCTACAGGCTGAGAGTGCCTACAAGCTGAGAGTGCCTACAAGCTGAGTGCCTACAACCTGAGAGTGCCTACAAACTTAGAGTACCTACAAGCTGAGAGTACCTACAGGCTGAGAGTGCCTACAAGCTGATAGTACCTACAAGCTGAGAGTGCCTACAAGCTGAGAGTGCCTACAAGCTGAGAGTGCCTACAAGCTGAGTACCTACAAGCTGAGAGTGCCTACAAGCTGAGAGTACCTACAAGCTGAGTACCTACAAGATGAGAGTACCTACAAGCTGAGAGTACCTACAAGCTGAGAGTGCCTAAATGCTGAGGGTGCCTACAAGCTGAGAGTGCCTACAAGCTGAGAGTACCTACAAGCTGAGAGTACCTACAAGCGGAGAGTACCTTCAAGTACCTACAAGATGAGAGTGCCTACAAGCTGAGAGTACCTACAAACTGGGAATACCTACAAGCTGAGCGTACCAACAAGCTGAGCGTACCAACAAGCTGAGAGTGCCTACAAGCTGAGAGTGCCTACAAGCGGAGAGTACCTACAAGCAGAGAGTACCTACAAGCAGAGAGTACCTACAAACTGAGTGCCTACAAGCTGAGACTACCTACAGGCTGAGAGTGCCTACAAGCTGATAGTACCTACAAGCTGAGAGTGCCTACAAGCTGAGAGTGCCTACAAGCTGAGAGTGCCTACAAGCTGAGTACCTACAAGCTGAGAGTGCCTACAAGCTGAGAGTACCTACAAGCTGAGTACCTACAAGATGAGAGTACCTACAAGCTGAGAGTACCTACAAGCTGAGAGTACCTACAAGTACCTACAAGATGAGTACCTTCAAGCTGAGAGTGCCTACAAGCTGAGAATGACTACAAGCTGAGAATGCCTACAAGCTGAGAGTGCCTACAAGCTGAGAGTGCCTACAAGCTGAGAGTGCCTACAAGCTGAGTACCTACAAGCTGAGAGTACCTACAAGCTGAGAGTACCTACAAGCTGAGTACCTACAAGCTGAGAGTACCAACAAGCTGAGAGTGCCTACAAGCTGAGAGTACCTACAAACTGAGAGTACCTACAAACTGAGAGTGTCTACAGGCTGAGAGTGCCTACAAGTTGAGAGTACCTACAAACTGAGTGCCTACAAGCTGAGAGTGCCTACAAGCTGAGAGTGCCTGCAAGCTGAGAGTACCTACAAGCTGCGAGTACCTACAAGCTGAGAGTGCCTACAAGCTGAGAGTACCTACAAGCTGAGAGTACCTTCAAGTACCTACAAGATGAGAGTACCTACAAGCTGAGAGTACCTACAAGCTGAGAGTGCCTACAAGCTGAGAGTACTTACAAGCTGAGAGTACCTACAAGCGGAGAGTACCTTCAAGTACCTACAAGATGAGAGTGCCTACAAGCTGAGAGTACCTACAAACTGGGAATGCCTACAAACTGAGATTACCTACAAGCTGAGTACCTACAAGCTGAGAGTACCTACAAGCTGAGTACCTACAAGCTGAGAGTACCTAAAAGCTGAGTACCTACAAGCTGAGAGTACCAACAAAGCTGAGTACCTACAAGCTGAGAGTACCAACAAGCTGAGAGTGCCTACAAGCTGAGAGTGCCTACAAGCTGAGAGTACCTACAAGCTGAGAGTACCTACAAACTGAGAGTACCTACAAACTGAGAGTGTCTACAGGCTGAGAGTGCCTACAAGTTGAGAGTACCTACAAACTGAGTGCCTACAAGCTGAGAGTGCCTACAAGCTGAGAGTGCCTACAAGCTGAGAGTACCTACAAGCTGCGAGTACCTACAAGCTGAGAGTGCCTACAAGCTGAGAGTGCCTACAAGCTGAGAGTACCTACAAGCTGAGAGTACCTACAAGCTGAGAGTGCCTACAAGCTGAGAATGCCTACAAGCTGAGCGTACCTTCAAGTACCTACAAGATTAGAGTACCTACAAGCTGAGAGTACCTACAAGCTGAGAGTGCCTACAAGCTGAGAGTACCTACAAGCTGAGAGTACCTACAAGCTGAGAGTACCTACAAGCGGAGAGTACCTACAAACTGAGAGTACCTTCAAGTACCTACAAGATGAGAGTACCTACAAGCTGACAGTGCCTACAAACTGAGATTACCTACAAGCTGAGTACCTACAAGATGAGAGTACCTACAAGCTGAGTACCTACAAGCTGAGAGTACCTAAAAGCTGAGTACCTACAAGCTGAGAGTACCAACAAAGCTGAGTACCTACAAGCTGAGAGTACCAACAAGCTGAGAGTGCCTACAAGCTGAGAGTGCCTACAAGCTGAGAGTACCTACAAGCTGAGAGTACCTACAAACTGAGAGTACCTACAAACTGAGAGTGTCTACAGGCTGAGAGTGCCTACAAGTTGAGAGTACCTACAAACTGAGTGCCTACAAGCTGAGAGTGCCTACAAGCTGAGAGTGCCTACAAGCTGAGAGTACCTACAAGCTGCGAGTACCTACAAGCTGAGAGTGCCTACAAGCTGAGAGTGCCTACAAGCTGAGAGTACCTACAGGCTGAGAGTACCTACAAGCTGAGAGTACCTACAAGCTGAGAGTGCCTACAAGCTGAGAGTACCTACAATCTGAGAGTGCCTACAATCTGAGAGTGCCTACAATCTGAGAGTACCTACAATCTGAGAGTACCTACAATCTGAGAGTACCTACAAGCAGAGAGTGCCTACAAATGGAGTGCCTACAAGCTGAGAGTACCTACAAGACTAGAGTACCTACAAGCTTAGAGTGCCTTCAAGCTGAGAGTGCCTACAAGCTGAGTGCCTACAAGCTGAGAGTGCCTACAAGCTGAGAATGCCTACAAGCTGAGCGTACCTTCAAGTACCTACAAGATTAGAGTACCTACAAGCTGAGAGTACCTACAAGCTGAGAGTGCCTACAAGCTGAGAGTACCTACAAGCTGAGAGTACCTACAAGCTGAGAGTACCTACAAGCGGAGAGTACCTACAAACTGAGAGTACCTTCAAGTACCTACAAGATGAGAGTACCTACAAGATGACAGTGCCTACAAGCTGAGAGTACCTACAAACTGAGTGCCTACAAGCTGAGAGTGCCTACAAGCTGAGAGTACCTACAATCTGAGAGTACCTACAAGCTGCGAGTGCATACAAGCTGAGAGTGCCTACAAGCTGAGAGTGCCTACAAGCTGAGAGTACCTACAAGCTGAGAGTACCTACAAGAAGAAAGTGCCTACAAATGGAGTGCCTACAAGCTGAGAGTACCTACAAGCCGAGAGTACCTACAAGCTTAGAGTGCCTTCAAGCTGAGAGTGCCTACAAGCTGAGTGCCTACAAGCTGAGAGTGCCTACAAGCTGAGAATGCCTACAAGCTGAGCGTACCTTCAAGTACCTACAAAATTAGAGTACCTACAAGCTGAGAGTACCTACAAGCTGAGAGTGCCTACAAGCTGAGAGTACCTACAAGCTGAGAGTACCTACAAGCTGAGAGTACCTACAAGCGGAGAGTACCTACAAACTGAGAGTACCTTCAAGTACCTACAAGATGAGAGTACCTACAAGCTGACAGTGCCTACAAGCTGAGACTGCCTACAAACTGGGAGTGCCTACAAACTGAGATTACCTACAAGCTGAGAGTACCTACAAGCTGAGTACCTACAAGCTGAGTACCTACAAGCTGAGAGTACCTACAAGCTGAGACTACCTACAAGCTGAGAGTGCCTACAATCTGAGAGTACCTACAATCTGAGAGTACCTACAAGCTGAGAGTACCTACAAGCTGAGACTACCTACAAGCTGAGAGTGCCTACAAGCTGAGAGTGCCTACAAGCTGAGAGTACATACAAACAGAGTGCCTACAAGCTGAGAGTACCTACAAGCTGAGAGTACCTACAAGCTGAGAGTACCTACAAGCTGAGAGTACCTACAAGCTTCGCGTGCCTTCAAGCTGAGAGTGCCTACAAGCTGAGTGCCTACAAGCTGAGAGTGCCTACAAGCTGAGAATGCCTACAAGCTGAGCGTACCTTCAAGTACCTACAAGATTAGAGTACCTACAAGCTGAGAGTACCTACAAGCTGAGAGTGCCTACAAGCTGAGAGTACCTACAAGCTGAGAGTACCTACAAGCTGAGAGTACCTACAAGCGGAGAGTACCTACAAACTGAGAGTACCTTCAAGTACCTACAAGATGAGAGTACCTACAAGCTGACAGTGCCTACAAACTGAGATTACCTACAAGCTGAGTACCTACAAGCTGAGAGTACCAACAAAGCTGAGTACCTACAAGCTGAGAGTACCAACAAGCTGAGAGTGCCTACAAGCTGAGAGTGCCTACAAGCTGAGAGTACCTACAAGCTGAGAGTACCTACAAACTGAGAGTACCTACAAACTGAGAGTGTCTACAGGCTGAGAGTGCCTACAAGTTGAGAGTACCTACAAACTGAGTGCCTACAAGCTGAGAGTGCCTACAAGCTGAGAGTGCCTACAAGCTGAGAGTACCTACAAGCTGCGAGTACCTACAAGCTGAGAGTGCCTACAAGCTGAGAGTGCCTACAAGCTGAGAGTACCTACAGGCTGAGAGTACCTACAAGCTGAGAGTACCTACAAGCTGAGAGTGCCTACAAGCTGAGAGTACCTACAATCTGAGAGTGCCTACAATCTGAGAGTGCCTACAAATGGAGTGCCTACAAGCTGAGAGTACCTACAAGACTAGAGTACCTACAAGCTTAGAGTGCCTTCAAGCTGAGAGTGCCTACAAGCTGAGTGCCTACAAGCTGAGAGTGCCTACAAGCTGAGAATGCCTACAAGCTGAGCGTACCTTCAAGTACCTACAAGATTAGAGTACCTACAAGCTGAGAGTACCTACAAGCTGAGAGTGCCTACAAGCTGAGAGTACCTACAAGCTGAGAGTACCTACAAGCTGAGAGTACCTACAAGCGGAGAGTACCTACAAACTGAGAGTACCTTCAAGTACCTACAAGATGAGAGTACCTACAAGATGACAGTGCCTACAAGCTGAGAGTACCTACAAACTGAGTGCCTACAAGCTGAGAGTGCCTACAAGCTGAGAGTACCTACAAGCTGCGAGTACCTTCAAGCTGCGAGTGCCTACAAGCTGAGAGTGCCTACAAGCTGAGAGTGCCTACAAGCTGAGAGTACCTACAAGCTGAGAGTACCTACAATCTGAGAGTACCTACAAACTGAGAGTGTCTACAGGCTGAGAGTGCCTACAAGTTGAGAGTACCTACAAACTGAGTGCCTACAAGCTGAGAGTGCCTACAAGCTGAGAGTGCCTACAAGCTGAGAGTACCTACAAGCTGAGAGTACCTTCAAGTACCTACAAGATGAGAGTACCTACAAGCTGAGAGTACCTACAAGCTGAGAGTGCCTACAAGCTGAGAGTACTTACAAGCTGAGAGTACCTACAAGCGGAGAGTACCTTCAAGTACCTACAAGATGAGAGTGCCTACAAGCTGAGAGTACCTACAAACTGGGAATGCCTACAAACTGAGATTACCTACAAGCTGAGTACCTACAAGCTGAGAGTACCTACAAGCTGAGTACCTACAAGCTGAGAGTACCTAAAAGCTGAGTACCTACAAGCTGAGAGTACCAACAAAGCTGAGTACCTACAAGCTGAGAGTACCAACAAGCTGAGAGTGCCTACAAGCTGAGAGTGCCTACAAGCTGAGAGTACCTACAAGCTGAGAGTACCTACAAACTGAGAGTACCTACAAACTGAGAGTGTCTACAGGCTGAGAGTGCCTACAAGTTGAGAGTACCTACAAACTGAGTGCCTACAAGCTGAGAGTGCCTACAAGCTGAGAGTGCCTACAAGCTGAGAGTACCTACAAGCTGCGAGTACCTACAAGCTGAGAGTGCCTACAAGCTGAGAGTGCCTACAAGCTGAGAGTACCTACAAGCTGAGAGTACCTACAAGCTGAGAGTACCCACAAGCTGAGAGTGCCTACAAGCTGAGAGTACCTACAATCTGAGAGTGCCTACAATCTGAGAGTGCCTACAATCTGAGAGTACCTACAATCTGAGAGTACCTACAATCTGAGAGTACCTACAAGCAGAGAGTGCCTACAAATGGAGTGCCTACAAGCTGAGAGTACCTACAAGACTAGAGTACCTACAAGCTTAGAGTGCCTTCAAGCTGAGAGTGCCTACAAGCTGAGTGCCTACAAGCTGAGAGTGCCTACAAGCTGAGAATGCCTACAAGCTGAGCGTACCTTCAAGTACCTACAAGATTAGAGTACCTACAAGCTGAGAGTACCTACAAGCTGAGAGTGCCTACAAGCTGAGAGTACCTACAAGCTGAGAGTACCTACAAGCTGAGAGTACCTACAAGCGGAGAGTACCTACAAACTGAGAGTACCTTCAAGTACCTACAAGATGAGAGTACCTACAAGCTGACAGTGCCTACAAACTGAGATTACCTACAAGCTGAGTACCTACAAGCTGAGAGTACCAACAAAGCTGAGTACCTACAAGCTGAGAGTACCAACAAGCTGAGAGTGCCTACAAGCTGAGAGTGCCTACAAGCTGAGAGTACCTACAAGCTGAGAGTACCTACAAACTGAGAGTACCTACAAACTGAGAGTGTCTACAGGCTGAGAGTGCCTACAAGTTGAGAGTACCTACAAACTGAGTGCCTACAAGCTGAGAGTGCCTACAAGCTGAGAGTGCCTACAAGCTGAGAGTACCTACAAGCTGCGAGTACCTACAAGCTGAGAGTGCCTACAAGCTGAGAGTGCCTACAAGCTGAGAGTACCTACAGGCTGAGAGTACCTACAAGCTGAGAGTACCTACAAGCTGAGAGTGCCTACAAGCTGAGAGTACCTACAATCTGAGAGTGCCTACAATCTGAGAGTGCCTACAATCTGAGAGTACCTACAATCTGAGAGAACCTACAATCTGAGAGTACCTACAAGCAGAGAGTGCCTACAAATGGAGTGCCTACAAGCTGAGAGTACCTACAAGACTAGAGTACCTACAAGCTTAGAGTGCCTTCAAGCTGAGAGTGCCTACAAGCTGAGTGCCTACAAGCTGAGAGTGCCTACAAGCTGAGAATGCCTACAAGCTGAGCGTACCTTCAAGTACCTACAAGATTAGAGTACCTACAAGCTGAGAGTACCTACAAGCTGAGAGTGCCTACAAGCTGAGAGTACCTACAAGCTGAGAGTACCTACAAGCTGAGAGTACCTACAAGCGGAGAGTACCTACAAACTGAGAGTACCTTCAAGTACCTACAAGATGAGAGTACCTACAAGATGACAGTGCCTACAAGCTGAGAGTACCTACAAACTGAGTGCCTACAAGCTGAGAGTGCCTACAAGCTGAGAGTACCTACAAGCTGCGAGTACCTACAAGCTGCGAGTGCCTACAAGCTGAGAGTGCCTACAAGCTGAGAGTGCCTACAAGCTGAGAGTACCTACAAGCTGAGAGTACCTACAAGAAGAAAGTGCCTACAAATGGAGTGCCTACAAGCTGAGAGTACCTACAAGCCGAGAGTACCTACAAGCTTAGAGTGCCTTCAAGCTGAGAGTGCCTACAAGCTGAGTGCCTACAAGCTGAGAGTGCCTACAAGCTGAGAATGCCTACAAGCTGAGCGTACCTTCAAGTACCTACAAAATTAGAGTACCTACAAGCTGAGAGTACCTACAAGCTGAGAGTGCCTACAAGCTGAGAGTACCTACAAGCTGAGAGTACCTACAAGCTGAGAGTACCTACAAGCGGAGAGTACCTACAAACTGAGAGTACCTTCAAGTACCTACAAGATGAGAGTACCTACAAGCTGACAGTGCCTACAAGCTGAGACTGCCTACAAACTGGGAGTGCCTACAAACTGAGATTACCTACAAGCTGAGAGTACCTACAAGCTGAGTACCTACAAGCTGAGTACCTACAAGCTGAGAGTACCTACAAGCTGAGACTACCTACAAGCTGAGAGTGCCTACAATCTGAGAGTACCTACAATCTGAGAGTACCTACAAGCAGAGAGTGCCTACAAGCTGAGAGTGCCTACAAGCTGAGAGTACATACAAACAGAGTGCCTACAAGCTGAGAGTACCTACAAGCTGAGAGTACCTTCAAGTACCTACAAGCTGAGAGTACCTACAAGCTGAGAGTACCTACAAGCTGAGAGTACCTACAAGCTTCGCGTGCCTTCAAGCTGAGAGTGCCTACAAGCTGAGTGCCTACAAGCTGAGAATGACTACAAGCTGAGAATGCCTACAAGCTGAGAGTGCCTACAAGCTGAGAGTGCCTACAAGCTGAGAGTGCCTACAAGCTGAGAGTGCCTACAAGCTGAGAGTGCCTACAAGCTGAGAGTACCTACAAGCTGAGTGCCTACAAGCTGAGAGTGCCTACAAGCTGAGAGTGCCTACAAGCTGAGAGTACATACAAACAGAGTGCCTACAAGCTGAGAGTACCTACAAGCAGAGCGTACCTTCAAGTACCTACAAGCTGAGAGTACCTACAAGCAGAAAGTGCCTACAAATGGAGTGCCTACAAGCTGAGAGTACCTACAAGCCGAGAGTACCTACAAGCTTAGAGTGCCTTCAAGCTGAGAGTGCCTACAAGCTGAGTGCCTACAAGCTGAGAGTGCCTACAAGCTGAGAATGCCTACAAGCTGAGCGTACCTTCAAGTACCTACAAAATTAGAGTACCTACAAGCTGAGAGTACCTACAAGCTGAGAGTGCCTACAAGCTGAGAGTACCTACAAGCTGAGAGTACCTACAAGCTGAGAGTACCTACAAGCGGAGAGTACCTACAAACTGAGAGTACCTTCAAGTACCTACAAGATGAGAGTACCTACAAGCTGACAGTGCCTACAAGCTGAGACTGCCTACAAACTGGGAGTGCCTACAAACTGAGATTACCTACAAGCTGAGAGTACCTACAAGCTGAGAGTACCTACAAGCTGAGACTACCTACAAGCTGAGAGTGCCTACAATCTGAGAGTACCTACAATCTGAGAGTACCTACAAGCAGAGAGTGCCTACAAGCTGAGAGTGCCTACAAGCTGAGAGTACATACAAACAGAGTGCCTACAAGCTGAGAGTACCTACAAGCTGAGAGTACCTTCAAGTACCTACAAGCTGAGAGTACCTACAAGCTGAGAGTACCTACAAGCTGAGAGTACCTACAAGCTTCGCGTGCCTTCAAGCTGAGAGTGCCTACAAGCTGAGTGCCTACAAGCTGAGAATGACTACAAGCTGAGAATGCCTACAAGCTGAGAGTGCCTACAAGCTGAGAGTGCCTACAAGCTGAGTGCCTACAAGCTGAGAGTGCCTACAAGCTGAGAGTGCCTACAAGCTGAGAGTGCCTACAAGCTGAGAGTACCTACAAGCTGAGTGCCTACAAGCTGAGAGTGCCTACAAGCTGAGAGTGCCTACAAGCTGAGAGTACATACAAACAGAGTGCCTACAAGCTGAGAGTACCTACAAGCAGAGCGTACCTTCAAGTACCTACAAGCTGAGAGTACCTACAAGCAGAAAGTGCCTACAAATGGAGTGCCTACAAGCTGAGAGTACCTACAAGCCGAGAGTACCTACAAGCTTAGAGTGCCTTCAAGCTGAGAGTGCCTACAAGCTGAGTGCCTACAAGCTGAGAGTGCCTACAAGCTGAGAATGCCTACAAGCTGAGCGTACCTTCAAGTACCTACAAAATTAGAGTACCTACAAGCTGAGAGTACCTACAAGCTGAGTGTGCCTACAAGCTGAGAGTACCTACAAGCTGAGAGTACCTACAAGCTGAGAGTACCTACAAGCGGAGAGTACCTACAAACTGAGAGTACCTTCAAGTACCTACAAGATGAGAGTACCTACAAGCTGACAGTGCCTACAAGCTGAGACTGCCTACAAACTGGGAGTGCCTACAAACTGAGATTACCTACAAGCTGAGAGTACCTACAAGCTGAGTACCTACAAGCTGAGTACCTACAAGCTGAGAGTACCTACAAGCTGAGACTACCTACAAGCTGAGAGTGCCTACAATCTGAGAGTACCTACAATCTGAGAGTACCTACAAGCAGAGAGTGCCTACAAGCTGAGAGTGCCTACAAGCTGAGAGTACATACAAACAGAGTGCCTACAAGCTGAGAGTACCTACAAGCTGAGAGTACCTTCAAGTACCTACAAGATGAGAGTACCTACAAGCTGAGAGTACCTACAAGCTGAGAGTACCTACAAGCTTCGCGTGCCTTCAAGCTGAGAGTGCCTACAAGCTGAGGGCCTACAAGCTGAGAATGACTACAATCTGAGAATGCCTACAAGCTGAGAGTGCCTACAAGCTGAGAGTGCCTACAAGCTGAGAGTGCCTACAAGCTGAGAGTGCCTACAAGCTGAGAGTGCCTACAAGCTGAGAGTGCCTACAAGCTGAGAGTGCCTACAAGCTGAGTGCCTACAAGCTGAGAGTGCCTACAAGCTGAGAGTGCCTACAAGCTGAGAGTGCCTACAAGCTGAGAGTACATACAAACAGAGTGCCTACAAGCTGAGAGTGCCTACAAGCTGAGTGCCTACAAGCTGAGTGCCTACAACCTGAGAGTGCCTACAAACTGAGAGTACCTACAAGCTGAGAGTACCTACAGACTGAGAGTGCCTACAAGCTGAGAGTACCTACAAGCTGAGTGCCTACAACCTGAGAGTGCCTACAAACTGAGAGTACCTACAAGCTGAGAGTACCTACAGGCTGAGAGTGCCTACAAGCTGAGAGTACCTACAAGCTGACAGTACCTACAAGCTGAGAGTGCCTACAAGCTGAGAGTGCCTACAAGCTGAGTACCTACAAGCTGAGAGTGCCTACAAGCTGAGAGTACCTACAATCTGAGAGTGCCTACAATCTGAGAGTACCTACAATCTGAGAGTACCTACAATCTGAGAGTACCTACAAGCAGAGAGTGCCTACAAACGGAGTGCCTACAAGCTGAGAGTACCTACAAGCTGAGAGTACCTACAAGCTGAGAGTACCTACAAACTGAGTGCGTACAAGCTGAGAGTACCTACAAGCTGAGAGTACCTACAATCTGAGAGTACCTACAATCTGAGAGTACCTACAAGCAGAGAGTGCCTACAAACGGAGTGCCTACAAGCTGAGAGTACCTACAAGCTGAGAGTACCTACAAGCTGAGAGTACCTACAAACTGAGTGCGTACAAGCTGAGAGTACCTACAGGCTGAGAGTGCCTACAAGTTGAGAGTACCTACAAACTGAGTGCGTACAAGCTGAGAGTACCTACAAGCTGAGAGTGCCTACAAACTGAGAGTGCCTACAAGCTGAGAGTGCCTACAAGCTGAGAGTGCCTACAAGCTGAGAGTGCCTACAAGCTGAGAGTACCTACAAGCTGAGAGTACCTACAAACGGAGAGTACCTACAAGCTGAGAGTACCTTCAAGTACCTACAAGATGAGAGTACCTACACGCTGAGAGTACCTACAAGCTGAGAGTGCCCACAAACTGGGAGTGCCTACAAGCTGAGATTACCTACAAGCTGAGTACCTACAAGCTGAGAGTACCTACAAACTGAGAGTGCCTACAGGCTGAGAGTGCCTACAAGTTGAGAGTACCTACAAACTGAGTGCCTACAAGCTGAGAGTACCTAAAAACTGAGTGCGTACAAGCTGAGAGTACCTACAGGCTGAGAGTGCCTACAAGTTGAGAGTACCTACAAACTGAGTGCGTACAAGCTGAGAGTACCTACAAGCTGAGAGTGCCTACAAACTGAGAGTGCCTACAAGCTGAGAGTGCCTACAAGCTGAGAGTGCCTACAAGCTGAGAGTGCCTACAAGCTGAGAGTACCTACAAGCTGAGAGTACCTACAAACGGAGAGTACCTACAAGCTGAGAGTACCTTCAAGTACCTACAAGATGAGAGTACCTACAAGCTGAGAGTGCCCACAAACTGGGAGTGCCTACAAGCTGAGATTACCTACAAGCTGAGTACCTACAAGCTGAGAGTACCTACAAACTGAGAGTGCCTACAGGCTGAGAGTGCCTACAAGTTGAGAGTACCTACAAACTGAGTGCCTACAAGCTGAGAGTACCTACAAGCTGAGAGTACCTACAAGCGGAGAGTGCCTACAAGCTGAGAGTACCTACAATCTGAGAGTGCCTACAGGCTGAGAGTGCCTACAGGCTGAGAGTGCCTACAAGCTGAGTGCCTACAAGCTGAGAGTACCTACAAGCTGAGAGTGCCTACAAACTGAGAGTACCTACAAGCTGAGAGTACCTACAAGCTGAGAGTACCTACATCCTGAGAGTGCCTACAAGCTGAGAGTACCTACAAGCTGAGAGTACCTACAAGCTGAGCGTACCAACAAGCTGAGCGTACCTACAAACTGGGAATGCCTACAAGCTGAGCGTAACAACAAGCTGAGCGTACCAACAAGCTGAGAGTGCCTACAAGCGGAGAGTACCTACAAGCAGAGAGTACCTACAAGCAGAGAGTACCTACAAACTGAGTGCATACAAGCTGAGAGTACCTACAAGTACCTACAAGATGAGTACCTTCAAGCTGAGAGTGCCTACAAGCTGAGAGTACCTACAAGCAGAGAGTACCTACAAACTGAGTGCCTACAAGCTGAGACTACCTACAAGCGGAGAGTACCTACAAGCTGAGAGTACCTTCAAGTACCTACAAGATGAGAGTACCTACAAGCTGAGAGTACCTACAAGCTGAGAGTGCCCACAAATTGGGAGTGCCTACAAGCTGAGAGTACCTACAAGCTGAGAGTACCTACAAACTGAGAGTGCCTACAGGCTGAGAGTGCCTACAGGCTGAGAGTGCCTACAAGCTGAGAGTGCCTACAGGCTGAGAGTGCCTACAAGCTGAGAGTACCTACAAGCTGAGTGCCTACAACCTGAGAGTGCCTACAAACTGAGAGTACCTACAAGCTGAGAGTACCTACAGGCTGAGAGTGCCTACAAGCTGAGAGTACCTACAAGCTGAGAGTACCTACAAGCTGAGAGTACCTACAGGCTGAGAGTGCCTACAAGCTGAGAGTGCCTACAAGCTGAGTGCCTACAACCTGAGAGTGCCTACAAACTTAGAGTACCTACAAGCTGAGAGTACCTACAGGCTGAGAGTGCCTACAAGCTGATAGTACCTACAAGCTGAGAGTGCCTACAAGCTGAGAGTGCCTACAAGCTGAGAGTGCCTACAAGCTGAGTACCTACAAGCTGAGAGTGCCTACAAGCTGAGAGTACCTACAAGCTGAGTACCTACAAGATGAGAGTACCTACAAGCTGAGAGTACCTACAAGCTGAGAGTGCCTAAATGCTGAGGGTGCCTACAAGCTGAGAGTGCCTACAAGCTGAGAGTACCTACAAGCTGAGAGTACCTACAAGCGGAGAGTACCTTCAAGTACCTACAAGATGAGAGTGCCTACAAGCTGAGAGTACCTACAAACTGGGAATACCTACAAGCTGAGCGTACCAACAAGCTGAGCGTACCAACAAGCTGAGAGTGCCTACAAGCTGAGAGTGCCTACAAGCGGAGAGTACCTACAAGCAGAGAGTACCTACAAGCAGAGAGTACCTACAAACTGAGTGCCTACAAGCTGAGACTACCTACAGGCTGAGAGTGCCTACAAGCTGATAGTACCTACAAGCTGAGAGTGCCTACAAGCTGAGAGTGCCTACAAGCTGAGAGTGCCTACAAGCTGAGTACCTACAAGCTGAGAGTGCCTACAAGCTGAGAGTACCTACAAGCTGAGTACCTACAAGATGAGAGTACCTACAAGCTGAGAGTACCTACAAGCTGAGAGTACCTACAAGTACCTACAAGATGAGTACCTTCAAGCTGAGAGTGCCTACAAGCTGAGAGTACCTACAAGCAGAGAGTACCTACAAACTGAGTGCCTACAAGCTGAGACTACCTACAAGCGGAGAGTACCTACAAGCTGAGAGTACCTTCAAGTACCTACAAGATGAGAGTACCTACAAGCTGAGAGTGCCTACAAGCTGAGAGTGCCTACAGGCTGAGAGTGCCTACAGGCTGAGAGTGCCTACAAGCTGAGAGTACCTTCAAGTACCTACAAGATGAGAGTACCTACAAGCTGAGAGTACCTACAAGCTGAGAGTACCTACAAGCTTAGAGTGCCTTCAAGCTGAGAGTGCCTACAAGCTGAGTGCCTACAAGCTGAGAATGCCTACAAGCTGAGAGTGCCTACAAGCTGAGAGTGCCTACAAGCTGAGAGTGCCTACAAGCTGAGTACCTACAAGCTGAGAGTACCTACAAGCTGAGAGTACCTACAAGCTGAGTACCTACAAGCTGAGAGTACCAACAAGCTGAGAGTGCCTACAAGCTGAGAGTACCTACAAACTGAGAGTACCTACAAACTGAGAGTGTCTACAGGCTGAGAGTGCCTACAAGTTGAGAGTACCTACAAACTGAGTGCCTACAAGCTGAGAGTGCCTACAAGCTGAGAGTGCCTGCAAGCTGAGAGTACCTACAAGCTGCGAGTACCTACAAGCTGAGAGTGCCTACAAGCTGAGAGTACCTACAAGCTGAGAGTACCTTCAAGTACCTACAAGATGAGAGTACCTACAAGCTGAGAGTACCTACAAGCTGAGAGTGCCTACAAGCTGAGAGTACTTACAAGCTGAGAGTACCTACAAGCGGAGAGTACCTTCAAGTACCTACAAGATGAGAGTGCCTACAAGCTGAGAGTACCTACAAACTGGGAATGCCTACAAACTGAGATTACCTACAAGCTGAGTACCTACAAGCTGAGAGTACCTACAAGCTGAGTACCTACAAGCTGAGAGTACCTAAAAGCTGAGTACCTACAAGCTGAGAGTACCAACAAAGCTGAGTACCTACAAGCTGAGAGTACCAACAAGCTGAGAGTGCCTACAAGCTGAGAGTGCCTACAAGCTGAGAGTACCTACAAGCTGAGAGTACCTACAAACTGAGAGTACCTACAAACTGAGAGTGTCTACAGGCTGAGAGTGCCTACAAGTTGAGAGTACCTCCAAACTGAGTGCCTACAAGCTGAGAGTGCCTACAAGCTGAGAGTGCCTACAAGCTGAGAGTACCTACAAGCTGCGAGTACCTACAAGCTGAGAGTGCCTACAAGCTGAGAGTGCCTACAAGCTGAGAGTACCTACAAGCTGAGAGTACCTACAAGCTGAGAGTGCCTACAAGCTGAGAATGCCTACAAGCTGAGCGTACCTTCAAGTACCTACAAGATTAGAGTACCTACAAGCTGAGAGTACCTACAAGCTGAGAGTGCCTACAAGCTGAGAGTACCTACAAGCTGAGAGTACCTACAAGCTGAGAGTACCTACAAGCGGAGAGTACCTACAAACTGAGAGTACCTTCAAGTACCTACAAGATGAGAGTACCTACAAGCTGACAGTGCCTACAAACTGAGATTACCTACAAGCTGAGTACCTACAAGATGAGAGTACCTACAAGCTGAGTACCTACAAGCTGAGAGTACCTAAAAGCTGAGTACCTACAAACTGAGTGCCTACAAGCTGAGAGTACCTACAAGCTGAGAGTACCTACAAGCGGAGAGTGCCTACAAGCTGAGAGTACCTACAATCTGAGAGTGCCTACAGGCTGAGAGTGCCTACAGGCTGAGAGTGCCTACAAGCTGAGTGCCTACAAGCTGAGAGTACCTACAAGCTGAGAGTGCCCACAAACTGGGAGTGCCTACAAGCTGAGATTACCTACAAGCTGAGTACCTACAAGCTGAGAGTACCTACAAACTGAGAGTGCCTACAGGCTGAGAGTGCCTACAAGTTGAGAGTACCTACAAACTGAGTGCCTACAAGCTGAGAGTACCTACAAGCTGAGAGTACCTACAAGCGGAGAGTGCCTACAAGCTGAGAGTACCTACAATCTGAGAGTGCCTACAGGCTGAGAGTGCCTACAGGCTGAGAGTGCCTACAAGCTGAGTGCCTACAAGCTGAGAGTACCTACAAGCTGAGAGTGCCTACAAACTGAGAGTACCTACAAGCTGAGAGTACCTACAAGCTGAGAGTACCTACAGGCTGAGAGTGCCTACAAGCTGAGAGTACCTACAAGCTGAGAGTACCTACAAGCTGAGCGTACCAACAAGCTGAGCGTACCTACAAACTGGGAATGCCTACAAGCTGAGCGTAACAACAAGCTGAGCGTACCAACAAGCTGAGAGTGCCTACAAGCGGAGAGTACCTACAAGCAGAGAGTACCTACAAGCAGAGAGTACCTACAAACTGAGTGCATACAAGCTGAGAGTACCTACAAGTACCTACAAGATGAGTACCTTCAAGCTGAGAGTGCCTACAAGCTGAGAGTACCTACAAGCAGAGAGTACCTACAAACTGAGTGCCTACAAGCTGAGACTACCTACAAGCGGAGAGTACCTACAAGCTGAGAGTACCTTCAAGTACCTACAAGATGAGAGTACCTACAAGCTGAGAGTACCTACAAGCTGAGAGTGCCCACAAATTGGGAGTGCCTACAAGCTGAGAGTACCTACAAGCTGAGAGTACCTACAAACTGAGAGTGCCTACAGGCTGAGAGTGCCTACAGGCTGAGAGTGCCTACAAGCTGAGAGTGCCTACAGGCTGAGAGTGCCTACAAGCTGAGAGTACCTACAAGCTGAGTGCCTACAACCTGAGAGTGCCTACAAACTGAGAGTACCTACAAGCTCAGAGTACCTACAGGCTGAGAGTGCCTACAAGCTGAGAGTACCTACAAGCTGAGAGTACCTACAAGCTGAGAGTACCTACAGGCTGAGAGTGCCTACAAGCTGAGAGTGCCTACAAGCTGAGTGCCTACAACCTGAGAGTGCCTACAAACTTAGAGTACCTACAAGCTGAGAGTACCTACAGGCTGAGAGTGCCTACAAGCTGATAGTACCTACAAGATGAGAGTGCCTACAAGCTGAGAGTGCCTACAAGCTGAGAGTGCCTACAAGCTGAGTACCTACAAGCTGAGAGTGCCTACAAGCTGAGAGTACCTACAAGCTGAGTACCTACAAGATGAGAGTACCTACAAGCTGAGAGTACCTACAAGCTGAGAGTGCCTAAATGCTGAGGGTGCCTACAAGCTGAGAGTGCCTACAAGCTGAGAGTACCTACAAGCTGAGAGTACCTACAAGCGGAGAGTACCTTCAAGTACCTACAAGATGAGAGTGCCTACAAGCTGAGAGTACCTACAAACTGGGAATACCTACAAGCTGAGCGTACCAACAAGCTGAGCGTACCAACAAGCTGAGAGTGCCTACAAGCTGAGAGTGCCTACAAGCGGAGAGTACCTACAAGCAGAGAGTACCTACAAGCAGAGAGTACCTACAAACTGAGTGCCTACAAGCTGAGACTACCTACAGGCTGAGAGTGCCTACAAGCTGATAGTACCTACAAGCTGAGAGTGCCTACAAGCTGAGAGTGCCTACAAGCTGAGAGTGCCTACAAGCTGAGTACCTACAAGCTGAGAGTGCCTACAAGCTGAGAGTACCTACAAGCTGAGTACCTACAAGATGAGAGTACCTACAAGCTGAGAGTACCTACAAGCTGAGAGTACCTACAAGTACCTACAAGATGAGTACCTTCAAGCTGAGAGTGCCTACAAGCTGAGAGTACCTACAAGCAGAGAGTACCTACAAACTGAGTGCCTACAAGCTGAGACTACCTACAAGCGGAGAGTACCTACAAGCTGAGAGTACCTTCAAGTACCTACAAGATGAGAGTACCTACAAGCTGAGAGTGCCTACAAGCTGAGAGTGCCTACAGGCTGAGAGTGCCTACAGGCTGAGAGTGCCTACAAGCTGAGAGTACCTTCAAGTACCTACAAGATGAGAGTACCTACAAGCTGAGAGTACCTACAAGCTGAGAGTACCTACAAGCTTAGAGTGCCTTCAAGCTGAGAGTGCCTACAAGCTGAGTGCCTACAAGCTGAGAATGCCTACAAGCTGAGAGTGCCTACAAGCTGAGAGTGCCTACAAGCTGAGAGTGCCTACAAGCTGAGTACCTACAAGCTGAGAGTACCTACAAGCTGAGAGTACCTACAAGCTGAGTACCTACAAGCTGAGAGTACCAACAAGCTGAGAGTGCCTACAAGCTGAGAGTACCTACAAACTGAGAGTACCTACAAACTGAGAGTGTCTACAGGCTGAGAGTGCCTACAAGTTGAGAGTACCTACAAACTGAGTGCCTACAAGCTGAGAGTGCCTACAAGCTGAGAGTGCCTGCAAGCTGAGAGTACCTACAAGCTGCGAGTACCTACAAGCTGAGAGTGCCTACAAGCTGAGAGTACCTACAAGCTGAGAGTACCTTCAAGTACCTACAAGATGAGAGTACCTACAAGCTGAGAGTACCTACAAGCTGAGAGTGCCTACAAGCTGAGAGTACTTACAAGCTGAGAGTACCTACAAGCGGAGAGTACCTTCAAGTACCTACAAGATGAGAGTGCCTACAAGCTGAGAGTACCTACAAACTGGGAATGCCTACAAACTGAGATTACCTACAAGCTGAGTACCTACAAGCTGAGAGTACCTACAAGCTGAGTACCTACAAGCTGAGAGTACCTAAAAGCTGAGTACCTACAAGCTGAGAGTACCAACAAAGCTGAGTACCTACAAGCTGAGAGTACCAACAAGCTGAGAGTGCCTACAAGCTGAGAGTGCCTACAAGCTGAGAGTACCTACAAGCTGAGAGTACCTACAAACTGAGAGTACCTACAAACTGAGAGTGTCTACAGGCTGAGAGTGCCTACAAGTTGAGAGTACCTACAAACTGAGTGCCTACAAGCTGAGAGTGCCTACAAGCTGAGAGTGCCTACAAGCTGAGAGTACCTACAAGCTGCGAGTACCTACAAGCTGAGAGTGCCTACAAGCTGAGAGTGCCTACAAGCTGAGAGTACCTACAAGCTGAGAGTACCTACAAGCTGAGAGTGCCTACAAGCTGAGAATGCCTACAAGCTGAGCGTACCTTCAAGTACCTACAAGATTAGAGTACCTACAAGCTGAGAGTACCTACAAGCTGAGAGTGCCTACAAGCTGAGAGTACCTACAAGCTGAGAGTACCTACAAGCTGAGAGTACCTACAAGCGGAGAGTACCTACAAACTGAGAGTACCTTCAAGTACCTACAAGATGAGAGTACCTACAAGCTGACAGTGCCTACAAACTGAGATTACCTACAAGCTGAGTACCTACAAGATGAGAGTACCTACAAGCTGAGTACCTACAAGCTGAGAGTACCTAAAAGCTGAGTACCTACAAGCTGAGAGTACCAACAAAGCTGAGTACCTACAAGCTGAGAGTACCAACAAGCTGAGAGTGCCTACAAGCTGAGAGTGCCTACAAGCTGAGAGTACCTACAAGCTGAGAGTACCTACAAACTGAGAGTACCTACAAACTGAGAGTGTCTACAGGCTGAGAGTGCCTACAAGTTGAGAGTACCTACAAACTGAGTGCCTACAAGCTGAGAGTGCCTACAAGCTGAGAGTGCCTACAAGCTGAGAGTACCTACAAGCTGCGAGTACCTACAAGCTGAGAGTGCCTACAAGCTGAGAGTGCCTACAAGCTGAGAGTACCTACAGGCTGAGAGTACCTACAAGCTGAGAGTACCTACAAGCTGAGAGTGCCTACAAGCTGAGAGTACCTACAATCTGAGAGTGCCTACAATCTGAGAGTGCCTACAATCTGAGAGTACCTACAATCTGAGAGTACCTACAATCTGAGAGTACCTACAAGCAGAGAGTGCCTACAAATGGAGTGCCTACAAGCTGAGAGTACCTACAAGACTAGAGTACCTACAAGCTTAGAGTGCCTTCAAGCTGAGAGTGCCTACAAGCTGAGTGCCTACAAGCTGAGAGTGCCTACAAGCTGAGAATGCCTACAAGCTGAGCGTACCTTCAAGTACCTACAAGATTAGAGTACCTACAAGCTGAGAGTACCTACAAGCTGAGAGTGCCTACAAGCTGAGAGTACCTACAAGCTGAGAGTACCTACAAGCTGAGAGTACCTACAAGCGGAGAGTACCTACAAACTGAGAGTACCTTCAAGTACCTACAAGATGAGAGTACCTACAAGATGACAGTGCCTACAAGCTGAGAGTACCTACAAACTGAGTGCCTACAAGCTGAGAGTGCCGACAAGCTGAGAGTACCTACAAGCTGCGAGTACCTACAAGCTGCGAGTGCCTACAAGCTGAGAGTGCCTACAAGCTGAGAGTGCCTACAAGCTGAGAGTACCTACAAGCTGAGAGTACCTACAAGAAGAAAGTGCCTACAAATGGAGTGCCTACAAGCTGAGAGTACCTACAAGCCGAGAGTACCTACAAGCTTAGAGTGCCTTCAAGCTGAGAGTGCCTACAAGCTGAGTGCCTACAAGCTGAGAGTGCCTACAAGCTGAGAATGCCTACAAGCTGAGCGTACCTTCAAGTACCTACAAAATTAGAGTACCTACAAGCTGAGAGTACCTACAAGCTGAGAGTGCCTACAAGCTGAGAGTACCTACAAGCTGAGAGTACCTACAAGCTGAGAGTACCTACAAGCGGAGAGTACCTACAAACTGAGAGTACCTTCAAGTACCTACAAGATGAGAGTACCTACAAGCTGACAGTGCCTACAAGCTGAGACTGCCTACAAACTGGGAGTGCCTACAAACTGAGATTACCTACAAGCTGAGAGTACCTACAAGCTGAGTACCTACAAGCTGAGTACCTACAAGCTGAGAGTACCTACAAGCTGAGACTACCTACAAGCTGAGAGTGCCTACAATCTGAGAGTACCTACAATCTGAGAGTACCTACAAGCTGAGAGTACCTACAAGCTGAGACTACCTACAAGCTGAGAGTGCCTACAAGCTGAGAGTGCCTACAAGCTGAGAGTACATACAAACAGAGTGCCTACAAGCTGAGAGTACCTACAAGCTGAGAGTACCTACAAGCTGAGAGTACCTACAAGCTGAGAGTACCTACAAGCTTCGCGTGCCTTCAAGCTGAGAGTGCCTACAAGCTGAGTGCCTACAAGCTGAGAATGACTACAAGCTGAGAATGCCTACAAGCTGAGAGTGCCTACAAGCTGAGAGTGCCTACAAGCTGAGAGTGCCTACAAGCTGAGAGTGCCTACAAGCTGAGAGTGCCTACAAGCTGAGAGTGCCTACAAGCTGAGAGTACCTACAAGCTGAGTGCCTACAAGCTGAGAGTGCCTACAAGCTGAGAGTGCCTACAAGCTGAGAGTACATACAAACAGAGTGCCTACAAGCTGAGAGTACCTACAAGCAGAGCGTACCTTCAAGTACCTACAAGCTGAGAGTACCTACAAGCAGAAAGTGCCTACAAATGGAGTGCCTACAAGCTGAGAGTACCTACAAGCCGAGAGTACCTACAAGCTTAGAGTGCCTTCAAGCTGAGAGTGCCTACAAGCTGAGTGCCTACAAGCTGAGAGTGCCTACAAGCTGAGAATGCCTACAAGCTGAGCGTACCTTCAAGTACCTACAAAATTAGAGTACCTACAAGCTGAGAGTACCTACAAGCTGAGAGTGCCTACAAGCTGAGAGTACCTACAAGCTGAGAGTACCTACAAGCTGAGAGTACCTACAAACTGAGAGTACCTTCAAGTACCTACAAGATGAGAGTACCTACAAGCTGACAGTGCCTACAAGCTGAGACTGCCTACAAACTGGGAGTGCCTACAAACTGAGATTACCTACAAGCTGAGAGTACCTACAAGCTGAGTACCTACAAGCTGAGCACCTACAAGCTGAGAGTACCTACAAGCTGAGACTACCTACAAGCTGAGAGTGCCTACAATCTGAGAGTACCTACAATCTGAGAGTACCTACAAGCAGAGAGTGCCTACAAGCTGAGAGTGCCTACAAGCTGAGAGTACATACAAACAGAGTGCCTACAAGCTGAGAGTACCTACAAGCTGAGAGTACCTTCAAGTACCTACAAGATGAGAGTACCTACAAGCTGAGAGTACCTACAAGCTGAGAGTACCTACAAGCTTCGCGTGCCTTCAAGCTGAGAGTGCCTACAAGCTGAGGGCCTACAAGCTGAGAATGACTACAATCTGAGAATGCCTACAAGCTGAGAGTGCCTACAAGCTGAGAGTGCCTACAAGCTGAGAGTGCCTACAAGCTGAGAGTGCCTACAAGCTGAGAGTGCCTACAAGCTGAGAGTGCCTACAAGCTGAGAGTACCTACAAGCTGAGTGCCTACAAGCTGAGAGTGCCTACAAGCTGAGAGTGCCTACAAGCTGAGAGTACATACAAACAGAGTGCCTACAAGCTGAGAGTACCTACAAGCTGAGAGTACCTTCAAGTACCTACAAGATGAGAGTACCTACAAGCTGAGAGTACCTACAAGCTGAGAGTGCCTACAAGCTGAGAGTGCCTACAAGCTGAGAGTACTTACAAGCTGAGAGTACCTACAAGCGGAGAGTACCTTCAAGTACCTACAAGATGAGAGTGCCTACAAGCTGAGAGTACCTACAAACTGGGAATGCCTACAAACTGAGATTACCTACAAGCTGAGAGTACCTACAAACTGAGAGTACCTACAAACTGAGAGTGTCTACAGGCTGAGAGTGCTTACAAGTTGAGAGTGCCTACAAGCTGAGAGTGCCTACAAGCTGAGAGTGCCTACAAGCTGAGAGTGCCTACAAGCTGAGAGTACCTACAAGCTGCGAGTACCTACAAGCTGAGAGTGCCTACAAGCTGAGAGTTCCTACAAGCTGAGAGTACATACAAACAGAGTGCCTACAAGATGAGAGTACCTACAAGCTGAGAGTACCTACAAGCTGAGAGTGCCTACAAGCTGAGAGTGCCTACAAGCTGAGAGTGCCTACAAGCTGAGAGTACTTACAAGCTGAGAGTACCTACAAGCTGAGAGTACCTTCAAGTACCTGCAAGCTGAGAGTACTTACAAGATGAGAGTGCCTACAAGCTGAGAGTACCCACAAACTGGGAATGCCTACAAACTGAGATTACCTACAAGCTGAGTACCTACAAGCTGAGAGTACCTACAAGCCGAGTACCTACAAGCTGAGAGTACCTAAAAGCTGAGTACCTACAAGCTGAGAGTACCAACAAAGCTGAGTACCTACAAGCTGAGAGTACCAACAAGCTGAGAGTGCCTACAAGCTGAGAGTGCCTACAAGCTGAGAGTACCTACAAGCTGAGAGTACCTACAAACTGAGAGTGTCTACAGGCTGAGAGTGCCTACAAGTTGAGAGTACCTACAAACTGAGTGCCTACAAGCTGAGAGTGCCTACAAGCTGAGAGTGCCTACAAGCTGAGAGTACCTACAAGCTGCGAGTACCTACAAGCTGAGAGTGCCTACAAGCTGAGAGTGCCTACAAGCTGAGAGTACCTACAAGCTGAGAGTGTCTACAAGCTGAGAGTACCTACAATCTGAGAGTACCTACAATCTGAGAGTGCCTACAATCTGAGAGTACCTACTATCTGAGAGTACCTACAATCTGAGAGTACCTACAAGCAGAGAGTGCCTTCAAATGGAGTGCCTACAAGCTGAGAGTACCTACAAGCCGAGAGTACCTACAAGCTTAGAGTGCCTTCAAGCTGAGAGTGCCTACAAGCTGAGTGCCTACAAGCTGAGAGTGCCTACAAGCTGAGAGTACCTAAAAGCTGAGAGTACCTACAAGTGGAGAGTACCTACAAACTGAGAGTACCTTCAAGTACCTACAAGATGAGAGTACCTACAAGCTGACAGTGCCTACAAGCTGAGACTGCCTACAAACTGGGAGTGCCTACAAACTGAGATTACCTACAAGCTGAGAGTACCTACAAGCTGAGTACCTACAAGCTGAGTACCTACAAGCTGAGTACCTACAAGCTGAGAGTACCTAGAAGCTGAGACTACCTACAAGCTGAGAGTGCCTACAATCTGTGAGTACCTACAATCTGAGAGTACCTACAAGCAGAGAGTGCCTACGAACGGAGTGCCTACAAGCTGAGAGTACCTACAAGCTGAGAGTACCTACAAGCTTAGAGTGCCTTCAAGCTGAGAGTGCCTACAAGCTGAGAATGCCTACAAGCTGAGAATGCCTACAAGCTGAGAATGCCTACAAGCTGAGAATGCCTACAAGCTAAGAGTGCCTACAAGCTGAGAGTGCCTAAAAGCTGAGAGTACCTACAAGCTGAGTGCCTACAAGCTGAGAGTGCCTACAAGCCGAGAGTGCCTACAAGCTGAGAGTACATACAAACAGAGTGCCTACAAGCTGAGAGTACCTACAAGCTGAGAGTACCTTCAAGCACCTACAAGATGAGAGTGCCTTCAAGCTGAGAGTGCCTACAAGCTGAGTGCCTACAAGCTGAGAATGACTACAAGCTGAGAATGCCTACAAGCTGAGAGTGCCTACAAGCTGAGAGTGCCTACAAGCTGAGAGTGCCTACAAGCTGAGAGTGCCTACAAGCTGAGAGTGCCTACAAGCTGAGAGTACCTACAAGCTGCGAGTACCTACAAGCTGAGAGTGCCTACAAGCTGAGAGTGCCTACAAGCTGAGAGTACATACAAACAGAGTGCCTACAAGCTGAGAGTACCTACAAGCTGAGAGTACCTTCAAGAACCTACAAGATGAGAGTACCTACAAGCTGAGAGTACCTACAAGCTGAGAGTGCCTACAAGCTGAGAGTGCCTACAAGCTGAGAGTGCCTACAAGCTGAGAGTGCCTACAAGCTGAGAGTGCCTACAAGCTGAGAGTGCCTACAAGCTGAGAGTGCCTACAAGCTGAGAGTACCTACAAGCTGAGTGCCTACAAGCTGAGAGTGCCTACAAGCTGAGAGTGCCTACAAGCTGAGAGTACATACAAACAGAGTGCCTACAAGCTGAGAGTACCTACAAGCAGAGCGTACCTTCAAGTACCTACAAGCTGAGAGTACCTACAAGCAGAAAGTGCCTACAAATGGAGTGCCTACAAGCTGAGAGTACCTACAATACGAGAGTACCTACAAGCTTAGAGTGCCTTCAAGCTGAGAGTGCCTACAAGCTGAGTGCCTACAAGCTGAGAGTGCCTACAAGCTGAGAATGCCTACAAGCTGAGCGTACCTTCAAGTACCTACAAAATTAGAGTACCTACAAGCTGAGAGTACCTACAAGCTGAGAGTGCCTACAAGCTGAGAGTACCTACAAGCTGAGAGTACCTACAAGCTGAGAGTACCTACAAACTGAGAGTACCTTCAAGTACCTACAAGATGAGAGTACCTACAAGCTGACAGTGCCTACAAGCTGAGACTGCCTACAAACTGGGAGTGCCTACAAACTGAGATTACCTACAAGCTGAGAGTACCTACAAGCTGAGTACCTACAAGCTGAGCACCTACAAGCTGAGAGTACCTACAAGCTGAGACTACCTACAAGCTGAGAGTGCCTACAATCTGAGAGTACCTACAATCTGAGAGTACCTACAAGCAGAGAGTGCCTACAAGCTGAGAGTGCCTACAAGCTGAGAGTACATACAAACAGAGTGCCTACAAGCTGAGAGTACCTACAAGCTGAGAGTACCTTCAAGTACCTACAAGATGAGAGTACCTACAAGCTGAGAGTACCTACAAGCTGAGAGTACCTACAAGCTTCGCGTGCCTTCAAGCTGAGAGTGCCTACAAGCTGAGGGCCTACAAGCTGAGAATGACTACAATCTGAGAATGCCTACAAGCTGAGAGTGCCTACAAGCTGAGAGTGCCTACAAGCTGAGAGTGCCTACAAGCTGAGAGTGCCTACAAGCTGAGAGTGCCTACAAGCTGAGAGTGCCTACAAGCTGAGAGTGCCTACAAGCTGAGAGTACCTACAAGCTGAGTGCCTACAAGCTGAGAGTGCCTACAAGCTGAGAGTGCCTACAAGCTGAGAGTACATACAAACAGAGTGCCTACAAGCTGAGAGTACCTACAAGCTGAGAGTACCTTCAAGTACCTACAAGATGAGAGTACCTACAAGCTGAGAGTACCTACAAGCTGAGAGTGCCTACAAGCTGAGAGTGCCTACAAGCTGAGAGTACTTACAAGCTGAGAGTACCTACAAGCGGAGAGTACCTTCAAGTACCTACAAGATGAGAGTGCCTACAAGCTGAGAGTACCTACAAACTGGGAATGCCTACAAACTGAGATTACCTACAAGCTGAGAGTACCTACAAACTGAGAGTACCTACAAACTGAGAGTGTCTACAGGCTGAGAGTGCTTACAAGTTGAGAGTGCCTACAAGCTGAGAGTGCCTACAAGCTGAGAGTGCCTACAAGCTGAGAGTGCCTACAAGCTGAGAGTACCTACAAGCTGCGAGTACCTACAAGCTGAGAGTGCCTACAAGCTGAGAGTTCCTACAAGCTGAGAGTACATACAAACAGAGTGCCTACAAGATGAGAGTACCTACAAGCTGAGAGTACCTACAAGCTGAGAGTGCCTACAAGCTGAGAGTGCCTACAAGCTGAGAGTGCCTACAAGCTGAGAGTACTTACAAGCTGAGAGTACCTACAAGCTGAGAGTACCTTCAAGTACCTGCAAGCTGAGAGTACTTACAAGATGAGAGTGCCTACAAGCTGAGAGTACCCACAAACTGGGAATGCCTACAAACTGAGATTACCTACAAGCTGAGTACCTACAAGCTGAGAGTACCTACAAGCCGAGTACCTACAAGCTGAGAGTACCTAAAAGCTGAGTACCTACAAGCTGAGAGTACCAACAAAGCTGAGTACCTACAAGCTGAGAGTACCAACAAGCTGAGAGTGCCTACAAGCTGAGAGTGCCTACAAGCTGAGAGTACCTACAAGCTGAGAGTACCTACAAACTGAGAGTGTCTACAGGCTGAGAGTGCCTACAAGTTGAGAGTACCTACAAACTGAGTGCCTACAAGCTGAGAGTGCCTACAAGCTGAGAGTGCCTACAAGCTGAGAGTACCTACAAGCTGCGAGTACCTACAAGCTGAGAGTGCCTACAAGCTGAGAGTGCCTACAAGCTGAGAGTACCTACAAGCTGAGAGTGTCTACAAGCTGAGAGTACCTACAATCTGAGAGTACCTACAATCTGAGAGTGCCTACAATCTGAGAGTACCTACTATCTGAGAGTACCTACAATCTGAGAGTACCTACAAGCAGAGAGTGCCTTCAAATGGAGTGCCTACAAGCTGAGAGTACCTACAAGCCGAGAGTACCTACAAGCTTAGAGTGCCTTCAAGCTGAGAGTGCCTACAAGCTGAGTGCCTACAAGCTGAGAGTGCCTACAAGCTGAGAGTACCTAAAAGCTGAGAGTACCTACAAGTGGAGAGTACCTACAAACTGAGAGTACCTTCAAGTACCTACAAGATGAGAGTACCTACAAGCTGACAGTGCCTACAAGCTGAGACTGCCTACAAACTGGGAGTGCCTACAAACTGAGATTACCTACAAGCTGAGAGTACCTACAAGCTGAGTACCTACAAGCTGAGTACCTACAAGCTGAGTACCTACAAGCTGAGAGTACCTAGAAGCTGAGACTACCTACAAGCTGAGAGTGCCTACAATCTGTGAGTACCTACAATCTGAGAGTACCTACAAGCAGAGAGTGCCTACGAACGGAGTGCCTACAAGCTGAGAGTACCTACAAGCTGAGAGTACCTACAAGCTTAGAGTGCCTTCAAGCTGAGAGTGCCTACAAGCTGAGAATGCCTACAAGCTGAGAATGCCTACAAGCTGAGAATGCCTACAAGCTGAGAATGCCTACAAGCTAAGAGTGCCTACAAGCTGAGAGTGCCTAAAAGCTGAGAGTACCTACAAGCTGAGTGCCTACAAGCTGAGAGTGCCTACAAGCCGAGAGTGCCTACAAGCTGAGAGTACATACAAACAGAGTGCCTACAAGCTGAGAGTACCTACAAGCTGAGAGTACCTTCAAGCACCTACAAGATGAGAGTACCTACAAGCTGAGAGTACCTACAAGCTGAGAGTACCTACAAGCTTAGAGTGCCTTCAAGCTGAGAGTGCCTACAAGCTGAGTGCCTACAAGCTGAGAATGACTACAAGCTGAGAATGCCTACAAGCTGAGAGTGCCTACAAGCTGAGAGTGCCTACAAGCTGAGAGTGCCTACAAGCTGAGAGTGCCTACAAGCTGAGAGTGCCTACAAGCTGAGAGTACCTACAAGCTGCGAGTACCTACAAGCTGAGAGTGCCTACAAGCTGAGAGTGCCTACAAGCTGAGAGTACATACAAACAGAGTGCCTACAAGCTGAGAGTACCTACAAGCTGAGAGTACCTTCAAGAACCTACAAGATGAGAGTACCTACAAGCTGAGAGTACCTACAAGCTGAGAGTGCCTACAAGCTGAGAGTGCCTACAAGCTGAGAGTGCCTACAAGCTGAGAGTACCTACAAACTGGGAATGCCTACAAACTGAGATTACCTACAAGCTGAGTACCTACAAGCTGAGAGTACCTACAAGCTGAGTACCTACAAGCTAAGAGTACCTACAAGCTGAGTACCTACAAGCTGAGAGTACCTACAAGCTGAGAGTACCTACAAGCTGAGAGTACCTACAAGCTTAGAGTGCCTTCAAGCTGAGAGTGCCTACAAGCTGAGTGCCTACAAGCTGAGAATGACTACAAGCTGAGAATGCCTACAAGCTGAGAGTGCCTACAAGCTGAGAGTGCCTACAAGCTGAGAGTGCCTACAAGCTGAGAGTGCCTACAAGCTGAGAGTGCCTACAAGCTGAGAGTACCTACAAGCTGCGAGTACCTACAAGCTGAGAGTGCTTACAAGCTGAGAGTGCCTACAAGCTGAGAGTACATACAAACAGAGTGCCTACAAGCTGAGAGTACCTACAAGCTGAGAGTACCTTCAAGTACCTACAAGATGAGAGTACCTACAAGCTGAGAGTACCTACAAGCTGAGAGTGCCTACAAGCTGAGAGTGCCTACAAGCTGAGAGTGCCTACAAGCTGAGAGTACCTACAAACTGGGAATGCCTACAAACTGAGATTACCTACAAGCTGAGTACCTACAAGCTGAGAGTACCTACAAGCTGAGTACCTACAAGCTAAGAGTACCTACAAGCTGAGTACCTACAAGCTGAGAGTACCAACAAGCTGAGAGTGCCTACAAGCTGAGAGTACCTACAAACTGAGAGTACCTACAAACTGAGTGCCTACAAGCTGAGAGTGCCTACAAGCTGAGAGTGCCTACAAGCTGAGAGTACCTACAAGCTGCGAGTACCTACAAGCTGAGAGTGCCTACAAGCTGAGAGTGCCTACAAGCTGAGAGTACATACAAACAGAGTGCCTACAAGCTGAGAGTACCTACAAGCTGAGAGTACCTTCAAGTACCTACAAGATGAGAGTACCTACAAGCTGAGAGTACCTACAAGCTGAGAGTGCCTACAAGCTGAGTGCCTACAAGCTGAGAGTGCCTACAAGCTGAGAGTACTTACAAGCTGAGAGTACCTACAAGCTGAGAGTACCTACAAGCGGAGAGTACCTTCAAGTACCTACAAGATGAGAGTGCCTACAAGCTGAGAGTACCTACAAACTGGGAATGCCTACAAACTGAGATTACCTACAAGCTGAGTACCTACAAGCTGAGAGTACCTACAAGCTGAGAGTACCTAAAAGCTGAGTACCTACAAGCTGAGAGTGCCTACAAGCTGAGAGTGCCTACAAGCTGAGAGTGCCTACAAGCTGAGAGTGCCTACAAGCTGAGAGTACCTACAAGCTGAGTGCCTACAAGCTGAGAGTGCCTACAAGCTGAGAGTACCTACAAGCTGCGAGTACCTACAAGCTGAGAGTGCCTACAAGCTGAGAGTGCCTACAAGCTGAGAGTACATACAAACAGAGTGCCTACAAGCTGAGAGTACCTACAAGCTGAGAGTACCTTCAAGAACCTACAAGATGAGAGTACCTACAAGCTGAGAGTACCTACAAGCTGAGAGTGCCTACAAGCTGAGAGTGCCTACAAGCTGAGAGTGCCTACAAGCTGAGAGTACCTACAAACTGGGAATGCCTACAAACTGAGATTACCTACAAGCTGAGTACCTACAAGCTGAGAGTACCTACAAGCTGAGTACCTACAAGCTAAGAGTACCTACAAGCTGAGTACCTACAAGCTGAGAGTACCTACAAGCTGAGAGTACCTACAAGCTGAGAGTACCTACAAGCTTAGAGTGCCTTCAAGCTGAGAGTGCCTACAAGCTGAGTGCCTACAAGCTGAGAATGACTACAAGCTGAGAATGCCTACAAGCTGAGAGTGCCTACAAGCTGAGAGTGCCTACAAGCTGAGAGTGCCTACAAGCTGAGAGTGCCTACAAGCTGAGAGTGCCTACAAGCTGAGAGTACCTACAAGCTGCGAGTACCTACAAGCTGAGAGTGCTTACAAGCTGAGAGTGCCTACAAGCTGAGAGTACATACAAACAGAGTGCCTACAAGCTGAGAGTACCTACAAGCTGAGAGTACCTTCAAGTACCTACAAGATGAGAGTACCTACAAGCTGAGAGTACCTACAAGCTGAGAGTGCCTACAAGCTGAGAGTGCCTACAAGCTGAGAGTGCCTACAAGCTGAGAGTACCTACAAACTGGGAATGCCTACAAACTGAGATTACCTACAAGCTGAGTACCTACAAGCTGAGAGTACCTACAAGCTGAGTACCTACAAGCTAAGAGTACCTACAAGCTGAGTACCTACAAGCTGAGAGTACCAACAAGCTGAGAGTGCCTACAAGCTGAGAGTACCTACAAACTGAGAGTACCTACAAACTGAGTGCCTACAAGCTGAGAGTGCCTACAAGCTGAGAGTGCCTACAAGCTGAGAGTACCTACAAGCTGCGAGTACCTACAAGCTGAGAGTGCCTACAAGCTGAGAGTGCCTACAAGCTGAGAGTACATACAAACAGAGTGCCTACAAGCTGAGAGTACCTACAAGCTGAGAGTACCTTCAAGTACCTACAAGATGAGAGTACCTACAAGCTGAGAGTACCTACAAGCTGAGAGTGCCTACAAGCTGAGTGCCTACAAGCTGAGAGTGCCTACAAGCTGAGAGTACTTACAAGCTGAGAGTACCTACAAGCTGAGAGTACCTACAAGCGGAGAGTACCTTCAAGTACCTACAAGATGAGAGTGCCTACAAGCTGAGAGTACCTACAAACTGGGAATGCCTACAAACTGAGATTACCTACAAGCTGAGTACCTACAAGCTGAGAGTACCTACAAGCTGAGAGTACCTAAAAGCTGAGTACCTACAAGCTGAGAGTGCCTACAAGCTGAGAGTGCCTACAAGCTGAGAGTGCCTACAAGCTGAGAGTACCTACAAGCTGAGTGCCTACAAGCTGAGAGTGCCTACAAGCTGAGAGTGCCTACAAGCTGAGAGTACATACAAACAGAGTGCCTACAAGCTGAGAGTACCTACAAGCTGAGAGTACCTTCTAGTACCTACAAGATGAGAGTACCTACAAGCTGAGAGTACCTACAAGCTGAGAGTGCCTACAAGCTGAGAGTGCCTACAAGCTGAGAGTGCCTACAAGCTGAGAGTACCTACAAACTGGGAATGCCTACAAGCTGAGTACCTACAAGCTGAGAGTACCTACAAGCTGAGTACCTACAAGCTGAGAGTACCTACAAGCTGAGTACCTACAAGCTGAGAGTACCAACAAGCTGAGAGTGCCTACAAGCTGAGAGTACCTACAAACTGAGAGTACCTACAAACTGAGAGTACCTACAAGCTGAGAGTGCCTTCAAGTACCTACAAGCTGAGAGTACCTACAAGCTGAGAGTACCTACAAGCTGAGAGTGCCTACAAGCTGAGAGTGCCTACAAGCTGAGAGTGCCTACAAGCTGAGAGTACTTACAAGCTGAGAGTACCTACAAGCTGAGAGTACCTACAAGCGGAGAGTACCTTCAAGTACCTACAAGATGAGAGTGCCTACAAGCTGAGAGTACCTACAAACTGGGAATGCCTACAAACTGAGATTACCTACAAGCTGAGTACCTACAAGCTGAGAGTACCTACAAGCTGAGAGTACCTAAAAGCTGAGTACCTACAAGCTGAGAATGCCTACAAGCTGAGAGTGCCTACAAGCTGAGAGTGCCTACAAGCTGAGTGCCTACAAGCTGAGAGTGCCTACAAGCTGAGAATGCCTACAAGCTGAGAGTACCTACAAGCTGAGTGCCTACAAGCTGAGTGCCTTCAAGTTGAGTGCCTACAAGCTGAGAGTACATACAGAGTGCCTACAAGCTGAGAGTACCTACAAGCTGAGAGTACCTTCAAGGACCTACAAGATGAGAGTACCTACAAGCTGAGAGTACCTACAAGCTGAGAGTACATACAGAGTGCCTACAAGCTGAGAGTACCTAGAAGCTGAGAGTGCCTACAAGCTGAGAGTGCCTACAAGCTGAGAGTGCCTACAAGCTGAGAGTGCCTACAAGCTGAGAGTACCTACAAGCTGAGTGCCTACAAGCTGAGAGTGCCAACAAGCTGAGAGTACCTACAAGCTGAGAGTACCTACAGGCTGAGAGTGCCTACAAGCTGAGAGTACCTACAAACTGGGAGTGCCTACAAGCTGAGATTACCTACAAGCTGAGTACCTACAAGCTGAGAGTACCTTCAAGGACCTACAAGATGAGAGTGCCTACAAGCTGAGAGTACCTACAAACTGAGATTACCTACAAGCTGAGTACCTACAAGCTGAGAGTACCTACAAGCTGAGTACCTACAAGCTGAGAGTACCTACAAGCTGAGAGTACCAACAAGCTGAGAGTGCCTACAAGCTGAGAGTGCCTACAAGCTGAGAGTGCCTACAAGCGGAGAGTACCTACAAGCAGAGAGTACCTACAAACTGAGTTTCTACAAGCTGAGAGTACCTACAAGTACCTACAAGATGAGTACCTACAAGCTGAGAGTGCCTACAAGCAGAGAGTACCTACAAGCAGAGAGTACCTACAAACGGAGTGCCTACAAGCTGAGAGTACCAACAAGCTGAGAGTGCCTACAAGCTGAGAGTACCTACAAGCGGAGAGTAACTACAAGCTGAGAGTACCTACAAGCTGAGTACCTACAAGCTAAGAGTACCTACAAGCAGAGTACCTACAAACTGAGTGCCTACAAGCTGAGAGTACCTACAAGCTGAGAGTGCCTACAAGCTGAGAGTACCAACAAGCTGAGAGTGCCTACAAGCTGAGAGTGCCTACAAGTGGAGAGTACCTACAAGCAGAGAGTACCTACAAACTGAGTGCCTACAAGCTGAGAGTACCTACAAGTACCTACAAGATGAGTACCTACAAGCTGAGAGTGCCTACAAGCTGAGAGTACCTACAAGCAGAGAGTACCTACAAGCTGAGAGTACCTACAAGCTGAGAGTACCTACAAGCTGAGAGTGCCTACAAGCTGAGAGTGCCTACAAGCTGAGAGTACCTTCAAGTACCTACAAGATGAGAGTACCTACAAGCTGAGAGTACCTACAAGCTGAGAGTACCTACAAGCTGAGAGTACCTACAAGCGGAGAGTACCTACAAGCTGAGAGTACCTTCAAGTACCTACAAGCTGAGAGTGCCTACAAGCTGAGACTGCCTACAAACTGGGAGTGCCTACAAACTGAGATTATCTACAAACTGAGATTACCTACAAGCTGAGAGTGCCTACAGGCTGAGAGTGCCTACAGGCTGAGAGTGCCTACAAGTTGAGAGTGCCTACAAGCTGAGAGTGCCTACAAGCTGAGAGTACCTACAAGCTGAGTGCCTACAAGCTGAGAGTGCCTACAAGCTGAGAGTGCCTACAAGCTGAGAGTACATACAAACAGAGTGCCTACAAGCTGAGAGTACCTTCAAGTACCTACAAGCTGAGAGTACCTACAAGCTGAGAGTGCCTACAAGCTGAGAGTGCCTACAAGCTGAGAGTGCCTACAAGCTGAGAGTACCTACAAACTGGGAGTGCCTACAAACTGAGATTACCTACAAGCTGAGTACCTACAAGCTGAGAGTACCTACAAGCTGAGTACCTACAAGCTGAGAGTACCTACAAGCTGAGTACCTACAAGCTGAGAGTACCAACAAGCTGAGAGTGCCTACAAGCTGAGAGTACCTACAAACTGAGATTACCTACAAACTGAGTGCCTACAAGCTGAGAGTGCCTACAAGCTGAGAGTGCCTACAAGCTGAGAGTACCTACAAGCTGCGAGTACCTACAAGCTGAGAGTGCCTACAAGCTGAGAGTGCCTACAAGCTGAGAGTACATACAAACAGAGTGCCTACAAGCTGAGAGTACCTACAAGCTGAAAGTACCTTCAAGTACCTACAAGATGAGAGTACCTACAAGCTGAGAGTACCTACAAGCTGAGAGTGCCTACAAGCTGAGAGTGCCTACAAGCTGAGAGTGCCTACAAGCTGAGAGTACTTACAAGCTGAGAGTACCTACAAGCTGAGAGTACCTACAAGCGGAGAGTACCTTCAAGTACCTACAAGATGAGAGTGCCTACAAGCTGAGAGTACCTACAAACTGGGAATGCCTACAAACTGAGATTACCTACAAGCTGAGTACCTACAAGCTGAGAGTACCTACAAGCTGAGAGTACCTAAAAGCTGAGTGCCTACAAGCTGAGAGTGCCTACAAGCTGAGAGTGCCTACAAGCTGAGAGTGCCTACAAGCTGAGAGTGCCTACAAGCTGAGAGTGCCTACAAGCTGAGAGTACCTACAAGCTGAGTGCCTACAAGCTGAGAGTGCCTACAAGCTGAGAGTGCCTACAAGCTGAGAGTACATACAAACAGAGTGCCTACAAGCTGAGAGTACCTACAAGCTGAGAGTACCTTCAAGTACCTACAAGATGAGAGTACCTACAAGCTGAGAGTACCTACAAGCTGAGAGTGCCTACAAGCTGAGAGTGCCTACAAGCTGAGAGTGCCTACAAGCTGAGAGTACCTACAAACTGGGAATGCCTACAAGCTGAGTACCTACAAGCTGAGAGTACCTACAAGCTGAGTACCTACAAGCTGAGAGTACCTACAAGCTGAGTACCTACAAGCTGAGAGTACCAACAAGCTGAGAGTGCCTACAAGCTGAGAGTACCTACAAACTGAGAGTACCTACAAACTGAGAGTACCTACAAGCTGAGAGTGCCTTCAAGTACCTACAAGCTGAGAGTACCTACAAGCTGAGAGTACCTACAAGCTGAGAGTGCCTACAAGCTGAGAGTGCCTACAAGCTGAGAGTACTTACAAGCTGAGAGTACCTACAAGCTGAGAGTACCTACAAGCGGAGGGTACCTTCAAGTACCTACAAGATGAGAGTGCCTACAAGCTGAGAGTACCTACAAACTGGGAATGCCTACAAACTGAGATTACCTACAAGCTGAGTACCTACAAGCTGAGAGTACCTACAAGCTGAGAGTACCTAAAAGCTGAGTACCTACAAGCTGAGAATGCCTACAAGCTGAGAGTGCCTACAAGCTGAGAGTGCCTACAAGCTGAGTGCCTACAAGCTGAGAGTGCCTACAAGCTGAGAATGCCTACAAGCTGAGAGTACCTACAAGCTGAGTGCCTACAAGCTGAGTGCCTTCAAGTTGAGTGCCTACAAGCTGAGAGTACATACAGAGTGCCTACAAGCTGAGAGTACCTACAAGCTGAGAGTACCTTCAAGGACCTACAAGATGAGAGTACCTACAAGCTGAGAGTACCTACAAGCTGAGAGTACATACAGAGTGCCTACAAGCTGAGAGTACCTAGAAGCTGAGAGTGCCTACAAGCTGAGAGAGCCTACAAGCTGAGAGTACCTACAAACTGAGAGTACCTACAAGCTGAGAGTGCCTTCAAGTACCTACAAGCTGAGAGTACCTACAAGCTGAGAGTACCTACAAGCTGAGAGTGCCTACAAGCTGAGAGTGCCTACAAGCTGAGAGTGCCTACAAGCTGAGAGTACTTACAAGCTGAGAGTACCTACAAGCTGAGAGTACCTACAAGCGGAGAGTACCTTCAAGTACCTACAAGATGAGAGTGCCTACAAGCTGAGAGTACCTACAAACTGGGAATGCCTACAAACTGAGATTACCTACAAGCTGAGTACCTACAAGCTGAGAGTACCTACAAGCTGAGAGTACCTAAAAGCTGAGTACCTACAAGCTGAGAATGCCTACAAGCTGAGAGTGCCTACAAGCTGAGAGTGCCTACAAGCTGAGTGCCTACAAGCTGAGAGTGCCTACAAGCTGAGAATGCCTACAAGCTGAGAGTACCTACAAGCTGAGTGCCTACAAGCTGAGTGCCTTCAAGTTGAGTGCCTACAAGCTGAGAGTACATACAGAGTGCCTACAAGCTGAGAGTACCTACAAGCTGAGAGTACCTTCAAGGACCTACAAGATGAGAGTACCTACAAGCTGAGAGTACCTACAAGCTGAGAGTACATACAGAGTGCCTACAAGCTGAGAGTACCTAGAAGCTGAGAGTGCCTACAAGCTGAGAGTGCCTACAAGCTGAGAGTGCCTACAAGCTGAGAGTGCCTACAAGCTGAGAGTACCTACAAGCTGAGTGCCTACAAGCTGAGAGTGCCAACAAGCTGAGAGTACCTACAAGCTGAGAGTACCTACAGGCTGAGAGTGCCTACAAGCTGAGAGTACCTACAAGCTGAGTACCTACAAGCTGAGAGTACCTTCAAGGACCTACAAGATGAGAGTGCCTACAAGCTGAGAGTACCTACAAACTGAGATTACCTACAAGCTGAGTACCTACAAGCTGAGAGTACCTACAAGCTGAGTACCTACAAGCTGAGAGTACCTACAAGCTGAGAGTACCTACAAACTGGGAGTGCCTACAAGCTGAGATTACCTACAAGCTGAGTACCTACAAGCTGAGAGTACCTTCAAGGACCTACAAGATGAGAGTGCCTACAAGCTGAGAGTACCTACAAACTGAGATTACCTACAAGCTGAGTACCTACAAGCTGAGAGTACCTACAAGCTGAGTACCTACAAGCTGAGAGTGCCTACAAGCTGAGAGTGCCTACAAGCGGAGAGTACCTACAAGCAGAGAGTACCTACAAACTGAGTTTCTACAAGCTGAGAGTACCTACAAGTACCTACAAGATGAGTACCTACAAGCTGAGAGTGCCTACAAGCAGAGAGTACCTACAAGCAGAGAGTACCTACAAATGGAGTGCCTACAAGCTGAGAGTACCAACAAGCTGAGAGTGCCTACAAGCTGAGAGTACCTACAAGCGGAGAGTAACTACAAGCTGAGAGTACCTACAAGCTGAGTACCTACAAGCTAAGAGTACCTACAAGCAGAGTACCTACAAACTGAGTGCCTACAAGCTGAGAGTACCTACAAGCTGAGAGTGCCTACAAGCTGAGAGTACCAACAAGCTGAGAGTGCCTACAAGCTGAGAGTGCCTACAAGTGGAGAGTACCTACAAGCAGAGAGTACCTACAAGTACCTACAAGATGAGTACCTACAACTTGAAAGTGCCTACAAGCTGAGAGTACCTACAAGCAGAGAGTACCTACAAGCTGAGAGTACCTACAAGCTGAGAGTACCTACAAGCTGAGAGTGCCTACAAGCTGAGAGTACCTTCAAGTACCTACAAGATGAGAGTACCTACAAGCTGAGAGTACCTACAAGCTGAGAGTACCTACAAGCTGAGAGTACCTACAAGCGGAGAGTACCTACAAGCTGAGAGTACCTTCAAGTACCTACAAGCTGAGAGTGCCTACAAGCTGAGACTGCCTACAAACTGGGAGTGCCTACAAACTGAGATTATCTACAAACTGAGATTACCTACAAGCTGAGTACCTACAAGCTGAGAGTACCAACATGCTGAGAGTGCCTACAAGCTGAGAGTGCCTACAAGCTGAGAGTACCTACAAGCTGAGAGTACCTACAAGCTGAGAGTGCCTACAGGCTGAGAGTGCCTACAAGATGAGAGTGCCTACAAGCTGAGAGTGCCTACAAGCTGAGAGTACCTACAAGCTGAGTGCCTACAAGCTGAGAGTGCCTACAAGCTGAGAGTGCCTACAAGCTGAGAGTACATACAAACAGAGTGCCTACAAGCTGAGAGTACCTTCAAGTACCTACAAGCTGAGAGTACCTACAAGCTGAGAGTGCCTACAAGCTGAGAGTGCCTACAAGCTGAGAGTGCCTACAAGCTGAGAGTACCTACAAACTGGGAATGCCTACAAACTGAGATTACCTACAAGCTGAGTACCTACAAGCTGAGAGTACCTACAAGCTGAGTACCTACAAGCTGAGAGTACCTACAAGCTGAGTACCTACAAGCTGAGAGTACCAACAAGCTGAGAGTGCCTACAAGCTGAGAGTACCTACAAACTGAGATTACCTACAAACTGAGTGCCTACAAGCTGAGAGTGCCTACAAGCTGAGAGTGCCTACAAGCTGAGAGTACCTACAAGCTGCGAGTACCTACAAGCTGAGAGTGCCTACAAGCTGAGAGTGCCTACAAGCTGAGAGTACATACAAACAGAGTGCCTACAAGCTGAGAGTACCTACAAGCTGAGAGTACCTTCAAGTACCTACAAGATGAGAGTACCTACAAGCTGAGAGTACCTACAAGCTGAGAGTGCCTACAAGCTGAGAGTGCCTACAAGCTGAGAGTGCCTACAAGCTGAGAGTACTTACAAGCTGAGAGTACCTACAAGCTGAGAGTACCTACAAGCGGAGAGTACCTTCAAGTACCTACAAGATGAGAGTGCCTACAAGCTGAGAGTACCTACAAACTGGGAATGCCTACAAACTGAGATTACCTACAAGCTGAGTACCTACAAGCTGAGAGTACCTACAAGCTGAGAGTACCTAAAAGCTGAGTGCCTACAAGCTGAGAGTGCCTACAAGCTGAGAGTGCCTACAAGCTGAGAGTGCCTACAAGCTGAGAGTGCCTACAAGCTGAGAGTACCTACAAGCTGAGTGCCTACAAGCTGAGAGTGCCTACAAGCTGAGAGTGCCTACAAGCTGAGAGTACATACAAGCTGAGAGTACCTTCAAGTACCTACAAGATGAGAGTACCTACAAGCTGAGAGTACCTACAAGCTGAGAGTGCCTACAAGCTGAGAGTGCCTACAAGCTGAGAGTGCCTACAAGCTGAGAGTACCTACAAACTGGGAATGCCTACAAGCTGAGTACCTACAAGCTGAGAGTACCTACAAGCTGAGTACCTACAAGCTGAGAGTACCTACAATCTGAGTACCTACAAGCTGAGAGTACCAACAAGCTGAGAGTGCCTACAAGCTGAGAGTACCTACAAACTGAGAGTACCTACAAACTGAGAGTACCTACAAGCTGAGAGTGCCTTCAAGTACCTACAAGCTGAGAGTACCTACAAGCTGAGAGTACCTACAAGCTGAGAGTGCCTACAAGCTGAGAGTGCCTACAAGCTGAGAGTGCCTACAAGCTGAGAGTACTTACAAGCTGAGAGTACCTACAAGCTGAGAGTACCTACAAGCGGAGAGTACCTTCAAGTACCTACAAGATGAGAGTGCCTACAAGCTGAGAGTACCTACAAACTGGGAATGCCTACAAACTGAGATTACCTACAAGCTGAGTACCTACAAGCTGAGAGTACCTACAAGCTGAGAGTACCTAAAAGCTGAGTACCTACAAGCTGAGAATGCCTACAAGCTGAGAGTGCCTACAAGCTGAGAGTGCCTACAAGCTGAGTGCCTACAAGCTGAGAGTGCCTACAAGCTGAGAATGCCTACAAGCTGAGAGTACCTACAAGCTGAGTGCCTACAAGCTGAGTGCCTTCAAGTTGAGTGCCTACAAGCTGAGAGTACATACAGAGTGCCTACAAGCTGAGAGTACCTACAAGCTGAGAGTACCTTCAAGGACCTACAAGATGAGAGTACCTACAAGCTGAGAGTACCTACAAGCTGAGAGTACATACAGAGTGCCTACAAGCTGAGAGTACCTAGAAGCTGAGAGTGCCTACAAGCTGAGAGTGCCTACAAGCTGAGAGTGCCTACAAGCTGAGAGTGCCTACAAGCTGAGAGTACCTACAAGCTGAGTGCCTACAAGCTGAGAGTGCCAACAAGCTGAGCGTACCTACAAACTGGGAGTGCCTACAAGCTGAGATTACCTACAAGCTGAGTACCTACAAGCTGAGAGTACCTTCAAGGACCTACAAGATGAGAGTGCCTACAAGCTGAGAGTACCTACAAGCTGAGATTACCTACAAGCTGAGTACCTACAAGCTGAGAGTACCTACAAGCTGAGTACCTACAAGCTGAGAGTACCAACAAGCTGAGAGTGCCTACAAGCTGAGAGTGCCTACAAGCTGAGAGTGCCTACAAGCGGAGAGTACCTACAAGCAGAGAGTACCTACAAACTGAGTTTCTACAAGCTGAGAGTACCTACATGTACCTACAAGATGAGTACCTACAAGCTGAGAGTGCCTACAAGCAGAGAGTACCTACAAGCAGAGAGTACCTACAAACGGAGTGCCTACAAGCTGAGAGTACCAACAAGCTGAGAGTGCCTACAAGCTGAGAGTACCTACAAGCGGAGAGTAACTACAAGCTGAGAGTACCTACAAGTACCTACAAGATGAGAACCTACAAGCTGAGAGTGCCTACAAACTGGGAGTGCCTACAAACTGAGATTACCTACAAGCTGAGTACCTACAAGCTAAGAGTACCTACAAGCAGAGTACCTACAAACTGAGTGCCTACAAGCTGAGAGTACCTACAAGCTGAGAGTGCCTACAAGCTGAGAGTACCAACAAGCTGAGAGTGCCTACAAGCTGAGAGTGCCTACAAGTGGAGAGTACCTACAAGCAGAGAGTACCTACAAACTGAGTGCCTACAAGCTGAGAGTACCTACAAGTACCTACAAGATGAGTACCTACAAGCTGAGAGTGCCTACAAGCTGAGAGTACCTACAAGCAGAGAGTACCTACAAGCTGAGAGTACCTACAAGCTGAGAGTACCTACAAGCTGAGAGTGCCTACAAGCTGAGAGTGCCTACAAGCTGAGAGTACCTTCAAGTACCTACAAGATGAGAGTACCTACAAGCTGAGAGTACCTACAAGCTGAGAGTACCTACAAGCTGAGAGTACCTACAAGCGGAGAGTACCTACAAGCTGAGAGTACCTTCAAGTACCTACAAGATGAGAGTACCTACAAGCTGAGAGTGCCTACAAGCTGAGACTGCCTACAAACTGGGAGTGCCTACAAACTGAGATTATCTACAAACTGAGATTACCTACAAACTGAGTACCTACAAGCTGAGAGTACCAACATGCTGAGAGTGCCTACAAGCTGAGAGTGCCTACAAGCTGAGAGTACCTACAAGCTGAGAGTACCTACAAGCTGAGAGTGCCTACAGGCTGAGAGTGCCTACAAGTTGAGAGTGCCTACAAGCTGAGAGTGCCTACAAGCTGAGAGTACCTACAAGCTGAGTGCCTACAAGCTGAGAGTGCCTACAAGCTGAGAGTGCCTACAAGCTGAGAGTGCCTACAAGCTGAGAGTACATACAAACAGAGTGCCTACAAGCTGAGAGAACCTTCAAGTACCTACAAGCTGAGAGTACCTACAAGCTGAGAGTGCCTACAAGCTGAGAGTGCCTACAAGCTGAGAGTGCCTACAAGCTGAGAGTACTTACAAGCTGAGAGTACCTACAAGCGGAGAGTAGCATCAAGTACCTACAAGATGAGAGTGCCTACAAGCTGAGAGTACCTACAAACTGGGAATGCCTACAAACTGAGATTACCTACAAGCTGAGTACCTACAAGCTGAGAGTACCTACAAGCTGAGTACCTACAAGCTGAGAGTACCTACAAGCTGAGTACCTACAAGCTGAGAGTACCTACAAGCTGAGTACCTACAAGCTGAGAGTACCAACAAGCTGAGAGTGCCTACAAGCTGAGAGTGCCTACAAGCTGAGAGTACCTACAAGCTGAGAGTACCTACAAGCTGAGAGTACCTACAGGCTGAGAGTGCCTACAAGTTGAGAGTACCTACAAACTGAGTGCCTACAAGCTGAGAGTGCCTACAAGCTGAGAGTACCTACAAGCTGCGAGTACCTACAAGCTGAGAGTACCTACAAGCTGAGAGTGCCTACAAGCTGAGAGTACCTACAAGCTGAGAGTACCTACAAGCTGAGAGTACCTACAAGCTGAGAGTGCCTACAAGCTGAGAGTACCTACAATCTGAGAGTGCCTACAATCTGAGAGTACCTACAAGCTGAGAGTACCTACAAACTGAGAGTACCTACAAACTGAGAGTACCTACAAGCTGAGAGTGCCTACAAGCTGAGAGTGCCTACAAGCTGAGAGTGCCTACAAGCTGAGAGTACTTACAAGCTGAGAGTACCTACAAGCGGAGAGTAGCATCAAGTACCTACAAGATGAGAGTGCCTACAAGCTGAGAGTACCTACAAACTGGGAATGCCTACAAACTGAGATTACCTACAAGCTGAGTACCTACAAGCTGAGAGTACCTACAAGCTGAGTACCTACAAGCTGAGAGTACCTACAAGCTGAGTACCTACAAGCTGAGAGTACCTACAAGCTGAGTACCTACAAGCTGAGAGTACCAACAAGCTGAGAGTGCCTACAAGCTGAGAGTGCCTACAAGCTGAGAGTACCTACAAGCTGAGAGTACCTACAAGCTGAGAGTACCTACAGGCTGAGAGTGCCTACAAGTTGAGAGTACCTACAAACTGAGTGCCTACAAGCTGAGAGTGCCTACAAGCTGAGAGTACCTACAAGCTGCGAGTACCTACAAGCTGAGAGTACCTACAAGCTGAGAGTGCCTACAAGCTGAGAGTACCTACAAGCTGAGAGTACCTACAAGCTGAGAGTGCCTACAAGCTGAGAGTACCTACAATCTGAGAGTGCCTACAATCTGAGAGTACCTACAAGCTGAGAGTACCTACAAACTGAGAGTACCTACAAACTGAGAGTGTCTACAGGCTGAGAGTGCCTACAAGTTGAGAGTACCTACAAGCTGAGAGTGCCTACAAGCTGAGAGTGCCTACAAGCTGAGAGTGCCTACAAGCTGAGAGTGCCTACAAGCTGAGAGTACCTACAAGCTGCGAGTACCTACAAGCTGAGAGTGCCTACAAGCTGAGAGTGCCTACAAGCTGAGAGTACCTACAAGCAGAGAGTGCCTAAAAATGGAGTGCCTACAAGCTGAGAGTGCCTACAAGCCGAGAGTACCTACAAGCTTAGAGTGCCTTCAAGCTGAGAGCGCCTACAAGCTGAGTGCCTACAAGCTGAGAGTGCCTACAAGCTGAGAGTGCCTACAAGCTGAGAATGCCTACAAGCTGAGAGTGCCTACAAGCTGAGAGCCTACAAGCTGAGAGTGCCTACAAGCTGAGAATGCCTACAAGCTGAGAGTACCTACAAGCTGAGTGCCTACAAGCTGAGTGCCTTCAAGCTGAGTGCCTACAAGCTGAGAGTACCTTCAAGGACCTACAAGATGAGAGTGCCTACAAGCTGAGAGTACCTACAAGTACCTACAAGCTGAGAGTACCTACAAGCTGAGAGTGCCTACAAGCTGAGAGTACCTCCAAACTGGGAGTGCCTACAAGCTGAGATTACCTACAAACTGAGTACCTACAAGCTGAGAGTACCTTCAAGGACCTACAAGATGAGAGTGCCTAAAAGCTGAGAGTACCTACAAGCTGAGATTACCTACAAGCTGAGAGTACCTACAAGCTGAGATTACCAACAAGCTGAGATTGCCTACAAGCTGAGAGTGCCTACAAGCGGAGAGTACCTACAAGCAGAGAGTACCTACAAACTGAGTGCTTACAAGCTGAGAGTCCCTACAAGTACCTACAAGATGAGTACCTACAATCTGAGAGTGCCTACAAGCAGAGAGTACCTACAAACTGAGTGCCTACAAGCTGAGAGTACCTTCAAGTACCTACAAGATGAGAGTACCAACAAGCTGAGAGTGCCTACAAGCGGAGAGTACCTACAAGCGGAGAGTACCTACAAGCAGAGAGTACCTACAAACTGAGTGCCTACAAGCTGAGAGTACCTACAAGAACCTACAAGATGAGAACCTACAAGCTGAGAGTGCCTACAAACTGGGAGTGCCTACAAACTGAGATTACCTACAAGCTGAGTACCTACAAGCTAAGAGTACCTACAAGCAGAGTACCTACAAACTGAGTTTCTACAAGCTGAGAATACCTACAAGCTGAGAGTGCCTACAAGCTGAGAGTACCAACAAGCTGAGAGTGCCTACAAGCTGAGAGTGCCTACAAGCGGAGAGTACCTACAAGCAGAGAGTACCTACAAACTGAGTGCCTACAAGCTGAGAGTACCTACAAATACCTACAAGATGAGTACCTACAAGCTGAGAGTGCCTACAAGCTGAGAGTACCTACAAGCAGAGAGTACCTACAAACTGAGTGCCTACAACCTGAGAGTGCCTACAAGCTGAGAGTACATACAGAGTGCCTACAAGCTCAGAGTACCTACAAGCTGAGAGTACCTACAAGTACCTACAAGCTGAGAGTGCCTACAACCTGAGAGTGCCTACAAGCTGAGAGTACAGACAGAGTGCCTACAAGCTCAGAGTACCTACAAGCTGAGAGTACCTACAAGTACCTACAAGCTGAGAGTGCCTACAAGCTGAGAGTACCTACAAACTGGGAGTGCCTACAAGCTGAGAGTACCTTCAAGGACCTACAAGATGAGAGTGCCTACAAGCTGAGAGTACCTACAAGCTGAGATTACCTACAAGCTGAGTACCTACAAGCTGAGAGTACCTACAAGCTGAGTACCTACAAGCTGAGAGTACCAACAAGCTGAGATTGCCTACAAGCTGAAAGTGCCTACAAGCGGAGAGTACCTACAAGCAGAGAGTACCTACAAACTGAGTGCCTACAAGCTGAGAGTACCTACAAGTACCTACAAGATGAGTACCTACAATCTGAGAGTGCCTACAAGCAGAGAGTACCTACAAGCAGAGAGTACCTACAAACTGAGTGCCTACAAGCTGAGAGTACCTTCAAGTACCTACAAGCGGAGAGTACCTACAAGCTGAGAGTACCTACAAACTGAGTGCCTACAAGCTGAGAGTACCTACAAGCTGAGAGTGCCTACAAGCTGAGAGTACCTACAAGCGGAGAGTACCTACAAGCTGAGAGTACCTTCAAGTACCTACAAGATGAGAGTACCTACAAGCTGAGAGTGCCTACAAGCTGAGACTGCCTACAAACTGAGATTGCCTACAAACTGAGATTACCTACAAACTGAGATTACCTACAAGCTGAGTAACTACAAGCTGAGAGTACCAACATGCTGAGAGTGCCTACAAGCTGAGAGTGCCTACAAGCTGAGAGTACCTACAAGCTGAGAGTGCCTACAGGCTGAGAGTGCCTACAGGCTGAGAGTGCCTACAAACTGAGTGCCTACAAACTGAGAGTACCTACAAGCTGAGTACATACAAGCTGAGAGTACCTACAGGCTGAGAGTGCCTACAAGCTGAGAGTACCTACAAGCTGAGAGTGCCTACAAGCTGAGAGTACCTACAATCTGAGAGTGCCTACAATCTGAGAGTACCTACAATCTGAGAGTACCTACAATCTGAGAGTACCTACAAGCAGAGAGTGCCTACAAACGGAGTGCCTACAAGCTGAGAGTACCTACAAGCTGAGCGTACCAACAAGCTGAGCGTACCAACAAGCTGAGAGTGCCTACAAGCTGAGAGTGCCTACAAGCGGAGAGTACCTACAAGCAGAGAGTACCTACAAACTGAGTGCATACAAGCTGAGAGTACCTACAAGTACCTACAAGATGAGTACCTTCAAGCTGAGAGTGCCTACAAGCTGAGAGTACCTACAACCAGAGAGTACCTACAAACTGAGTGCCTACAAGCTGAGAGTACCTACAAGCGGAGAGTACCTACAAGCTGAGAGTACCTTCAAGTACCTACAAGATGAGAGTACCTACAAGCTGAGAGTACCTACAAGCTGAGAGTGCCCACAAACTGGGAGTGCCTACAGACTGAGAGTATCTACAGGCTGAGAGTGCCTACAAGCTGAGAGTGCCTACAGGCTGAGAGTGCCTACAGGCTGAGTGTGCCTTCAAGCTGAGAGTACCTACAAACTGAGTACCTACAAGCTGAGAGTACCTACAAGCTGAGTGCCTACAAGCTGAGAGTGCCTACAAGCTGAGAGTACCTACAAGCTGCGAGTACCTACAAGCTGAGAGTGCCTACAAGCTGAGAGTGCCTACAAGCTGAGAGTACCTACAAGCAGAGAGTGCCTAAAAATGGAGTGCCTACAAGCTGAGAGTGCCTACAAGCCGAGAGTACCTACAAGCTTAGAGTGCCTTCAAGCTGAGAGCGCCTACAAGCTGAGTGCCTACAAGCTGAGAGTGCCTACAAGCTGAGAGTGCCTACAAGCTGAGAATGCCTACAAGCTGAGAGTGCCTACAAGCTGAGAGCCTACAAGCTGAGAGTGCCTACAAGCTGAGAATGCCTACAAGCTGAGAGTACCTACAAGCTGAGTGCCTACAAGCTGAGTGCCTTCAAGCTGAGTGCCTACAAGCTGAGAGTACCTTCAAGGACCTACAAGATGAGAGTGCCTACAAGCTGAGAGTACCTACAAGTACCTACAAGCTGAGAGTACCTACAAGCTGAGAGTGCCTACAAGCTGAGAGTACCTCCAAACTGGGAGTGCCTACAAGCTGAGATTACCTACAAACTGAGTACCTACAAGCTGAGAGTACCTTCAAGGACCTACAAGATGAGAGTGCCTACAAGCTGAGAGTACCTACAAGCTGAGATTACCTACAAGCTGAGAGTACCTACAAGCTGAGATTACCAACAAGCTGAGATTGCCTACAAGCTGAGAGTGCCTACAAGCGGAGAGTACCTACAAGCAGAGAGTACCTACAAACTGAGTGCTTACAAGCTGAGAGTACCTACAAGTACCTACAAGATGAGTACCTACAATCTGAGAGTGCCTACAAGCAGAGAGTACCTACAAACTGAGTGCCTACAAGCTGAGAGTACCTTCAAGTACCTACAAGATGAGAGTACCAACAAGCTGAGAGTGCCTACAAGCGGAGAGTACCTACAAGCGGAGAGTACCTACAAGCAGAGAGTACCTACAAACTGAGTGCCTACAAGCTGAGAGTACCTACAAGAACCTACAAGATGAGAACCTACAAGCTGAGAGTGCCTACAAACTGGGAGTGCCTACAAACTGAGATTACCTACAAGCTGAGTACCTACAAGCTAAGAGTACCTACAAGCAGAGTACCTACAAACTGAGTTTCTACAAGCTGAGAATACCTACAAGCTGAGAGTGCCTACAAGCTGAGAGTACCAACAAGCTGAGAGTGCCTACAAGCTGAGAGTGCCTACAAGCGGAGAGTACCTACAAGCAGAGAGTACCTACAAACTGAGTGCCTACAAGCTGAGAGTACCTACAAATACCTACAAGATGAGTACCTACAAGCTGAGAGTGCCTACAAGCTGAGAGTACCTACAAGCAGAGAGTACCTACAAACTGAGTGCCTACAACCTGAGAGTGCCTACAAGCTGAGAGTACATACAGAGTGCCTACAAGCTCAGAGTACCTACAAGCTGAGAGTACCTACAAGTACCTACAAGCTGAGAGTGCCTACAACCTGAGAGTGCCTACAAGCTGAGAGTACATACAGAGTGCCTACAAGCTCAGAGTACCTACAAGCTGAGAGTACCTACAAGTACCTACAAGCTGAGAGTGCCTACAAGCTGAGAGTACCTACAAACTGGGAGTGCCTACAAGCTGAGAGTACCTTCAAGGACCTACAAGATGAGAGTGCCTACAAGCTGAGAGTACCTACAAGCTGAGATTACCTACAAGCTGAGTACCTACAAGCTGAGAGTACCTACAAGCTGAGTACCTACAAGCTGAGAGTACCAACAAGCTGAGATTGCCTACAAGCTGAAAGTGCCTACAAGCGGAGAGTACCTACAAGCAGAGAGTACCTACAAACTGAGTGCCTACAAGCTGAGAGTACCTACAAGTACCTACAAGATGAGTACCTACAATCTGAGAGTGCCTACAAGCAGAGAGTACCTACAAGCAGAGAGTACCTACAAACTGAGTGCCTACAAGCTGAGAGTACCTTCAAGTACCTACAAGCGGAGAGTACCTACAAGCTGAGAGTACCTACAAACTGAGTGCCTACAAGCTGAGAGTACCTACAAGCTGAGAGTGCCTACAAGCTGAGAGTACCTACAAGCGGAGAGTACCTACAAGCTGAGAGTACCTTCAAGTACCTACAAGATGAGAGTACCTACAAGCTGAGAGTGCCTACAAGCTGAGACTGCCTACAAACTGAGATTGCCTACAAACTGAGATTACCTACAAACTGAGATTACCTACAAGCTGAGTAACTACAAGCTGAGAGTACCAACATGCTGAGAGTGCCTACAAGCTGAGAGTGCCTACAAGCTGAGAGTACCTACAAGCTGAGAGTGCCTACAGGCTGAGAGTGCCTACAGGCTGAGAGTGCCTACAAACTGAGTGCCTACAAACTGAGAGTACCTACAAGCTGAGTACATACAAGCTGAGAGTACCTACAGGCTGAGAGTGCCTACAAGCTGAGAGTACCTACAAGCTGAGAGTGCCTACAAGCTGAGAGTACCTACAATCTGAGAGTGCCTACAATCTGAGAGTACCTACAATCTGAGAGTACCTACAATCTGAGAGTACCTACAAGCAGAGAGTGCCTACAAACGGAGTGCCTACAAGCTGAGAGTACCTACAAGCTGAGCGTACCAACAAGCTGAGCGTACCAACAAGCTGAGAGTGCCTACAAGCTGAGAGTGCCTACAAGCGGAGAGTACCTACAAGCAGAGAGTACCTACAAACTGAGTGCATACAAGCTGAGAGTACCTACAAGTACCTACAAGATGAGTACCTTCAAGCTGAGAGTGCCTACAAGCTGAGAGTACCTACAACCAGAGAGTACCTACAAACTGAGTGCCTACAAGCTGAGAGTACCTACAAGCGGAGAGTACCTACAAGCTGAGAGTACCTTCAAGTACCTACAAGATGAGAGTACCTACAAGCTGAGAGTACCTACAAGCTGAGAGTGCCCACAAACTGGGAGTGCCTACAGACTGAGAGTATCTACAGGCTGAGAGTGCCTACAAGCTGAGAGTGCCTACAGGCTGAGAGTGCCTACAGGCTGAGTGTGCCTTCAAGCTGAGAGTACCTACAAACTGAGTACCTACAAGCTGAGAGTACCTACAAGCTGAGTGCCTACAACCTGAGAGTGCCTACAAACTGAGAGTACCTACAAGCTGAGAGTACCTACAGACTGAGAGTGCCTACAAGCTGAGAGTACCTACAAGCTGAGTGCCTACAACCTGAGAGTGCCTACAAACTGAGAGTACCTACAAGCTGAGAGTACCTACAGGCTGAGAGTGCCTACAAGCTGAGAGTACCTACAAGCTGACAGTACCTACAAGCTGAGAGTGCCTACAAGCTGAGAGTGCCTACAAGCTGAGTACCTACAAGCTGAGAGTGCCTACAAGCTGAGAGTACCTACAATCTAAGAGTGCCTACAATCTGAGAGTACCTACAATCTGAGAGTACCTACAATCTGAGAGTACCTACAAGCAGAGAGTGCCTACAAACGGAGTGCCTACAAGCTGAGAGTACCTACAAGCTGAGAGTACCTACAAGCTGAGAGTACCTACAAACTGAGTGCGTACAAGCTGAGAGTACCTACAAGCTGAGAGTACCTACAATCTGAGAGTACCTACAATCTGAGAGTACCTACAAGCAGAGAGTGCCTACAAACGGAGTGCCTACAAGCTGAGAGTACCTACAAGCTGAGAGTACCTACAAGCTGAGAGTACAAGCTGAGAGTACCTACAGGCTGAGAGTGCCTACAAGTTGAGAGTACCTACAAACTGAGTGCGTACAAGCTGAGAGTACCTACAAGCTGAGAGTGCCTACAAACTGAGAGTGCCTACAAGCTGAGAGTGCCTACAAGCTGAGAGTGCCTACAAGCTGAGAGTACCTACAAGCTGAGAGTACCTACAAACGGAGAGTACCTACAAGCTGAGAGTACCTTCAAGTACCTACAAGATGAGAGTACCTACAAGCTGAGAGTGCCCACAAACTGGGAGTGCCTACAAGCTGAGAGTGCCTACAAGCTGAGAGTGCCTACAAGCTGAGAGTACCTACAAGCTGAGAGTACCTACAAACGGAGAGTACCTACAAGCTGAGAGTACCTTCAAGTACCTACAAACTGAGTGCCTACAAGCTGAGAGTACCTACAAACTGAGTGCGTACAAGCTGAGAGTACCTACAGGCTGAGAGTGCCTACAAGTTGAGAGTACCTACAAACTGAGTGTGTACAAGCTGAGAGTACCTACAAGCTGAGAGTGCCTACAAACTGAGAGTGCCTACAAGCTGAGAGTGCCTACAAGCTGAGAGTGCCTACAAGCTGAGAGTACCTACAAGCTGAGAGTACCTACAAACGGAGAGTACCTACAAGCTGAGAGTACCTTCAAGTACCTACAAGATGAGAGTACCTACAAGCTGAGAGTGCCCACAAACTGGGAGTGCCTACAAGCTGAGATTACCTACAAGCTGAGTACCTACAAGCTGAGAGTACCTACAAACTGAGAGTGCCTACAGGCTGAGAGTGCCTACAAGTTGAGAGTACCTACAAACTGAGTGCCTACAAGCTGAGAGTACCTACAAGCTGAGAGTACCTACAAGCGGAGAGTGCCTACAAGCTGAGAGTACCTACAATCTGAGAGTGCCTACAGGCTGAGAGTGCCTACAGGCTGAGAGTGCCTACAAGCTGAGTGCCTACAAGCTGAGAGTACCTACAAGCTGAGAGTGCCTACAAACTGAGAGTACCTACAAGCTGAGAGTACCTACAAGCTGAGAGTACCTACAGGCTGAGAGTGCCTACAAGCTGAGAGTACCTACAAGCTGAGAGTACCTACAAGCTGAGCGTACCAACAAGCTGAGCGTACCTACAAACTGGGAATGCCTACAAGCTGAGCGTAACAACAAGCTGAGCGTACCAACAAGCTGAGAGTGCCTACAAGCGGAGAGTACCTACAAGCAGAGAGTACCTACAAGCAGAGAGTACCTACAAACTGAGTGCATACAAGCTGAGAGTACCTACAAGTACCTACAAGATGAGTACCTTCAAGCTGAGAGTGACTACAAGCTGAGAGTACCTACAAGCAGAGAATACCTACAAACTGAGTGCCTACAAGCTGAGACTACCTACAAGCGGAGAGTACCTACAAGCTGAGAGTACCTTCAAGTACCTACAAGATGAGAGTACCTACAAGCTGAGAGTACCTACAAGCTGAGAGTGCCCACAAATTGGGAGTGCCTACAAGCTGAGAGTACCTACAAGCTGAGAGTACCTACAAACTGAGAGTGCCTACAGGCTGAGAGTGCCTACAGGCTGAGAGTGCCTACAAGCTGAGAGTGCCTACAGGCTGAGAGTGCCTACAAGCTGAGAGTACCTACAAGCTGAGTGCCTACAACCTGAGAGTGCCTACAAACTGAGAGTACCTACAAGCTGAGAGTACCTACAGGCTGAGAGTGCCTACAAGCTGAGAGTACCTACAAGCTGAGAGTACCTACAAGCTGAGAGTACCTACAGGCTGAGAGTGCCAACAAGCTGAGAGTACCTACAAGCTGAGTGCCTACAACCTGAGAGTGCCTACAAACTTAGAGTACCTACAAGCTGAGAGTACCTACAGGCTGAGAGTGCCTACAAGCTGATAGTACCTACAAGCTGAGAGTGCCTACAAGCTGAGAGTGCCTACAAGCTGAGAGTGCCTACAAGCTGAGTACCTACAAGCTGAGAGTGCCTACAAGCTGAGAGTACCTACAAGCTGAGTACCTACAAGATGAGAGTACCTACAAGCTGAGAGTACCTACAAGCTGAGAGTGCCTACATGCTGAGGGTGCCTACAAGCTGAGAGTGCCTACAAGCTGAGAGTACCTACAAGCTGAGAGTACCTACAAGCGGAGAGTACCTTCAAGTACCTACAAGATGAGAGTGCCTACAAGCTGAGAGTACCTACAAACTGGGAATACCTACAAGCTGAGCGTACCAACAAGCTGAGCGTACCAACAAGCTGAGAGTGCCTACAAGCTGAGAGTGCCTACAAGCGGAGAGTACCTACAAGCAGAGAGTACCTACAAGCAGAGAGTACCTACAAACTGAGTGCATACAAGCTGAGAGTACCTACAAGTACCTACAAGATGAGTACCTTCAAGCTGAGAGTGCCTACAAGCTGAGAGTACCTTCAAGTACCTACAAGATGAGAGTACCTACAAGCTGAGAGTGCCCACAAACTGGGAGTGCCTACAAGCTGAGATTACCTACAAGCTGAGTACCTACAAGCTGAGAGTACCTACAAACTGAGAGTGCCTACAGGCTGAGAGTGCCTACAAGTTGAGAGTACCTACAAACTGAGTGCCTACAAGCTGAGAGTACCTACAATCTGAGAGTGCCTACAGGCTGAGAGTGCCTACAGGCTGAGAGTGCCTACAAGCTGAGTGCCTACAAGCTGAGAGTACCTACAAGCTGAGAGTGCCTACAAACTGAGAGTACCTACAAGCTGAGAGTACCTACAAGCTGAGAGTACCTACAGGCTGAGAGTGCCTACAAGCTGAGAGTACCTACAAGCTGAGAGTACCTACAAGCTGAGCGTACCAACAAGCTGAGCGTACCTACAAACTGGGAATGCCTACAAGCTGAGCGTAACAACAAGCTGAGCGTACCAACAAGCTGAGAGTGCCTACAAGCGGAGAGTAACTACAAGCAGAGAGTACCTACAAGCAGAGAGTACCTACAAACTGAGTGCATACAAGCTGAGAGTACCTACAAGTACCTACAAGATGAGTACCTTCAAGCTGAGAGTGACTACAAGCTGAGAGTACCTACAAGCAGAGAATACCTACAAACTGAGTGCCTACAAGCTGAGACTACCTACAAGCGGAGAGTACCTACAAGCTGAGAGTACCTTCAAGTACCTACAAGATGAGAGTACCTACAAGCTGAGAGTACCTACAAGCTGAGAGTGCCCACAAATTGGGAGTGCCTACAAGCTGAGAGTACCTACAAGCTGAGAGTACCTACAAACTGAGAGTGCCTACAGGCTGAGAGTGCCTACAGGCTGAGAGTGCCTACAAGCTGAGAGTGCCTACAGGCTGAGAGTGCCTACAAGCTGAGAGTACCTACAAGCTGAGTGCCTACAACCTGAGAGTGCCTACAAACTGAGAGTACCTACAAGCTGAGAGTACCTACAGGCTGAGAGTGCCTACAAGCTGAGAGTACCTACAAGCTGAGAGTACCTACAAGCTGAGAGTACCTACAGGCTGAGAGTGCCAACAAGCTGAGAGTACCTACAAGCTGAGTGCCTACAACCTGAGAGTGCCTACAAACTTAGAGTACCTACAAGCTGAGAGTACCTACAGGCTGAGAGTGCCTACAAGCTGATAGTACCTACAAGCTGAGCGTACCAACAAGCTGAGCGTACCTACAAACTGGGAATGCCTACAAGCTGAGCGTAACAACAAGCTGAGCGTACCAACAAGCTGAGAGTGCCTACAAGCGGAGAGTACCTACAAGCAGAGAGTACCTACAAGCAGAGAGTACCTACAAACTGAGTGCATACAAGCTGAGAGTACCTACAAGTACCTACAAGATGAGTACCTTCAAGCTGAGAGTGACTACAAGCTGAGAGTACCTACAAGCAGAGAATACCTACAAACTGAGTGCCTACAAGCTGAGACTACCTACAAGCGGAGAGTACCTACAAGCTGAGAGTACCTTCAAGTACCTACAAGATGAGAGTACCTACAAGCTGAGAGTACCTACAAGCTGAGAGTGCCCACAAATTGGGAGTGCCTACAAGCTGAGAGTACCTACAAGCTGAGAGTACCTACAAACTGAGAGTGCCTACAGGCTGAGAGTGCCTACAGGCTGAGAGTGCCTACAAGCTGAGAGTGCCTACAGGCTGAGAGTGCCTACAAGCTGAGAGTACCTACAAGCTGAGTGCCTACAACCTGAGAGTGCCTACAAACTGAGAGTACCTACAAGCTGAGAGTACCTACAGGCTGAGAGTGCCTACAAGCTGAGAGTACCTACAAGCTGAGAGTACCTACAAGCTGAGAGTACCTACAGGCTGAGAGTGCCAACAAGCTGAGAGTACCTACAAGCTGAGTGCCTACAACCTGAGAGTGCCTACAAACTTAGAGTACCTACAAGCTGAGAGTACCTACAGGCTGAGAGTGCCTACAAGCTGATAGTACCTACAAGCTGAGAGTGCCTACAAGCTGAGAGTGCCTACAAGCTGAGAGTGCCTACAAGCTGAGTACCTACAAGCTGAGAGTGCCTTCAAGTACCTACAAGATGAGAGTACCTACAAGCTGAGAGTGCCCACAAACTGGGAGTGCCTACAAGCTGAGATTACCTACAAGCTGAGTACCTACAAGCTGAGAGTACCTACAAACTGAGAGTGCCTACAGGCTGAGAGTGCCTACAAGTTGAGAGTACCTACAAACTGAGTGCCTACAAGCTGAGAGTACCTACAAGCTGAGAGTACCTACAAGCGGAGAGTGCCTACAAGCTGAGAGTACCTACAATCTGAGAGTGCCTACAGGCTGAGAGTGCCTACAGGCTGAGAGTGCCTACAAGCTGAGTGCCTACAAGCTGAGAGTACCTACAAGCTGAGAGTGCCTACAAACTGAGAGTACCTACAAGCTGAGAGTACCTACAAGCTGAGAGTACCTACAGGCTGAGAGTGCCTACAAGCTGAGAGTACCTACAAGCTGAGAGTACCTACAAGCTGAGCGTACCAACAAGCTGAGCGTACCTACAAACTGGGAATGCCTACAAGCTGAGCGTAACAACAAGCTGAGCGTACCAACAAGCTGAGAGTGCCTACAAGCGGAGAGTACCTACAAGCAGAGAGTACCTACAAGCAGAGAGTACCTACAAACTGAGTGCATACAAGCTGAGAGTACCTACAAGTACCTACAAGATGAGTACCTTCAAGCTGAGAGTGACTACAAGCTGAGAGTACCTACAAGCAGAGAATACCTACAAACTGAGTGCCTACAAGCTGAGACTACCTACAAGCGGAGAGTACCTACAAGCTGAGAGTACCTTCAAGTACCTACAAGATGAGAGTACCTACAAGCTGAGAGTACCTACAAGCTGAGAGTGCCCACAAATTGGGAGTGCCTACAAGCTGAGAGTACCTACAAGCTGAGAGTACCTACAAACTGAGAGTGCCTACAGGCTGAGAGTGCCTACAGGCTGAGAGTGCCTACAAGCTGAGAGTGCCTACAGGCTGAGAGTGCCTACAAGCTGAGAGTACCTACAAGCTGAGTGCCTACAACCTGAGAGTGCCTACAAACTGAGAGTACCTACAAGCTGAGAGTACCTACAGGCTGAGAGTGCCTACAAGCTGAGAGTACCTACAAGCTGAGAGTACCTACAAGCTGAGAGTACCTACAGGCTGAGAGTGCCAACAAGCTGAGAGTACCTACAAGCTGAGTGCCTACAACCTGAGAGTGCCTACAAACTTAGAGTACCTACAAGCTGAGAGTACCTACAGGCTGAGAGTGCCTACAAGCTGATAGTACCTACAAGCTGAGAGTGCCTACAAGCTGAGAGTGCCTACAAGCTGAGAGTGCCTACAAGCTGAGTACCTACAAGCTGAGAGTGCCTACAAGCTGAGAGTACCTACAAGCTGAGTACCTACAAGATGAGAATACCTACAAGCTGAGAGTACCTACAAGCTGAGAGTGCCTACATGCTGAGGGTGCCTACAAGCTGAGAGTGCCTACAAGCTGAGAGTACCTACAAGCTGAGAGTACCTACAAGCGGAGAGTACCTTCAAGTACCTACAAGATGAGAGTGCCTACAAGCTGAGAGTACCTACAAACTGGGAATACCTACAAGCTGAGCGTACCAACAAGCTGAGCGTACCAACAAGCTGAGAGTGCCTACAAGCTGAGAGTGCCTACAAGCGGAGAGTACCTACAAGCAGAGAGTACCTACAAGCAGAGAGTACCTACAAACTGAGTGCATACAAGCTGAGAGTACCTACAAGTACCTACAAGATGAGTACCTTCAAGCTGAGAGTGCCTACAAGCTGAGAGTGCCTACAAGCTGAGAGTGCCTACAAGCTGAGAGTGCCTACAAGCTGAGAGTGCCTACAAGCTGAGTACCTACAAGCTGAGAGTGCCTACAAGCTGAGAGTACCTACAAGCTGAGTACCTACAAGATGAGAGTACCTACAAGCTGAGAGTACCTACAAGCTGAGAGTACCTACAAGTACCTACAAGATGAGTACCTTCAAGCTGAGAGTGCCTACAAGCTGAGAGTACCTACAAGCAGAGAGTACCTACAAACTGAGTGCCTACAAGCTGAGACTACCTACAAGCGGAGAGTACCAACAAGCTGAGAGTACCTTCAAGTACCTACAAGATGAGAGTACCTACAAGCTGAGAGTGCCTACAAGCTGAGAGTGCCTACAGGCTGAGAGTGCCTACAGGCTGAGAGTGCCTACAAGATGAGAGTACCTTCAAGTACCTACAAGATGAGAGTACCTACAAGCTGAGAGTACCTACAAGCTGAGAGTACCTACAAGCTTAGAGTGCCTTCAAGTTGAGAGTGCCTACAAGCTGAGTGCCTACAAGCTGAGAATGACTACAAGCTGAGAATGCCTACAAGCTGAGAGTGCCTACAAGCTGAGAGTGCCTACAAGCTGAGAGTGCCTACAAGCTGAGTACCTACAAGCTGAGAGTACCTACAAGCTGAGAGTACCTACAAGCTGAGTACCTACAAGCTGAGAGTACCAACAAGCTGAGAGTGCCTACAAGCTGAGAGTACCTACAAACTGAGAGTACCTACAAACTGAGAGTGTCTACAGGCTGAGAGTGCCTACAAGTTGAGAGTACCTACAAACTGAGTGCCTACAAGCTGAGAGTGCCTACAAGCTGAGAGTGCCTGCAAGCTGAGAGTACCTACAAGCTGCGAGTACCTACAAGCTGAGAGTGCCTACAAGCTGAGAGTACCTACAAGCTGAGAGTACCTTCAAGTACCTACAAGATGAGAGTACCTACAAGCTGAGAGTACCTACAAGCTGAGAGTGCCTACAAGCTGAGAGTACTTACAAGCTGAGAGTACCTACAAGCGGAGAGTACCTTCAAGTACCTACAAGATGAGAGTGCCTACAAGCTGAGAGTACCTACAAACTGGGAATGCCTACAAACTGAGATTACCTACAAGCTGAGTACCTACAAGCTGAGAGTACCTACAAGCTGAGTACCTACAAGCTGAGAGTACCTAAAAGCTGAGTACCTACAAGCTGAGAGTACCAACAAAGCTGAGTACCTACAAGCTGAGAGTACCAACAAGCTGAGAGTGCCTACAAGCTGAGAGTGCCTACAAGCTGAGAGTACCTACAAGCTGAGAGTACCTACAAACTGAGAGTACCTACAAACTGAGAGTGTCTACAGGCTGAGAGTGCCTACAAGTTGAGAGTACCTACAAACTGAGTGCCTACAAGCTGAGAGTGCCTACAAGCTGAGAGTGCCTACAAGCTGAGAGTGCCTACAAGCTGAGAGTGCCTACAAGCTGAGAGTGCCTACAAGCTGAGAGTGCCTACAAGCTGAGAGTACCTACAAGCTGAGAGTACCTACAAGCTGAGAGTACCTACAAGCTGAGAGTACCTACAAGCTGAGAGTACCCACAAGCTGAGAGTGCCTACAAGCTGAGAGTACCTACAATCTGAGAGTGCCTACAATCTGAGAGTGCCTACAATCTGAGAGTACCTACAATCTGAGATTACCTACAATCTGAGAGTACCTACAAGCAGAGAGTGCCTACAAATGGAGTGACTACAAGCTGAGAGTACCTACAAGACTAGAGTACCTACAAGCTTAGAGTGCCTTCAAGCTGAGAGTGCCTACAAGCTGAGTGCCTACAAGCTGAGAGTGCCTACAAGCTGAGAATGCCTACAAGCTGAGCGTACCTTCAAGTACCTACAAGATTAGAGTACCTACAAGCTGAGAGTACCTACAAGCTGAGAGTGCCTACAAGCTGAGAGTACCTAAAAGCTGAGTACCTACAAGCTGAGAGTACCAACAAAGCTGAGTACCTACAAGCTGAGAGTACCAACAAGCTGAGAGTGCCTACAAGCTGAGAGTGCCTACAAGCTGAGAGTACTTACAAGCTGAGAGTACCTACAAACTGAGAGTACCTACAAACTGAGAGTGTCTACAGGCTGAGAGTGCCTACAAGTTGAGAGTACCTACAAACTGAGTGCCTACAAGCTGAGAGTGCCTACAAGCTGAGAGTGCCTACAAGCTGAGAGTACCCACAAGCTGAGAGTGCCTACAAGCTGAGAGTACCTACAATCTGAGAGTGCCTACAATCTGAGAGTGCCTACAATCTGAGAGTACCTACAATCTGAGATTACCTACAATCTGAGAGTACCTACAAGCAGAGAGTGCCTACAAATGGAGTGCCTACAAGCTGAGAGTACCTACAAGACTAGAGTACCTACAAGCTTAGAGTGCCTTCAAGCTGAGAGTGCCTACAAGCTGAGTGCCTACAAGCTGAGAGTGCCTACAAGCTGAGAATGCCTACAAGCTGAGCGTACCTTCAAGTACCTACAAGATTAGAGTACCTACAAGCTGAGAGTACCTACAAGCTGAGAGTGCCTACAAGCTGAGAGTACCTACAAGCTGAGAGTACCTACAAGCTGAGAGTACCTACAAGCGGAGAGTACCTACAAACTGAGAGTACCTTCAAGTACCTACAAGATGAGAGTACCTACAAGCTGACAGTGCCTACAAACTGAGATTACCTACAAGCTGAGTACCTACAAGATGAGAGTACCTACAAGCTGAGTACCTACAAGCTGAGAGTACCTAAAAGCTGAGTACCTACAAGCTGAGAGTACCAACAAAGCTGAGTACCTACAAGCTGAGAGTACCAACAAGCTGAGAGTGCCTACAAGCTGAGAGTGCCTACAAGCTGAGAGTGCCTACAAGCTGAGAGTACCTACAAGCTGCGAGTACCTACAAGCTGCGAGTGCCTACAAGCTGAGAGTGCCTACAAGCTGAGAGTGCCTACAAGCTGAGAGTGCCTACAAGCTGAGAGTGCCTACAAGCTGAGAATGCCTACAAGCTGAGCGTACCTTCAAGTACCTACAAAATTAGAGTACCTACAAGCTGAGAGTACCTACAAGCTGAGAGTGCCTACAAGCTGAGAGTACCTACAAGCTGAGAGTACCTACAAGCGGAGAGTACCTACAAACTGAGAGTACCTTCAAGTACCTACAAGATGAGAGTACCTACAAGCTGACAGTGCCTACAAGCTGAGACTGCCTACAAACTGGGAGTGCCTACAAACTGAGATTACCTACAAACTGAGAGTACCTACAAGCTGAGTACCTACAAGCTGAGTACCTACAAGCTGAGAGTACCTACAAGCTGAGACTACCTACAAGCTGAGAGTGCCTACAATCTGACAGTACCTACAATCTGAGAGTACCTACAAGCAGAGAGTGCCTACAAGCTGAGAGTGCCTACAAGCTGAGAGTACATACAAACAGAGTGCCTACAAGCTGAGAGTACCTACAAGCTGAGAGTACCTTCAAGTACCTACAAGATGAGAGTACCTACAAGCTGAGAGTACCTACAAGCTGAGAGTACCTACAAGCTTCGCGTGCCTTCAAGCTGAGAGTGCCTACAAGCTGAGTGCCTACAAGCTGAGAATGACTACAAGCTGAGAATGCCTACAAGCTGAGAGTGCCTACAAGCTGAGAGTGCCTACAAGCTGAGAGTGCCTACAAGCTGAGAGTGCCTACAAGCTGAGAGTGCCTACAAGCTGAGTGCCTACAAGCTGAGAGTGCCTACAAGCTGAGAGTGCCTACAAGCTGAGAGTGCCTACAAGCTGAGAGTACATACAAACAGAGTGCCTACAAGCTGAGAGTACCTACAAGCAGAGCGTACCTTCAAGTACCTACAAGCTGAGAGTACCTACAAGCAGAAAGTGCCTACAAATGGAGTGCCTACAAGCTGAGAGTACCTACAAGCCGAGAGTACCTACAAGCTTAGAGTGCCTTCAAGCTGAGAGTGCCTACAAGCTGAGTGCCTACAAGCTGAGAGTGCCTACAAGCTGAGAGTGCCTACAAGCTGAGAGTACCTACAAGCTGAGAGTGCCTACAAGCTGAGAGTACCTACAAGCTTAGAGTACCTACAAGCTGAGAGTACCTACAAGCGGAGAGTACCTACAAACTGAGAGTACCTTCAAGTACCTACAAGATGAGAGTACCTACAAGCTGACAGTGCCTACAAGCTGAGACTGCCTACAAACTGGGAGTGCCTACAAACTGAGATTACCTACAAGCTGAGAGTACCTACAAGCTGAGTACCTACAAGCTGAGTACCTACAAGCTGAGAGTACCTACAAGCTGAGACTACCTACAAGCTGAGAGTGCCTACAATCTGAGAGTACCTACAATCTGAGAGTACCTACAAGCAGAGAGTGCCTACAAGCTGAGAGTGCCTACAAGCTGAGAGTACATACAAACAGAGTGCCTACAAGCTGAGAGTACCTACAAGCTGAGAGTACCTTCAAGTACCTACAAGATGAGAGTACCTACAAGCTGAGAGTACCTACAAGCTGAGAGTACCTACAAGCTTCGCGTGCCTTCAAGCTGAGAGTGCCTACAAGCTGAGTGCCTACAAGCTGAGAATGACTACAATCTGAGAATGCCTACAAGCTGAGAGTGCCTACAAGCTGAGAGTGCCTACAAGCTGAGAGTGCCTAGAAGCTGAGAGTGCCTACAAGCTGAGAGTGCCTACAAGCTGAGAGTGCCTACAAGCTGAGAGTACCTACAAGCTGAGTGCCTACAAGCTGAGAGTGCCTACAAGCTGAGAGTGCCTACAAGCTGAGAGTACATACAAACAGAGTGCCTACAAGCTGAGAGTACCTACAAGCTGAGAGTACCTTCAAGTACCTACAAGATGAGAGTACCTACAAGCTGAGAGTACCTACAAGCTGAGAGTGCCTACAAGCTGAGAGTGCCTACAAGCTGAGAGTACTTACAAGCTGAGAGTACCTACAAGCGGAGAGTACCTTCAAGTACCTACAAGATGAGAGTGCCTACAAGCTGAGAGTACCTACAAACTGGGAATGCCTACAAACTGAGATTACCTACAAGCTGAGAGTACCTACAAACTAAGAGTACCTACAAACTGAGAGTGTCTACAGGCTGAGAGTGCTTACAAGTTGAGAGTGCCTACAAGCTGAGAGTGCCTACAAGCTGAGAGTGCCTACAAGCTGAGAGTGCCTACAAGCTGAGAGTACCTACAAGCTGCGAGTACCTACAAGCTGAGAGTGCCTACAAGCTGAGAGTGCCTACAAGCTGAGAGTACATACAAACAGAGTGCCTACAAGATGAGAGTACCTACAAGCTGAGAGTACCTACAAGCTGAGAGTGCCTACAAGCTGAGAGTGCCTACAAGCTGAGAGTGCCTACAAGCTGAGAGTACTTACAAGCTGAGAGTACCTACAAGCTGAGAGTACCTTCAAGTACCTACAAGCTGAGAGTACTTACAAGATGAGAGTGCCTACAAGCTGAGAGTACCCACAAACTGGGAATGCCTACAAACTGAGATTACCTACAAGCTGAGTACCTACAAGCTGAGAGTACCTACAAGCCGAGTACCTACAAGCTGAGAGTACCTAAAAGCTGAGTACCTACAAGCTGAGAGTACCAACAAAGCTGAGTACCTACAAGCTGAGAGTACCAACAAGCTGAGAGTGCCTACAAGCTGAGAGTGCCTACAAGCTGAGAGTACCTACAAGCTGAGAGTACCTACAAACTGAGAGTGTCTACAGGCTGAGAGTGCCTACAAGTTGAGAGTACCTACAAACTGAGTGCCTACAAGCTGAGAGTGCCTACAAGCTGAGAGTGCCTACAAGCTGAGAGTGCCTACAAGCTGAGAGTACCTACAAGCTGAGAGTGTCTACAAGCTGAGAGTACCTACAATCTGAGAGTACCTACAATCTGAGAGTGCCTACAATCTGAGAGTACCTACAATCTGAGAGTACCTACAATCTGAGAGTACCTACAAGCAGAGAGTGCCTACAAATGGAGTGCCTACAAGCTGAGAGTACCTACAAGCCGAGAGAACCTACAAGCTTAGAGTGCCTTCAAGCTGAGAGTGCCTACAAGCTGAGTGCCTACAAGCTGAGAGTGCCTACAAGCTGAGAGTACCTAAAAGCTGAGAGTACCTAAAGTGGAGAGTACCTACAAACTGAGAGTACCTTCAAGTACCTACAAGATGAGAGTACCTACAAGCTGACAGTGCCTACAAGCTGAGACTGCCTACAAACTGGGAGTGCCTACAAACTGAGATTACCTACAAGCTGAGAGTACCTACAAGCTGAGTACCTACAAGCTGAGTACCTACAAGCTGAGTACCTACAAGCTGAGAGTACCTAGAAGCTGAGACTACCTACAAGCTGAGAGTGCCTACAATCTGTGAGTACCTACAATCTGAGAGTACCTACAAGCAGAGAGTGCCTACGAACGGAGTGCCTACAAGCTGAGAGTACCTACAAGCTGAGAGTACCTACAAGCTTAGAGTGCCTTCAAGCTGAGAGTGCCTACAAGCTGAGAATGCCTACAAGCTGAGAATGCCTACAAGCTGAGAGTGCCTACAAGCTGAGAGTGCCTAAAAGCTGAGAGTACCTACAAGCTGAGTGCCTACAAGCTGAGAGTGCCTACAAGCCGAGAGTGCCTACAAGCTGAGAGTACATACAAACAGAGTGCCTACAAGCTGAGAGTACCTACAAGCTGAGAGTACCTTCAAGTACCTACAAGATGAGAGTACCTACAAGCTGAGAGTACCTACAAGCTGAGAGTACCTACAAGCTTAGAGTGCCTTCAAGCTGAGAGTGCCTACAAGCTGAGTGACTACAAGCTGAGAATGCCTACAAGCTGAGAGTGCCTACATACATAAGGGAACATTTCGGCATTTCGTGTATGATCAGTGAGAAAGTCCATATTGCAAATGTACGGTCCCTTACTAGACGTCCGAAATCGTTTCTAAAATTCGCGGTCGGCGTCGGGCCGTGCGGTAGGGCCAGACCTACCGGGAAGTCATCAAATGAACTTTGTCGGACATTCGGTTTCCGTTTTATAAAATAAACAAGTTTTGGACCGTTTTTCCGCTATCCCGGAATTTCCCACAAGAGGGCATACGGAATCATATGGCAATTTGGCAAAACATCACGAATCACGACGGGGCCTTATCTCGAAAACGGAAAATATTTCGAAGCCGAAACTCGGTGAGCGTAGGTTTGGCATAATGGGCAGTTGGCCCCGAACAAGATGGCGTCTAGGCCTCGACGGTTTTTGAGTTATGGCCGTTTTTCTGGGATTAAAGGTCCTAAATGGAAATAGAGAAATTATTTTTCCACTTCAGGTCAAAGTCAAGGAGCCTCCGGTGTCAATAAAAAAAGAACCAGCCATTTATCTATTGTCATTTAAGAGAAACGGAACAATGACAACTTGGCAATGGTCACAAATAGGCGTTTTTTTTTTTCAACGGTTACAGATCCAGTTGCAGGGTGTTCATACGAATCTTTTTAAAGTGTGCTGCGGAGCTCTGCGAGATTTCTGTGATTTTCTATGATTTTCTGAAATAACACACACATACTAAACCCTCCGTAAATAACTCAGTTGTTAACGTAAAGACTTAAAACTCAGGATTCTGTAACAGCATACCCCAATGAGGATATGTGGTGATTTATAGCTTCCTGTGCCAACCGGAAGTGCCATAATTGGTGTCTCAGGGGCTGTTTCAAAGGGTTAAAAAAGTCTGATCTGTCCAAAACTTCATATATGTGATTAGGCAACCCCCATGAACTGTAAATCAGTCATTTTTCCCCAAAAAATTCAAAGGAAAAAAAAATCACACTAAAACACAACTTGAATGGAGGGACGTATTGGGGTGCGTAGAGACAGACAGTGGCTGCAATAGTTAGCTTTGTTGGAGCTAAAAAAGAACCGTCAGACCTAGAGTTCCGAAACTTTAGAAACCTGTTCTAGACCTCCGGTCGATGGTGCGTGGTGAGTTACGTGGCTCTAGACGGTTCTCGGACCGAGAAACAGCCTCGTACATTTGCAATACCTTCAATTCATTTTGACCATTACAAAAATGACGACGTTTAGAAAAGTCTCAGAGACGCAAGGCTAGGTGCATTGAAACCGGCTCGGCCCATAGAGACGGACCCCAACGTTTCTGTCCGATAGCTCGTTCAAGGACCCCGTAGGAAGGCATGGAAAAAAGTGGATTTTCAGCACCAATTAGGGTTTTTCTCGGACGCCAAATGACCTATCGAGCCGAAACTCGGGATTCGGGGTCGCCTCACATAGGACTTCACATAATGTCCGAACTGGACCCGCAGCTAGAACGTAACTATGTGTTTTACCTTTTTATTATGTTTTAAACTAAAGGCGCTGTGAATTATGGGACTGCTCTGACATATGTGATAGTTGGCTTCTAAATGAGTAGTAAAAAGTGGGTTTGGTGTCATAATGACATCTAATTGACTGATGGACACTGACTTGCTAGTTGACTTTTGTGCATTTGCAATATGTTTAAACGGAGAGGGACCATCACCAAAATGTCATTCTGAAATCAACACAAAAAATGGCATCACCATAGTCTCCAGACTGTGCTGAGTTCAACGAGCTATCCCGCTTGACCGTAGCTCGCTCGGTCTAAGCGCAACGACCATTAGAAAAGTAGGCCCAAAATGAAGCCTGCCCCACAATGTCATTTGCTTTTGAGTGACAGTGAGAGAACCGTTAGGGTGAGAAGAAAAATTCCACCACATGAATGTTCCTAAGGTCCTCCCGATCTGTACAAGCCTAACCTTGACCGTGTGGCATTAACCCTTAAGAGTAAAACAGTGTTTTTTGATCTCACAGATTACAGTGTCATCTCTCCCCATAGGAATACATTGCCTGCACCCCTAATTTCAACCTGAAGTCTATATGGGTTATGAATGCCGTATGAACCTGTCTTCGGTACCAGTCCATCAGGCCACTATGAGGTCTACCTGTGTTGATTCTGAGCTTCCTGGACCAACCGGAAGTGGTTAAAATGCCCCTAAAAGTGTTTACCCATACCCTGCCTGCAGTTTGACAGACATAGTGCATTCAACCCTGTGTAAATCAGTCAGTTCTTAACGTAAGGACTTAAAACTCAGGATTCTGTAACAGCATACCCCAATGGGGATATGTGTTGATTTATAGCTTCCTGTGCCAACCGGAAGTGCCATAACTGGTGTCTCAGGGGCTGTTTCGAGGGGTTAAAAAAGTCTGATCTTTCCAAAACTTCATATGTGTGATTAGGCAACCCCCATGAACTGTAAATCAGTCATTTTTCCCAAAAAAAATCAAAGGAAAAAAAAATCACACTAAAACACACCTTGGATGGAGGGACGTATTGGGGTGCGTAAAGACAGACAGTGGCTGCAATAGTTAGCTTTGTTGGAGCTAAAAAAGAACCGTCAGACCTAGAGTTCCGAAACTTTAGAAACCTGTTCTAGACCTCCGGTTGATGGTGCGTGGTGAGTTACGTGGCTCTAGACGGTTCTCGGACCGAGAAACAGCCTCGTACATTTGCAATACCTTCAATTCATTTTGACCATTACGAAAATGACGACGTTTAGAAAAGTCTCAGAGACGCAAGGCTAGGTGCATTGAAACCGGCTCGGCCCATAGAGACGGACCCCGACGTGCCTGTCCGATAGCTCGTTCAAGGACCCCGTAGCAAGGCATGGAAAAAAGTGGATTTTCAGCACCAATTAGGGTTTTTCTCGGACACCAAATGACCTATCGAGCCGAAACTCGGGATTCGGGGTCGCCTCACATAGGCCTTCACATAATGTCCGAACTGGACCCGCAGCTAGAACGTAACTATGTGTTTTACCTTTTTATTATGTTTTAAACCGAAGGCGCTGTGAATTATGGGACTGCTCTGACATATGTGATAGTTGGCTACTAAATGAGTAGGAAAAAGTGGGTTTGGTGTCAATTGATATCCATTTGGTGTCATAATGACATCTAATTGACTGATGGACACTGACTTGCTAGTTGACTTTTGTACATTTGCAATATGTTTAAACGGAGAGGGACCATCACCAAAATGGCATTCTGAAATCAACACAAAAAATGGCATCACCATAGTCTCCAGACTGTGCCGAGTTCAAGGAGACGCCCCGCTTGACCGTAGCTCGTTCTGAGTGCAGCAAACTTGAAAAAAAGAAGGCCCAAAATGAAGCCTGCACCACAATGTCATTTGATTTTGGGTGGCAGTGAGAGAACCGTTAGGGTGAGAAGCACAATTCCACCACATGAATGTTCCTAAGGTCCTCCCGATCTGAACAAGCCTAACCTTGACCGTGTGGCATTAACCCTTCACAGTAAAACAGGGTTTTTTGATCTCACAGATTACAGTGACATCTCTCCCCATAGGAATACATTGCCTGCACCACAAAATTCAACCTGAAGCCTATATGGGTTATGAATGCCGTATGAACCTGTCTTCGGTACCAGTCCATCAGGCCACTATGAGATCTACCTGTGTCGAATCTAAGCTTCCTGGAGCAACCGGAAGTGGTTAAAATGCCCCTAAAAGTGTTTACCCATACACTGCCTGCAGTTTGATAGACATAGTGCATTCAACCCTGTGTAGATCAGTCAATTCTTAACGTAAAGACTTAAAACTCGGGATTCTGTAAGTGGCTATGTAAATCAAGACATGTGTTTACTTATAGCTTCCTGTGCCAACCGGAAGTGCCTTTAATTGGGTCACACTCTCTGTTTCGAAGGGTTAAAAAAGTCACATCTCTCCAAAACTTCATATGTGTGACTAGGTAACCCTTCTGAACTGTAAATCAGTCATTAATCCCAACAGATGTCAAAGAAAAGCTCCCTCACACACACACAGGAAGGACGGAGTGATAAAGTGCGGTGCTTAAAGACACAGAGAGCAGGAAATGGCATTACCATAATCCCTAGGCCGTACCGAGTTCAGCGAGATATCCCGCTTGACCGTAGCTCGCTCGGTCTAGGCGCAGCGAGCATTAGAATAGTAGGCCCAAAATGAAGCCTGCACCACAATGTCATTTGCTTTTGGGTGACAGTGAGAGAACCGTTAGAGTGAGAAGAAAAATTGCACCACATGAATGTTCCTAAGGTCCTCCCGATCTGAACAAGCCTAACCTTGACCGTGTGGCATTAACCCTTAACAGTAAAACAGTGTTTTTTGATCTCACAGATTACAGTGTCATCTCTCCCCATAGGAATACATTGCCTGCACCCCTAATTTCAACCTGAGGCCTATGTGGGTTATGAATGCCGTATGAACCTGTCTTCGGTACCAGTCCATCAGGCCACTATGAGGTCTACCTGTGTTGATTCTAAGCTTCCTGGACCAACCGGAAGTGGTTAAAATGCCCCTAAAAGTGTTTACCCATACACTGCATGCAGTTTGATAGACATAGTGCATTCAACCCTGTGTAGATCAGTCAATTCTTAACGTAAGGACTTAAAACTCAGGATTCTGTAACAGCATACCCCAATGAGGATATGTGTTGATTTATAACTTCCTGTGCCAACCGGAAGTGCCATAATTGGTGTCTTAGGGGCTGTTTCGAAGGGTTAAAAAAGTCAGATCTTTCCAAAACTTCATATGTGTGATTAGGCAACCCCCATGAACTGTAAATCAGTCATTTTTCCCAAAAAAATTCAAAGGAAAAAAAAATCACACTAAAACACAACTTGGAAGGAGGGACGTATTGGGGTGCGTAGAGACAGACAGTGGCTCCAATAGTTAGCTTTGTTGGAGCTAAAAAAGAACCGTCGGACCTAGAGTTCCGAAACTTTAGAAACCTGTTCTAGACCTCCCGTAGATGGTGCGTGGTGAGTTACGTGGCTCTAGAAGGTTCTCGGACCGAGAAACAGCCTCGTACATTTGAAATAACTTCAATTCATTTTTGCATCACGAAAATGACGACATTTAGAAATGTCCCAGAGTCGCAAGACTAGGTGCATTGCAAACGTCTCGGCCCATATAGACAGACCCCAACGTTTCTGTCCAATAGCTCATTCAAGGACCCCGTAGCAAGTCATGGAAAATAGTGGATTTTCAGCACCAATTAGGGTTTTTCTCGGACACCAAATGACCTATCGAGCCGAAACTTGGGATTCGGGGTCGCCTCAGCTAGGCCAACACATAACATAAGAAATGGACCCGCAGCTAGAACGTAACTACGTGTTTTATGGTTTTTTTATGGTTTGAACCGAAGGGGTTGTGAATTTTGGGCCAGCTCTGAAGTATGTAATAGTTGGCTACTAAACGAGTTGGAAAAAGTGGGTTTGGTGTCAGTTTGTATCAGTTTGGTGGTCAGAATGATATCTAATTGACTGATGGACTCTTGTCCACTTGACTCTTGTACATTTGCAATATGATCCTATAGTGAAAAAACATCACCAAAAGCGACATTCTGAAATCAACCCAAACGAGCGATTGAGATGACCCAGAATCACTGCAAAGCCATCCCGAGTTCATCGGGCCAGTCAATTTCACATTCCTGCAAGATTTTTATAGCATGACAAATTCGTGATGGTACCTGCCCTTTAAAACATATTGCAAATGCACAGTGACTTTGAAAAAGTAAGAAACAAAAAAAAATACATCTAAAAAATTTTGAGCATGACAAATTCGTGATGGTACCTGCCCATTGAAACATATTGCAAATGCACAGTGACTTTGAAAAAGTAAGGAAACATAAACAAAAAAAATCCAAAATTTTTATTTTTGGGTGACCAGTTGCACGTGCATTTGCAATATGATTCTATAGTGAAAAAACATATTGCAAATGCACAGTGACTTTGAAAAAGTAAGGAAACATAAACAAAAAAAAGCTAAATTTTTTTTGGGGGGATGACCAGTTGCATGTGCATTTGCAATATGATTCTATAGTGAAAAAACATATTGCAAATGCACAGTGACTTTGAAAAAGTAAGGAAAAATAAACAAAAAAAATCAAATTTTTTTTTTGGGGGATGACCAGTTGCACGTGCATTTGCAATATGATTCTATAGTGAAAAAACATATTGCAAATGCACAGTGACTTTGAAAAAGTAAGGAAACATAAACAAAAAAAATCTAAAATTTTTTGGGGGGGATGACCAGTTGCATGTGCATTTGCAATATGATTCTATAGTGAAAAAACATATTGCAAATGCACAGTGACTTTGAAAAAGTAAGGAAACATAAAAAAAATCTAAATTTTTTTGGGGGGGATGACCAGTTGCATGTGCATTTGCAATATGATTCTATAGTGAAAAAACATATTGCAAATGCACAGTGACTTTGAAAAAGTAAGGAAACATAAACAAAAAAAATCTAAATTTTTTTGGGGGGGATGACCAGTTGCATGTGCATTTGCAATATGATTCTATAGTGAAAAAACATATTGCAAATGCACAGTGACTTTGAAAAAGTAAGGAAAAATAAACAAAAAAAATCTAAATTTTTTTTGGGGGGATGACCAGTTGCACGTGCATTTGCAATATGATTCTATAGTGAAAAAACATATTGCAAATGCACAGTGACTTTGAAAAAGTAAGAAACAAAAAAAAATACATCTAAAAAATTTTGAGCATGACAAATTCGTGATGGTACCTGCCCATTGAAACATATTGCAAATGCACAGTGACTTTGAAAAAGTAAGGAAACATAAACAAAAAAAATCCAAAATTTTTATTTTTGGGTGACCAGTTGCACGTGCATTTGCAATATGATTCTATAGTGAAAAAACATATTGCAAATGCACAGTGACTTTGAAAAAGTAAGGAAACATAAAAAAAATCTAAATTTTTTTGGGGGGGATGACCAGTTGCATGTGCATTTGCAATATGATTCTATAGTGAAAAAACATATTGCAAATGCACAGTGACTTTGAAAAAGTAAGGAAAAATAAACAAAAAAAATCTAAATTTTTTTTTGGGGGATGACCAGTTGCACGTGCATTTGCAATATGATTCTATAGTGAAAAAACATATTGCAAATGCACAGTGACTTTGAAAAAGTAAGGAAACATAAACAAAAAAAATCTAAATTTTTTTTGGGGGGATGACCAGTTGCATGTGCATTTGCAATATGATTCTATAGTGAAAAAACATATTGCAAATGCACAGTGACTTTGAAAAAGTAAGAAACAAAAAAAAATACATCTAAAAAATTTTGAGCATGACAAATTCGTGATGGTACCTGCCCATTGAAACATATTGCAAATGCACAGTGACTTTGAAAAAGTAAGGAAACATAAACAAAAAAAATCCAAAATTTTTATTTTTGGGTGACCAGTTGCACGTGCATTTGCAATATGATTCTATAGTGAAAAAACATATTGCAAATGCACAGTGACTTTGAAAAAGTAAGGAAACATAAAAAAAATCTAAATTTTTTTGGGGGGGATGACCAGTTGCATGTGCATTTGCAATATGATTCTATAGTGAAAAAACATATTGCAAATGCACAGTGACTTTGAAAAAGTAAGGAAACATAAAAAAAATCTAATTTTTTTTGGGGGGGATGACCAGTTGCATGTGCATTTGCAATATGATTCTATAGTGAAAAAACATATTGCAAATGCACAGTGACTTTGAAAAAGTAAGGAAAAATAAACAAAAAAAATCTAAATTTTTTTTGGGGGGATGACCAGTTGCATGTGCATTTGCAATATGATTCTATAGTGAAAAAACATATTGCAAATGCACAGTGACTTTGAAAAAGTAAGGAAACATAAAAAAAATCTAATTTTTTTTGGGGGGGATGACCAGTTGCATGTGCATTTGCAATATGATTCTATAGTGAAAAAACATATTGCAAATGCACAGTGACTTTGAAAAAGTAAGGAAACATAAACAAAAAAAATCTAAATTTTTTTGGGGGGGATGACCAGTTGCATGTGCATTTGCAATATGATTCTATAGTGAAAAAACATATTGCAAATGCACAGTGACTTTGAAAAAGTAAGGAAACATAAACAAAAAAAATCTAAAATTTTTTTTGGGGGATGACCAGTTGCACGTGCATTTGCAATATGATTCTATAGTGAAAAAACATATTGCAAATGCACAGTGACTTTGAAAAAGTAAGGAAACATAAACAAAAAAAATCTAAACATTTTTTTGGGGGATGACCAGTTGCACGTGCATTTGCAATATGATTCTATAGTGAAAAAACATATTGCAAATGCACAGTGACTTTGAAAAAGTAAGGAAACATAAACAAAAAAAATCTAAACATTTTTTTTTTGGGTGAGCAGTTGCACGTGCATTTGCAATATGATTCTATAGTGAAAAAACATCACCAAAAGCGACATTCTGAAATCAACCCAAACGAGCGATTGAGATGACCCAGAATCACTGCAAAGCCATCCCGAGTTCATCGGGCCAGTCAATTTCACATTCCTGCAGGATTTTTATAGCATGACAAATTCGTGATGGTACCTGCCCATTAAAACATATTGCAAATGCACAGTGACTTTGAAAAAGTAAGGAAACATAGAATCAAATTATTTTTTTTTGGGTTACCAGTTGCACATTTCAGATCACCAGTTGCACATTTCAGATCACCAGTTGCACATTTCAGATCACCAGTTGCACGGAGGAAAATCGTTACTTTTGACTTTGACTTTTGACTTCCTATGAAATCATATTCCAAATGGAGAAAACATATGCCTTATGCACTAGTAAAAATAAAAAAAAAATGATAATAAAGTATGACTAAAGTATGTTGATAAAGTTCTTATACATGTGTAATTGACATAAAAATTGAAAGAATTTTGAAAAACGGTCCAGAAAGCACTTTTTTAAGGATGTGTGAAGTTTTTTACCAAATTTTGACATTTTTGACTTTTGACTTTTGACTTCCTATGAAATCATATTGCAAATGGACAAAACATATGCCTTATGCGCATGTAATTAAAAAAAAAAAAATTTGATATCAAAATTGGACAAAAGTATATTCATACAGTTCTTACACATGTGTAATTGACAAAAAAAGCGAAAGAAATTCGAAAAAAGGCCCAGAAAGCACTTTTTTAAGGGGTAAAAAGTTTTTGAAAAAAATATCATTTTTTCAAAATTTTTCTTTTGGATGTTGACTTGGGTTGCATTTCCAATATGAAAAACCCAGGTGGAGCGCACTCGCCCCCTGTTGGATTTTTGAGGTGTTACAATTGGCAATTGCCATATGGCATTTGCCATATACTTTGCACGAATCAACGCCGCTTTGGGTGGTATTGGACATCGTGTACATGGTTTGTCCAATGCCAATATTTTGACATTTATTTTTGTACAAATCAGGGGGGTATTCCCTTACAAGCTGAGAGTGCCTACAAGCTGAGAGTGCCTACAAGCTGAGAGTGCCTACAAGCTGAGAGTGCCTACAAGCTGAGAGTACCTACAAGCTGCGAGTACCTACAAGCTGAGAGTGCCTACAAGCTGAGAGTGCCTACAAGCTGAGAGTACATACAAACAGAGTGCCTACAAGCTGAGAGTACCTACAAGCTGAGAGTACCTTCAAGTACCTACAAGATGAGAGTACCTACAAGCTGAGAGGACCTACAAGCTGAGAGTGCCTACAAGCTGAGAGTGCCTACAAGCTGAGAGTGCCTACAAGCTGAGAGTACCTACAAACTGGGAATGCCTACAAACTGAGATTACCTACAAGCTGAGTACCTACAAGCTGAGAGTACCTACAAGCTGAGTACCTACAAGCTGAGAGTACCTACAAGCTGAGTACCTACAAGCTGAGAGTACCAACAAGCTGAGAGTGCCTACAAGCTGAGAGTACCTACAAACTGAGAGTACCTACAAACTGAGTGCCTACAAGCTGAGAGTGCCTACAAGCTGAGAGTGCCTACAAGCTGAGAGTACCTACAAGCTGCGAATACCTACAAGCTGAGAGTGCCTACAAGCTGAGAGTGCCTACAAGCTGAGAGTACATACAAACAGAGTGCCTACAAGCTGAGAGTACCTACAAGCTGAGAGTACCTTCAAGTACCTACAAGATGAGAGTACCTACAAGCTGAGAGTACCTACAAGCTGAGAGTGCCTACAAGCTGAGAGTGCCTACAAGCTGAGAGTGCCTACAAGCTGAGAGTACTTACAAGCTGAGAGTACCTACAAGCTGAGAGTACCTACAAGCGGAGAGTACCTTCAAGTACCTACAAGATGAGAGTGCCTACAAGCTGAGAGTACCTACAAACTGGGAATGCCTACAAACTGAGATTACCTACAAGCTGAGTACCTACAAGCTGAGAGTACCTACAAGCTGAGAGTACCTAAAAGCTGAGTACCTACAAGCTGAGAGTGCCTACAAGCTGAGAGTGCCTACAAGCTGAGAGTACCTACAAGCTGAGTGCCTACAAGCTGAGAGTGCCTACAAGCTGAGAGTGCCTACAAGCTGAGAGTACATACAAACAGAGTGCCTACAAGCTGAGAGTACCTACAAGCTGAGAGTACCTTCAAGTACCTACAAGATGAGAGTACCTACAAGCTGAGAGTACCTACAAGCTGAGAGTGCCTACAAGCTGAGAGTGCCTACAAGCTGAGAGTGCCTACAAGCTGAGAGTACCTACAAACTGGGAATGCCTACAAACTGAGATTACCTACAAGCTGAGTACCTACAAGCTGAGAGTACCTACAAGCTGAGTACCTACAAGCTGAGAGTACCTACAAGCTGAGTACCTACAAGCTGAGAGTACCAACAAGCTGAGAGTGCCTACAAGCTGAGAGTACCTACAAACTGAGAGTACCTACAAACTGAGAGTGTCTACAGGCTGAGAGTGCCTACAAGTTGAGAGTACCTACAAACTGAGTGCCTACAAGCTGAGAGTGCCTACAAGCTGAGAGTGCCTACAAGCTGAGAGTACCTACAAGCTGCGAGTACCTACAAGCTGAGAGTGCCTACAAGCTGAGAGTGCCTACAAGCTGAGAGTACATACAAACAGAGTGCCTACAAGCTGAGAGTACCTACAAGCTGAGAGTACCTTCAAGTACCTACAAGATGAGAGTACCTACAAGCTGAGAGTACCTACAAGCTGAGAGTGCCTACAAGCTGAGAGTGCCTACAAGCTGAGAGTGCCTACAAGCTGAGAGTACTTACAAGCTGAGAGTACCTACAAGCTGAGAGTACCTACAAGCGGAGAGTACCTTCAAGTACCTACAAGATGAGAGTGCCTACAAGCTGAGAGTACCTACAAACTGGGAATGCCTACAAACTGAGATTACCTACAAGCTGAGTACCTACAAGCTGAGAGTACCTACAAGCTGAGAGTACCTACAAGCTGAGTACCTACAAGCTGAGAATGCCTACAAGCTGAGAGTGCCTACAAGCTGAGAGTGCCTACAAGCTGAGAGTGCCTACAAGCTGAGAGTGCCTACAAGCTGAGAATGCCTACAAGCTGAGAGTACCTACAAGCTGAGTGCCTACAAGCTGAGTGCCTTCAAGCTGAGTGCCTACAAGCTGAGAGTACATACAGAGTGCCTACAAGCTGAGAGTACCTACAAGCTGAGAGTACCTTCAAGGACCTACAAGATGAGAGTACCTACAAGCTGAGAGTACATACAGAGTGCCTACAAGCTGAGAGTACCTAGAAGCTGAGAGTGCCTACAAGCTGAGAGTGCCTACAAGCTGAGAGTGCCTACAAGCTGAGAGTGCCTACAAGCTGAGAGTACCTACAAGCTGAGTGCCTACAAGCTGAGTGCCTTCAAGCTGAGTGCCTACAAGCTGAGAGTACCTTCAAGGACCTACAAGATGAGAGTGCCTACAAGCTGAGAGTACCTACAAACTGGGAATGCCTACAAACTGAGATTACCTACAAGCTGAGTACCTACAAGCTGAGAGTACATACAGAGTGCCTACAAGCTGAGAGTACCTACAAGCTGAGAGTACCTTCAAGGACCTACAAGATGAGAGTACCTACAAGCTGAGAGTACATACAGAGTGCCTACAAGCTGAGAGTACCTAGAAGCTGAGAGTGCCTACAAGCTGAGAGTGCCTACAAGCTGAGAGTGCCTACAAGCTGAGAGTGCCTACAAGCTGAGAGTACCTACAAGCTGAGTGCCTACAAGCTGAGTGCCTTCAAGCTGAGTGCCTACAAGCTGAGAGTACCTTCAAGGACCTACAAGATGAGAGTGCCTACAAGCTGAGAGTACCTACAAACTGGGAATGCCTACAAACTGAGATTACCTACAAGCTGAGTACCTACAAGCTGAGAGTACCTACAAGCTGAGAGTACCTACAAGCTGAGTACCTACAAGCTGAGAATGCCTACAAGCTGAGAGTGCCTACAAGCTGAGAGTGCCTACAAGCTGAGAGTGCCTACAAGCTGAGAGTGCCTACAAGCTGAGAATGCCTACAAGCTGAGAGTACCTACAAGCTGAGTGCCTACAAGCTGAGTCCCTTCAAGCTGAGTGCCTACAAGCTGAGAGTACATACAGAGTGCCTACAAGCTGAGAGTACCTACAAGCTGAGAGTACCTTCAAGGACCTACAAGATGAGAGTACCTACAAGCTGAGAGTACCTACAAGCTGAGAGTACATACAGAGTGCCTACAAGCTGAGAGTACCTAGAAGCTGAGAGTGCCTACAAGCTGAGAGTGCCTACAAGCTGAGAGTGCCTACAAGCTGAGAGTGCCTACAAGTTGAGAGTGCCTACAAGCTGAGAGTACCTACAAGCGGAGAGTACCTTCAAGCTGAGTACCTACAAGCTGAGAGTACCTACAAGTACCTACAAGCTGAGAGTGCCTACAAGCTGAGAGTACCTACAAACTGGGAGTGCCTACAAGCTGACATTACCTACAAGCTGAGTACCTACAAGCTGAGAGTACCTTCAAGGACCTACAAGATGAGAGTGCCTACAAGCTGAGAGTACCTACAAGCTGAGATTACCTACAAGCTGAGTACCTACAAGCTGAGAGTACCTACAAGCTGAGTACCTACAAGCTGAGAGTACCAACAAGCTGAGAGTGCCTACAAGCTGAGAGTGCCTACAAGCGGAGAGTACCTACAAGCAGAGAGTACCTACAAACTGAGTTTCTACAAGCTGAGAGTACCTACAAGTACCTACAAGATGAGTACCTACAAGCTGAGAGTGCCTACAAGCAGAGAGTACCTACAAGCAGAGAGTACCTACAAACGGAGTGCCTACAAGCTGAGAGTACCAACAAGCTGAGAGTGCCTACAAGCTGAGAGTACCTACAAGCGGAGAGTGCCTACAAGCTGAGAGTACCTACAAGTACCTACAAGATGAGAACCTACAAGCTGAGAGTGCCTACAAACTGGGAGTGCCTACAAACTGAGATTACCTACAAGCTGAGTACCTACAAGCTAAGAGTACCTACAAGCAGAGTACCTACAAACTGAGTGCCTACAAGCTGAGAGTACCTACAAGCTGAGAGTGCCTACAAGCTGAGAGTACCTACAAACTGAGTGCCTACAAGCTGAGAGTACCTACAAGTACCTACAAGATGAGTACCTACAAGCTGAGAGTGCCTACAAGCTGAGAGTACCTACAAGCAGAGAGTACCTACAAGCTGAGAGTACCTACAAGCTGAGAGTACCTACAAGCTGAGAGTGCCTACAAGCTGAGAGTGCCTACAAGCTGAGAGTACCTTCAAGTACCTACAAGATGAGAGTACCTACAAGCTGAGAGTGCCTACAAGCTGAGACTGCCTACAAACTGGGAGTGCCTACAAACTGAGATTATCTACAAACTGAGATTACCTACAAGCTGAGTACCTACAAGCTGAGAGTACCAACATGCTGAGAGTACCAACATGCTGAGAGTGCCTACAAGCTGAGAGTGCCTACAAGCTGAGAGTGCCTACAAGCTGAGAGTACCTACAGGCTGAGAGTGCCTACAAGCTGAGGTTGCCTACAAGCTGAGAGTGCCTACAAGCTGAGAGTACCTAAAAGCTGAGTGCCTACAAGCTGAGAGTGCCTACAAGCTGAGAGTGCCTACAAGCTGAGAGTACATACAAACAGAGTGCCTACAAGCTGAGAGTACCTTCAAGTACCTACAAGCTGAGAGTACCTACAAGCTGAGAGTGCATACAAGCTGAGAGTGCCTACAAGCTGAGAGTACTTACAAGCTGAGAGTACCTACAAGCGGAGAGTACCATCAAGTACCTACAAGATGAGAGTGCCTACAAGCTGAGAGTACCTACAAACTGGGAATGCCTACAAACTGAGATTACCTACAAGCTGAGTACCTACAAGCTGAGAGTACCTACAAGCTGAGTACCTACAAGCTGAGAGTACCTACAAGCTGAGTACCTACAAGCTGAGAGTACCAACAAGCTGAGAGTGCCTACAAGCTGAGAGTGCCTACAAGCTGAGAGTACCTACAAGCTGAGAGTACCTACAAGCTGAGAGTACCTACAGGCTGAGAGTGCCTACAAGTTGAGAGTACCTACAAATTGAGTGCCTACAAGCTGAGAGTGCCTACAAGCTGAGAGTACCTACAAGCTGCGAGTACCTACAAGCTGAGAGTACCTACAAGCTGAGAGTGCCTACAAGCTGAGAGTACCTACAAGCTGAGAGTACCTACAAGCTGAGAGTATCTACAAGCTGAGAGTGCCTACAAGCTGAGAGTACCTACAATCTGAGAGTGCCTACAATCTGAGAGTACCTACAAGCTGAGAGTACCTACAAACTGAGAGTACCTACAAACTGAGAGTGTCTACAGGCTGAGAGTGCCTACAAGTTGAGAGTACCTACAAACTAAGTGCCTACAAGCTGAGAGTGCCTACAAGCTGAGAGTGCCTACAAGCTGAGAGTACCTACAAGCTGCGAGTACCTACAAGCTGAGAGTGCCTACAAGCTGAGAGTGCCTACAAGCTGAGAGTACCTACAAGCTGAGTACCTACAAGCTGAGTACCTACAAGCTGAGAGTACCTACAAGCTGAGTACCTACAAGCTGAGAGTACCAACAAGCTGAGAGTGCCTACAAGCTGAGAGTGCCTACAAGCTGAGAGTACCTACAAGCTGAGAGTACCTACAAGCTGAGAGTACCTACAGGCTGAGAGTGCCTACAAGTTGAGAGTACCTACAAATTGAGTGCCTACAAGCTGAGAGTGCCTACAAGCTGAGAGTACCTACAAGCTGCGAGTACCTACAAGCTGAGAGTACCTACAAGCTGAGAGTGCCTACAAGCTGAGAGTACCTACAAGCTGAGAGTACCTACAAGCTGAGAGTATCTACAAGCTGAGAGTGCCTACAAGCTGAGAGTACCTACAATCTGAGAGTGCCTACAATCTGAGAGTACCTACAAGCTGAGAGTACCTACAAACTGAGAGTACCTACAAACTGAGAGTGTCTACAGGCTGAGAGTGCCTACAAGTTGAGAGTACCTACAAACTGAGTGCCTACAAGCTGAGAGTGCCTACAAGCTGAGAGTGCCTACAAGCTGAGAGTACCTACAAGCTGCGAGTACCTACAAGCTGAGAGTGCCTACAAGCTGAGAGTGCCTACAAGCTGAGAGTGCCTACAAGCAGAGAGTGCCTACAAATGGAGTGCCTACAAGCTGAGAGTGCCTACAAGCCGAGAGTACCTACAAGCTTAGAGTGCCTTCAAGCTGAGAGCGCCTACAAGCTGAGTGCGCCTACAAGCTGAGTGCCTACAAGCTGAGAGTGCCTACAAGCTGAGAGTGCCTACAAGCTGAGATTGCCTACAAGCTGAGAGTGCCTACAAGCTGAGAGTGCCTACAAGCAGAGAGTGCCTACAAATGGAGTGCCTACAAGCTGAGAGTGCCTACAAGCCGAGAGTACCTACAAGCTTAGAGTGCCTTCAAGCTGAGAGCGCCTACAAGCTGAGTGCGCCTACAAGCTGAGTGCCTACAAGCCGAGAGTACCTACAAGCTTAGAGTGCCTTCAAGCTGAGAGCGCCTACAAGCTGAGTGCGCCTACAAGCTGAGTGCCTACAAGCTGAGAGTGCCTACAAGCTGAGAGTGCCTACAAGCTGAGAATGCCTACAAGCTGAGAATGCCTACAAGCTGAGAGTGCCTACAAGCTGAGAGTGCCTACAAGCTGAGTGCCTACAAGCTGAGTGCCTACAAGCTGAGAGTGCCTACAAGCTGAGAATGCCTACAAGCTGAGAGTACCTACAAGCTGAGTGCCTACAAGCTGAGTGCCTTCAAGCTGAGTGCCTACAAGCTGAGAGTACCTTCAAGGACCTACAAGATGAGAGTGCCTACAAGCTGAGAGTACCTACAAGTACCTACAAGCTGAGAGTACCTACAAGCTGAGAGTGCCTACAAGCTGAGAGTACATCCAAACTGGGAGTGCCTACAAGCTGAGATTACCTACAAACTGAGTACCTACAAGCTGAGAGTACCTTCAAGGACCTACAAGATGAGAGTGCCTACAAGCTGAGAGTGCCTACAAGCTGAGAGTGTCTACAGGCTGAGAGTGCCTACAAGTTGAGAGTACCTACAAACTGAGTGCCTACAAGCTGAGAGTGCCTACAAGCTGAGAGTGCCTACAAGCTGAGAGTACCTACAAGCTGAGAGTACCAACAAGCTGAGAGTGCCTACAAGCTGAGAGTGCCTACAAGCTGAGAGTACCTACAAGCTGAGAGTACCTACAAGCTGAGAGTACCTACAGGCTGAGAGTGCCTACAAGTTGAGAGTACCTACAAATTGAGTGCCTACAAGCTGAGAGTGCCTACAAGCTGAGAGTACCTACAAGCTGCGAGTACCTACAAGCTGAGAGTACCTACAAGCTGAGAGTGCCTACAAGCTGAGAGTACCTACAAGCTGAGAGTACCTACAAGCTGAGAGTATCTACAAGCTGAGAGTGCCTACAAGCTGAGAGTACCTACAATCTGAGAGTGCCTACAATCTGAGAGTACCTACAAGCTGAGAGTACCTACAAACTGAGAGTACCTACAAACTGAGAGTGTCTACAGGCTGAGAGTGCCTACAAGTTGAGAGTACCTACAAACTGAGTGCCTACAAGCTGAGAGTGCCTACAAGCTGAGAGTGCCTACAAGCTGAGAGTACCTACAAGCTGCGAGTACCTACAAGCTGAGAGTGCCTACAAGCTGAGAGTGCCTACAAGCTGAGAGTGCCTACAAGCAGAGAGTGCCTACAAATGGAGTGCCTACAAGCTGAGAGTGCCTACAAGCCGAGAGTACCTACAAGCTTAGAGTGCCTTCAAGCTGAGAGCGCCTACAAGCTGAGTGCGCCTACAAGCTGAGTGCCTACAAGCTGAGAGTGCCTACAAGCTGAGAGTGCCTACAAGCTGAGAATGCCTACAAGCTGAGAATGCCTACAAGCTGAGAGTGCCTACAAGCTGAGAGTGCCTACAAGCTGAGTGCCTACAAGCTGAGTGCCTACAAGCTGAGAGTGCCTACAAGCTGAGAATGCCTACAAGCTGAGAGTACCTACAAGCTGAGTGCCTACAAGCTGAGTGCCTTCAAGCTGAGTGCCTACAAGCTGAGAGTACCTTCAAGGACCTACAAGATGAGAGTGCCTACAAGCTGAGAGTACCTACAAGTACCTACAAGCTGAGAGTACCTACAAGCTGAGAGTGCCTACAAGCTGAGAGTACATCCAAACTGGGAGTGCCTACAAGCTGAGATTACCTACAAACTGAGTACCTACAAGCTGAGAGTACCTTCAAGGACCTACAAGATGAGAGTGCCTACAAGCTGAGAGTGCCTACAAGCTGAGAGTGCCTACAAGCAGAGAGTGCCTACAAATGGAGTGCCTACAAGCTGAGAGTGCCTACAAGCCGAGAGTACCTACAAGCTTAGAGTGCCTTCAAGCTGAGAGCGCCTACAAGCTGAGTGCGCCTACAAGCTGAGTGCCTACAAGCTGAGAGTGCCTACAAGCTGAGTGCCTACAAGCTGAGTGCCTTCAAGCTGAGTGCCTACAAGCTGAGAGTACCTTCAAGGACCTACAAGATGAGAGTGCCTACAAGCTGAGAGTACCTACAAGTACCTACAAGCTGAGAGTACCTACAAGCTGAGAGTGCCTACAAGCTGAGAGTACATCCAAACTGGGAGTGCCTACAAGCTGAGATTACCTACAAACTGAGTACCTACAAGCTGAGAGTACCTTCAAGGACCTACAAGATGAGAGTGCCTACAAGCTGAGAGTGCCTACAAGCTGAGAGTGCCTACAAGCAGAGAGTGCCTACAAATGGAGTGCCTACAAGCTGAGAGTGCCTACAAGCCGAGAGTACCTACAAGCTTAGAGTGCCTTCAAGCTGAGAGCGCCTACAAGCTGAGTGCGCCTACAAGCTGAGTGCCTACAAGCTGAGAGTGCCTACAAGCTGAGAGTGCCTACAAGCTGAGAATGCCTACAAGCTGAGAATGCCTACAAGCTGAGAGTGCCTACAAGCTGAGAGTGCCTACAAGCTGAGTGCCTACAAGCTGATTGCCTACAAGCTGAGAGTGCCTACAAGCTGAGAATGCCTACAAGCTGAGAGTACCTACAAGCTGAGTGCCTACAAGCTGAGTGCCTTCAAGCTGAGTGCCTACAAGCTGAGAGTACCTTCAAGGACCTACAAGATGAGAGTGCCTACAAGCTGAGAGTACATACAAGTACCTACAAGCTGAGAGTACCTACAAGCTGAGAGTGCCTACAAGCTGAGAGTACCTCCAAACTGGGAGTGCCTACAAGCTGAGATTACCTACAAACTGAGTACCTACAAGCTGAGAGTACCTTCAAGGACCTACAAGATGAGAGTGCCTACAAGCTGAGAGTACCTACAAGCTGAGATTACCTACAAGCTGAGAGTACCTACAAGCTGAGAGTACCAACAAGCTGAGATTGCCTACAAGCTGAGAGTGCCTACAAGCGGAGAGTACCTACAAGCAGAGAGTACCTACAAACTGAGTGCCTACAAGCTGAGAGTACCTACAAGTACCTACAAGATGAGTACCTACAATCTGAGAGTGCCTACAAGCAGAGAGTACCTACAAACTGAGTGCCTACAAGCTGAGAGTACCTTCAAGTACCTACAAGATGAGAGTACCAACAAGCTGAGAGTGCCTACAAGCGGAGAGTACCTACAAGCGGAGAGTACCTACAAGCAGAGAGTACCTACAAACTGAGTGCCTACAAGCTGAGAGTACCTACAAGTACCTACAAGATGAGAACCTACAAGCTGAGAGTGCCTACAAACTGGGAGTGCCTACAAACTGAGATTACCTACAAGCTGAGTACCTACAAGCTAAGAGTACCTACAAGCTGAGAGTGCCTACAAGCTGAGAGTACCAACAAGCTGAGAGTGCCTACAAGCTGAGAGTGCCTACAAGCGGAGAGTACCTACAAGCAGAGAGTACCTACAAACTGAGTGCCTACAAGCTGAGAGTACCTACAAATACCTACAAGATGAGTACCTACAAGCTGAGAGTGCCTACAAGCTTAGAGTACCTACAAGCAGAGAGTACCTACAAACTGAGTGCCTACAACCTGAGAGTGCCTACAAGCTGAGAGTACATACAGAGTGCCTACAAGCTCAGAGTACCTACAAGCTGAGAGTACCTACAAGTACCTACAAGCTGAGAGTGCCTACAAGCTGAGAGTACCTACAAACTGGGAGTGCCTACAAGCTGAGAGTACCTTCAAGGACCTACAAGATGAGAGTGCCTACAAGCTGAGAGTGCCTACAAGCGGAGAGTACCTACAAGCAGAGAGTACCTACAAACTGAGTGCCTACAAGCTGAGAGTACCTACAAGTACCTACAAGCTGAGAGTACCTACAAGCTGAGAGTGCCTACAAGCTGAGAGTACATCCAAACTGGGAGTGCCTACAAGCTGAGATTACCTACAAACTGAGTACCTACAAGCTGAGAGTACCTTCAAGGACCTACAAGATGAGAGTGCCTACAAGCTGAGAGTGCCTACAAGCTGAGAGTGTCTACAGGCTGAGAGTGCCTACAAGTTGAGAGTACCTACAAACTGAGTGCCTACAAGCTGAGAGTGCCTACAAGCTGAGAGTGCCTACAAGCTGAGAGTACCTACAAGCTGAGAGTACCAACAAGCTGAGAGTGCCTACAAGCTGAGAGTGCCTACAAGCTGAGAGTACCTACAAGCTGAGAGTACCTACAAGCTGAGAGTACCTACAGGCTGAGAGTGCCTACAAGTTGAGAGTACCTACAAATTGAGTGCCTACAAGCTGAGAGTGCCTACAAGCTGAGAGTACCTACAAGCTGCGAGTACCTACAAGCTGAGAGTACCTACAAGCTGAGAGTGCCTACAAGCTGAGAGTACCTACAAGCTGAGAGTACCTACAAGCTGAGAGTATCTACAAGCTGAGAGTGCCTACAAGCTGAGAGTACCTACAATCTGAGAGTGCCTACAATCTGAGAGTACCTACAAGCTGAGAGTACCTACAAACTGAGAGTACCTACAAACTGAGAGTGTCTACAGGCTGAGAGTGCCTACAAGTTGAGAGTACCTACAAACTGAGTGCCTACAAGCTGAGAGTGCCTACAAGCTGAGAGTGCCTACAAGCTGAGAGTACCTACAAGCTGCGAGTACCTACAAGCTGAGAGTGCCTACAAGCTGAGAGTGCCTACAAGCTGAGAGTGCCTACAAGCAGAGAGTGCCTACAAATGGAGTGCCTACAAGCTGAGAGTGCCTACAAGCCGAGAGTACCTACAAGCTTAGAGTGCCTTCAAGCTGAGAGCGCCTACAAGCTGAGTGCGCCTACAAGCTGAGTGCCTACAAGCTGAGAGTGCCTACAAGCTGAGAGTGCCTACAAGCTGAGAATGCCTACAAGCTGAGAATGCCTACAAGCTGAGAGTGCCTACAAGCTGAGAGTGCCTACAAGCTGAGTGCCTACAAGCTGAGTGCCTACAAGCTGAGAGTGCCTACAAGCTGAGAATGCCTACAAGCTGAGAGTACCTACAAGCTGAGTGCCTACAAGCTGAGTGCCTTCAAGCTGAGTGCCTACAAGCTGAGAGTACCTTCAAGGACCTACAAGATGAGAGTGCCTACAAGCTGAGAGTACCTACAAGTACCTACAAGCTGAGAGTACCTACAAGCTGAGAGTGCCTACAAGCTGAGAGTACATCCAAACTGGGAGTGCCTACAAGCTGAGATTACCTACAAACTGAGTACCTACAAGCTGAGAGTACCTTCAAGGACCTACAAGATGAGAGTGCCTACAAGCTGAGAGTGCCTACAAGCTGAGAGTGCCTACAAGCAGAGAGTGCCTACAAATGGAGTGCCTACAAGCTGAGAGTGCCTACAAGCCGAGAGTACCTACAAGCTTAGAGTGCCTTCAAGCTGAGAGCGCCTACAAGCTGAGTGCGCCTACAAGCTGAGTGCCTACAAGCTGAGAGTGCCTACAAGCTGAGTGCCTACAAGCTGAGTGCCTTCAAGCTGAGTGCCTACAAGCTGAGAGTACCTTCAAGGACCTACAAGATGAGAGTGCCTACAAGCTGAGAGTACCTACAAGTACCTACAAGCTGAGAGTACCTACAAGCTGAGAGTGCCTACAAGCTGAGAGTACATCCAAACTGGGAGTGCCTACAAGCTGAGATTACCTACAAACTGAGTACCTACAAGCTGAGAGTACCTTCAAGGACCTACAAGATGAGAGTGCCTACAAGCTGAGAGTGCCTACAAGCTGAGAGTGCCTACAAGCAGAGAGTGCCTACAAATGGAGTGCCTACAAGCTGAGAGTGCCTACAAGCCGAGAGTACCTACAAGCTTAGAGTGCCTTCAAGCTGAGAGCGCCTACAAGCTGAGTGCGCCTACAAGCTGAGTGCCTACAAGCTGAGAGTGCCTACAAGCTGAGAGTGCCTACAAGCTGAGAATGCCTACAAGCTGAGAATGCCTACAAGCTGAGAGTGCCTACAAGCTGAGAGTGCCTACAAGCTGAGTGCCTACAAGCTGAGTGCCTACAAGCTGAGAGTGCCTACAAGCTGAGAATGCCTACAAGCTGAGAGTACCTACAAGCTGAGTGCCTACAAGCTGAGTGCCTTCAAGCTGAGTGCCTACAAGCTGAGAGTACCTTCAAGGACCTACAAGATGAGAGTGCCTACAAGCTGAGAGTACATACAAGTACCTACAAGCTGAGAGTACCTACAAGCTGAGAGTGCCTACAAGCTGAGAGTACCTCCAAACTGGGAGTGCCTACAAGCTGAGATTACCTACAAACTGAGTACCTACAAGCTGAGAGTACCTTCAAGGACCTACAAGATGAGAGTGCCTACAAGCTGAGAGTACCTACAAGCTGAGATTACCTACAAGCTGAGAGTACCTACAAGCTGAGAGTACCAACAAGCTGAGATTGCCTACAAGCTGAGAGTGCCTACAAGCGGAGAGTACCTACAAGCAGAGAGTACCTACAAACTGAGTGCCTACAAGCTGAGAGTACCTACAAGTACCTACAAGATGAGTACCTACAATCTGAGAGTGCCTACAAGCAGAGAGTACCTACAAACTGAGTGCCTACAAGCTGAGAGTACCTTCAAGTACCTACAAGATGAGAGTACCAACAAGCTGAGAGTGCCTACAAGCGGAGAGTACCTACAAGCGGAGAGTACCTACAAGCAGAGAGTACCTACAAACTGAGTGCCTACAAGCTGAGAGTACCTACAAGTACCTACAAGATGAGAACCTACAAGCTGAGAGTGCCTACAAACTGGGAGTGCCTACAAACTGAGATTACCTACAAGCTGAGTACCTACAAGCTAAGAGTACCTACAAGCTGAGAGTGCCTACAAGCTGAGAGTACCAACAAGCTGAGAGTGCCTACAAGCTGAGAGTGCCTACAAGCGGAGAGTACCTACAAGCAGAGAGTACCTACAAACTGAGTGCCTACAAGCTGAGAGTACCTACAAATACCTACAAGATGAGTACCTACAAGCTGAGAGTGCCTACAAGCTTAGAGTACCTACAAGCAGAGAGTACCTACAAACTGAGTGCCTACAACCTGAGAGTGCCTACAAGCTGAGAGTACATACAGAGTGCCTACAAGCTCAGAGTACCTACAAGCTGAGAGTACCTACAAGTACCTACAAGCTGAGAGTGCCTACAAGCTGAGAGTACCTACAAACTGGGAGTGCCTACAAGCTGAGAGTACCTTCAAGGACCTACAAGATGAGAGTGCCTACAAGCTGAGAGTGCCTACAAGCGGAGAGTACCTACAAGCAGAGAGTACCTACAAACTGAGTGCCTACAAGCTGAGAGTACCTACAAGTACCTACAAGCTGAGAGTACCTACAAGCTGAGAGTGCCTACAAGCTGAGAGTACATCCAAACTGGGAGTGCCTACAAGCTGAGATTACCTACAAACTGAGTACCTACAAGCTGAGAGTACCTTCAAGGACCTACAAGATGAGAGTGCCTACAAGCTGAGAGTGCCTACAAGCTGAGAGTGTCTACAGGCTGAGAGTGCCTACAAGTTGAGAGTACCTACAAACTGAGTGCCTACAAGCTGAGAGTGCCTACAAGCTGAGAGTGCCTACAAGCTGAGAGTACCTACAAGCTGAGAGTACCAACAAGCTGAGAGTGCCTACAAGCTGAGAGTGCCTACAAGCTGAGAGTACCTACAAGCTGAGAGTACCTACAAGCTGAGAGTACCTACAGGCTGAGAGTGCCTACAAGTTGAGAGTACCTACAAATTGAGTGCCTACAAGCTGAGAGTGCCTACAAGCTGAGAGTACCTACAAGCTGCGAGTACCTACAAGCTGAGAGTACCTACAAGCTGAGAGTGCCTACAAGCTGAGAGTACCTACAAGCTGAGAGTACCTACAAGCTGAGAGTATCTACAAGCTGAGAGTGCCTACAAGCTGAGAGTACCTACAATCTGAGAGTGCCTACAATCTGAGAGTACCTACAAGCTGAGAGTACCTACAAACTGAGAGTACCTACAAACTGAGAGTGTCTACAGGCTGAGAGTGCCTACAAGTTGAGAGTACCTACAAACTGAGTGCCTACAAGCTGAGAGTGCCTACAAGCTGAGAGTGCCTACAAGCTGAGAGTACCTACAAGCTGCGAGTACCTACAAGCTGAGAGTGCCTACAAGCTGAGAGTGCCTACAAGCTGAGAGTGCCTACAAGCAGAGAGTGCCTACAAATGGAGTGCCTACAAGCTGAGAGTGCCTACAAGCCGAGAGTACCTACAAGCTTAGAGTGCCTTCAAGCTGAGAGCGCCTACAAGCTGAGTGCGCCTACAAGCTGAGTGCCTACAAGCTGAGAGTGCCTACAAGCTGAGAGTGCCTACAAGCTGAGAATGCCTACAAGCTGAGAATGCCTACAAGCTGAGAGTGCCTACAAGCTGAGAGTGCCTACAAGCTGAGTGCCTACAAGCTGAGTGCCTACAAGCTGAGAGTGCCTACAAGCTGAGAATGCCTACAAGCTGAGAGTACCTACAAGCTGAGTGCCTACAAGCTGAGTGCCTTCAAGCTGAGTGCCTACAAGCTGAGAGTACCTTCAAGGACCTACAAGATGAGAGTGCCTACAAGCTGAGAGTACCTACAAGTACCTACAAGCTGAGAGTACCTACAAGCTGAGAGTGCCTACAAGCTGAGAGTACATCCAAACTGGGAGTGCCTACAAGCTGAGATTACCTACAAACTGAGTACCTACAAGCTGAGAGTACCTTCAAGGACCTACAAGATGAGAGTGCCTACAAGCTGAGAGTGCCTACAAGCTGAGAGTGCCTACAAGCAGAGAGTGCCTACAAATGGAGTGCCTACAAGCTGAGAGTGCCTACAAGCCGAGAGTACCTACAAGCTTAGAGTGCCTTCAAGCTGAGAGCGCCTACAAGCTGAGTGCGCCTACAAGCTGAGTGCCTACAAGCTGAGAGTGCCTACAAGCTGAGTGCCTTCAAGCTGAGTGCCTACAAGCTGAGAGTACCTTCAAGGACCTACAAGCTGAGAATGCCTACAAGCTGAGAATGCCTACAAGCTGAGAGTGCCTACAAGCTGAGAGTGCCTACAAGCTGAGAATGCCTACAAGCTGAGAGTACCTACAAGCTGAGTGCCTACAAGCTGAGTGCCTTCAAGCTGAGTGCCTACAAGCTGAGAGTACCTTCAAGGACCTACAAGATGAGAGTGCCTACAAGCTGAGAGTACATACAAGTACCTACAAGCTGAGAGTACCTACAAGCTGAGAGTGCCTACAAGCTGAGAGTACCTCCAAACTGGGAGTGCCTACAAGCTGAGATTACCTACAAACTGAGTACCTACAAGCTGAGAGTACCTTCAAGGACCTACAAGATGAGAGTGCCTACAAGCTGAGAGTACCTACAAGCTGAGATTACCTACAAGCTGAGAGTACCTACAAGCTGAGAGTACCAACAAGCTGAGATTGCCTACAAGCTGAGAGTGCCTACAAGCGGAGAGTACCTACAAGCAGAGAGTACCTACAAACTGAGTGCCTACAAGCTGAGAGTACCTACAAGTACCTACAAGATGAGTACCTACAATCTGAGAGTGCCTACAAGCAGAGAGTACCTACAAACTGAGTGCCTACAAGCTGAGAGTACCTTCAAGTACCTACAAGATGAGAGTACCAACAAGCTGAGAGTGCCTACAAGCGGAGAGTACCTACAAGCGGAGAGTACCTACAAGCAGAGAGTACCTACAAACTGAGTGCCTACAAGCTGAGAGTACCTACAAGTACCTACAAGATGAGAACCTACAAGCTGAGAGTGCCTACAAACTGGGAGTGCCTACAAACTGAGATTACCTACAAGCTGAGTACCTACAAGCTAAGAGTACCTACAAGCTGAGAGTGCCTACAAGCTGAGAGTACCAACAAGCTGAGAGTGCCTACAAGCTGAGAGTGCCTACAAGCGGAGAGTACCTACAAGCAGAGAGTACCTACAAACTGAGTGCCTACAAGCTGAGAGTACCTACAAATACCTACAAGATGAGTACCTACAAGCTGAGAGTGCCTACAAGCTTAGAGTACCTACAAGCAGAGAGTACCTACAAACTGAGTGCCTACAACCTGAGAGTGCCTACAAGCTGAGAGTACATACAGAGTGCCTACAAGCTCAGAGTACCTACAAGCTGAGAGTACCTACAAGTACCTACAAGCTGAGAGTGCCTACAAGCTGAGAGTACCTACAAACTGGGAGTGCCTACAAGCTGAGAGTACCTTCAAGGACCTACAAGATGAGAGTGCCTACAAGCTGAGAGTGCCTACAAGCGGAGAGTACCTACAAGCAGAGAGTACCTACAAACTGAGTGCCTACAAGCTGAGAGTACCTACAAGTACCTACAAGATGAGTACCTACAATCTGAGTGCCTACAAGCAGAGAGTACCTACAAGCAGAGAGTACCTACAAACTGAGTGCCTACAAGCTGAGAGTACCTTCAAGTACCTACAAGATGAGAGTACCAACAAGCTGAGAGTGCCTACAAGCGGAGAGTACCTACAAGCGGAGAGTACCTACAAGCAGAAAGTACCTACAAGATGAGAACCTACAAGCTGAGAGTGCCTACAAACTGGGAGTGCCTACAAACTGAGATTACCTACAAGCTGAGTACCTACAAGCTAAGAGTACCTACAAGCAGAGTACCTACAAACTGAGTGCCTACAAGCTGAGAGTACCTACAAGCTGAGAGTGCCTACAAGCTGAGAGTACCAACAAGCTGAGAGTGCCTACAAGCTGAGAGTGCCTACAAGCGGAGA